>NC_051084.1:36974826-37313045 GCF_004664715.2 Peromyscus leucopus | reverse complement strand
CTGCTTTCTTTCTTTCTTCCTTTTTTTTTTAAGATTTATTTATTTAGCCTTTGAGCCCCCAGCGACCTTTCTCGTGGCGCCGGGGGTTAAGCTGCGGCGCCATAGCAATTGCTAGTGCATAACTGGGGCCGCCTGCCCATTGCGGGTGGCCCTTTTAACTGCTAGGTACAGGCCGGGGGGTGAGTGTTCTGTTTGCATGCGTCCCTGCAGGCCAGAAGAGGGCACCAGATCTCATTACAGATGGTTGTGAGCCACCATGTGGTTGCTGGGAATTGAACTCAGGACATCTGGAAGAACAGCCAGTGTTCTTAATCTCTGAGCCATCTCTCTAGCCCCCGGATTAATAGATTTTAATCAGTCTTTTTATTCCAGAATTCTAGCATATAAATTACTTGTGATGACTTAAAGTACAGAAAAAATTGAATGTAGTTTTGCTTTGTTTTTGATCAATAGTCTCAGACCAGGCAGACCTGAAACTGTTTTTAACTCAGGCTGGCCTTGAACTTGATGCCTCAACAGCTGCTGAGTCCTGGGATTACAGGCCTGCACTACCATGCCTAATTCTTTTTGGTGTTCTTGAGGTTGGCCTTAGGCTTGGGTCAGTCCTCTTGCTTCAGTCTTCGGAGTACTGGTGACAGGTGTGCATCATGGCTGGCTCGCCTGTCAAGTTTAGAAATGAATTTTCCTTTTTCTTCTTAGGATGTTGAATCCTATATCCATCGCTCTGGACGCACAGGTAGAGCTGGCCGGACAGGAATTTGTGTATGTTTTTATCAACCAAGAGAGAGAGGTCAGCTGCGATATGTGGAACAGAAAGCAGTGAGTAAAGTTAAATTACTTCAGTCCTGTCATCTGAATGGTTGCGTAGAAGAAAGTTTTTCTGTTTATTCTCACAAATACACCTTCCCAGTGTTTCTCAGCTTACACTGCATTTCCATGTCAAGCATGTGGAAAGCTAAATTGGTATTAGTTGCAGGACTTTGTTTTATACAGCTTTTATTGTGAAGCCAGAAGATCTGACATGCTCCTTTTTTCTTTGAATTTCTCCCTTGATACTAAAGTTGAAAGTGTGTTGTTAATGGTTCCAGTATCATTGTGACTACTAAGCATTGTGAATGGGTAACTGACTCTGATTTGGCATTGCTATTTTAGTTAGGTTGATAACACAATAACCAGTTTCATTAAAAAAATACATTTTTATGGTCTGCATTTTCTTGTAGTCTTTCACATTTTACCAGCTATCTTTATGTTTATTTTTTATATAGTAATACATTTGTAAACGAAAATGGTAAGAAAATGTTGACAGATTAAAATGACATCTTTTTCTCCTTTTGAATCAACTTTGTTCTGCAAGTGAAATTCCATGATTTAACTAAGGGACAAGTTTTTAGTTCTTTTGTTTTTTCTTTTTGTAATTGATTATAGATGATTTGCTAGAAAAAGCTATTTTTTTTTTCATCTGCTAGGGCTTGGAAATCTTTAAGTCCAAGAAATGGAAATTCAACAGACTATATTAATTTAGAAATTAACTATGACTTCCTTTTTCTTTAATGTAATTCTTTCATTTTCAGGGAATTACTTTTAAACGTGTAGGTGTTCCTTCTACAATGGATTTAGTTAAATCTAAAAGCATGGATGCCATCAGGTATGCTTTCTGACCTTGCTGAGTAATTCTCTTCTATATTAGGCTGTTCATCTTTAAGCTCTCCTAGTTCCAATGTGAGAAAATTTTGTCAAGGGTTTTACCAGAAGACATTTAGTTACATTATTATATGAAAATGTTACTCTTTCTTTTCCCATTGATGATCTTGCCTTTACTTTCCTCCCTGTATCTTGACCAAGAACATTTACTATTTTTAAACCATAGGTCTCTGGCCTCTGTTTCTTATGCTGCTGTTGATTTTTTCCGACCATCAGCTCAAAGACTGATAGAAGAGAAAGGGGCAGTGGATGCATTGGCCGCAGCATTAGCTCACATTTCTGGTGCATCAAGCTTTGAACCACGATCTTTGATCACCTCTGATAAGGTAGAAATGTGTGGGGAAGTGTGTATTTGGCTAGAGAAGGTTAAAACTGAGCCTTAGCAGTTATACAGTACATTACTGAAATACTGCATTGGGTTCCTTCACTGTATTAAGGTTTTGTTGTTGCTGTTGTTTTCCTTTTCTGTCTGGAAACATCTTCTCGTCTTATATACATGGCTGCAATCCCAGCACTCTGGAGGAAGACTAGTACAATAAATATCATTTATCATCCACCTTAATTCATCAACTGTTAATATTGTGCAAAAATGAAGATATCATTCCTAAATATTTCAACTGTGTCTTCTAGAAATAATGACATTCTACTTAATCACAGTATCACAGTATAATCTGCTTACAAAGATGGCTCTGTATCAGGCATTTGATATCTGTATTTAGATTTGCTTCTGTCCACACAAAACATAGCTCTCACTCCAAAGGGTGTATGAAATAGTTTTATTTTCAGCTGTATGTGAGTTACCGTGGTGAGTTTGGATTTAGGTCGCTATGAAGGATGTGTGCCACCATGGAAGTGGTTACATGTGCTTTCATAGTCACAGAACTAAAAGTCATTAATTGGAGAATTTATTACATACATTAGTGTAGATATCAGATAGGCAGGTTACAGCCAGGTCGGAAAATCTGTTGTAGATTTTATATGCTACGTGATAACATTCTTAGTTTTTGGATTTGTAGAAGCTATTGGTCTACTGAGATTGTAAAGGTTTTTGTTTTTTGTTTTGTTTTACATGACAATTGAAAGGCTGTTAGGTCAGATACAGAGGTAGGCATCAAATGGCCACTAGGATTTTATTTTTTTATTTTTATTTTTTCTGAGACAGGGTTTCTCTGTGTAATTTTGGTGCCTGTCCTGGATCTCGCTCTGTAGACCAGGCTGGCCTCGAACTCACAGAGATCTGCCTGGCTCTGCTTCCTGATATCAAATCTGTCACACCAAAGCCATTTGTTGCAAGTGGTTCAGAGATTTGTTACTTACTGGGATATAAGTGGGGTGGGGTGTGAGTCTTGAGAAGGGACAAGGGAGGGAGAAATACCACTTGGCATATAAACCCATTTTAAAAGCATATTTTATTCTCTGATCATCTATATGGTGATCCTTTAGCACTGAGTACATAGAGAATCCCTAAAAACTCATCAGATACTTTATAAAATAATATTTAGTCAGGAATGATGGGTATGACTATAATTTCAGCATTCAAGAGGCTGCTAGCCTGGGCTACATACACAGCTAAACTTGTTTCAAAACCAAACAAAAGCCACAAGTGGTAGCTCAAATTTTGATCCCAGCACTCAGGAATTTGAGACTAGCCTGTTAAACATGAAGGTTTTAGGCCAGGCAGGTCTACATACAGAAAACCTGTATCAAAAAACAAAAAACAAAACAAAAAAAAACCCCAGTGGGTGTTTTATTTATTTTTGAAACAGCCTTTCAATGTTTACCTTTGGCTGGCCTGTAACTCACAGAGATTCCCTGTTTAGGTGTGTATCACCACACACCAACCTGAGTATTTTATTTTTTCGAAGCAAGGTCTTGCTGTATATCCCAGGTTGGCCGTGAAGTCACCATACTTTTCCTGCTTCAGCCTCTCAGATAAACAATTTTTTTTTGAGGAGTGGTGGTGGGTTTGAGTTGGGGTTTCTCTGTAAAACAGTCCTGGCTGTCCTGGAACTCTCTCTGTAGACCAGGCTGGCCTCGAACTCACTGAGATTCACTTGCCTCTGCCTCCTAAGTGCTGGGATCAAAGGCATGTGCCACCACTGCCCAGCAGATAAAAAAAATTTTAAATTGTACTTTAAAAAAAAAAATGTTAAGGTACTTCATAGGTCACTTACTGCTAATCCTTGTCTTATGAAAGGATTCTTTGGCTGGCCACTGAGCTGGCCACATCTGGAATCACAGCACTTGGGAAACAGCAGGAGACTGCTATAAGTCTGAGGCCAGCCTAGCCAAGAATCATTTAGTAGATAGATCATCTAACTTTTAATTAAATATCTTAGGAACAAAGTACAAATGCCTGAAATTCCTCTTATGAATTAAACCATATTTGAAGTCTTAATTTTTTTTAAATGTTATTTTATGTCTAAGAGTTTTTAACCTGAATGTTTGTACGTGCACCCTGTGCATGCAGTGCCTTCAAAGTCAGAACTGTAGTTAGCACTGGCTGGTTGTTAGCCACCTTATGGTACTAGGAGTTGAACCAGGACCTTCTGGAAGAGCAGCCAGTGCTGGCCTTTTTTTTTTTTTTTTTTTTTAAAGATTTATTTATGTATACAGTGTCTACCTGCATTTATGCCTGCACACCAGAAGAGGGTACCAGATCTCATTGTAGATGGTTGTGAGTCACCATGTGGATGCTGGAGATTGAACTCAGGACCTCTGGAAGAGCAGCCAGTGCTCTTAACCCTAGAGCCATCTCTAGCTTTGAAGTCTTTATCATGAATGTCCCATAATGCTTGGTGCCTGTATGACTTCACTTTTTCATCACTCTTGATTTCTCTGTCTGAATCCATTTGACTTTACTTCCACATTAACCCACTCCTGCAAAGACCTCCAGGCTTACTCATTTTCTCAGCCCCCTTCCCCTTACAGCTGTGTGCCTTCCTCCTTTATTTTGGCCTCTGCTCAAATATCATCATACTCAAGAAATCTTTGCTGATCACTCTCTTCACTGTTTTCCATTCCCTATTCCTGCTGTGTTATTCTTTATGATACATGTCACTGACATTAAATATCTAGCCCTTGGCATGGTCTAGGGAACATTATAGGAGGTAGTCACTAAGTATTTGCTAGGTAAATATTTTCATGTTGATTCTTTTGCTGTCCAAAGAAGCTTCATGGAACAAGTAATTTTTATGTGGTAGTCCTCCAAAAGTTTGAAGATTTTGATGTCTTTTTTTCGTTGTTAAGTAACTGACTTTTAATCATTTCCTTATTTCTTCACTACTTTTCCCCAACCCTTTCTGTGATGGGTCTAATTCTGTCTTATAACATGTAGAACATAGTCTCTGTGTGATCTGTAAGTGCAGTGTACAGAACATGGTGCTGTCAGTGATTGTAAACAGCCTTCTAACACAGTTTCAGAGAAGTGAGTTTTTAGTATCCGTGTTACACTGTAGCACACTGCATGGTAACTACGTGATAATTGAGAAAGGATCATAGAGTTCAAACTTCATTTTCCTGCTGCTGAATTTCTCTTAAACCTAATAGGATTTTTATTTCTAAAGGGGTTTGTGACCATGACTCTGGAGAGCCCAGAAGAAATACAGGATGTCACTTGTGCTTGGAAAGAGCTTACCAGAAGGCTGAGTAATAATGCTTTATCTCAAGTAACCAGAATGTGCCTCCTGAAAGGAAATATGGTAGGATTTTCTAGATAATAAGCATTTTAACCAGTTACTGATAATATTTATAAAGACCTCAAAGATTTGGGATTATATAAATGGTACATTCCTTCAGAACTTTAAGTCATTCTGCTTTGTTTGGCTAATATCTAAGTCTTTGTTGCTATTATTATTTTGAGACAAGGCATCCCTATGTAGCCCATGCTGGCCTTGAACTCATGATCCTCCCCTGAATGTTGGGATTGTAAGTAGGTGACACCACACCTGTCTAAGACTTAAGCAATCTAAGCTTCTGCTATGGTATCCTTGCCATGTGTGGTTGTGTGTGTTTATTTTTTAAGACTAGTTTCTGTGTGTATCAGTTGAACAGCTCTTATAATTAAGAGAATGCGTACTATTATTTTTTTGTTGTCTGCTATTGGTTGCTAATGAGAGTCATGATATGATCTTCTCCTTTGAGATGGTATTTCATAATAGCCCAGGTTAGCCTTGAACCTCTTGCTCCTCTTCATTCTACTGCCCAAGAACTGAGGTTACAGGCATATGCCTGAGTAAGTTACTGTGAAATGAAGCCATTCAAGCTAATTAAAGCTTTTGTTTGTTTGGTTGGTTTTGGTTTTGGTTTTTTGAGACAGCATCTCTCCATTAAGCCATGGCTGTCCTGGAACTCACTATGTAGAGCAGACTGGCTCACAGAAATCTACCTGTCTCCTCCTCCCTAATGCACTCATTGCCATGCCCAGTTTAAAGCTTAATCTTAGTAATTGGTTTCTTTTAGTATTTTGAGATAAAATAACTAAGAGTGTTTATCTAACATTACTACATAGATTATGTAGGCGTATCTCAGTAAGTTTTAGGTCAGCTTGGTCTACAGAGCTAATTCTAGGATTGCCAAGGTCATACAAAGATCCTGTCTCAGCCAGGTAGTGGTGGTTCACACTTCTAATCCTAGCACTTGGAAGGCAGAGGCAGGAGGATCTCTGTGAGTTCTAGGCCAGCCTTGTCTACAGAGCTAGTTCTAGGATAGCCAAGACTATATCAAGAAATCCTGTCTTGAAAAATCAGAAAAAGAAAAAAGAAAATCATCTCTCAAAGTTGAGTGTTACCTTCAATAAAGAATTAATACAAATACATGTATAAAAAAAAAAAACCCACAAACAAAAAAACAGTTGAGGAAAAGAAAATTAAAATTAGACCACTAGTCCAAATGGGTTATTCAGTATTAATTTTAACTAATGGCCACCAAGGCCACAAGAAAAACACTTTCTGCTCCAAATTTTTAAGAATCCAAACTTGGGGTTGGGGATTTAGCTCAGTGGTAGAGTGCTTGCCTAGAAAGCACAAGGTCTGGGTTCGGTCCTCAGCTCTGAAAAAAAAAAAGCAAAAGAATCCAAACTTTTAAGAATCTTAAGTCTTGGGGCTGGAGATAATGGCTCAGGGTTGCCGCCTGGGTTCAATTCCTAGCCACTACATGGTGACTCACAACCATCTATAATGAGATCTGGTGCCTTCTGGCCTGCAGGTATACATGCAGGCAGAACACTGTATATGTGATAAATTAAAAAAGCTAAACAAAACAAAAACAAAAAACTTAGTCTTTTGCAATGCTTGGGTTTGACCCACTGACTTGCATATGATAAGGAAGTACCATACCACAGACTTGTGTTCCCACCTTGTCACTAATTTTTTTTTTAAAGATTTATTTATTTATTATATATACAGCATGTATGATTGCAGGCCAGAAGAGGGCACCAGATCTCATTACAGATGGTTGTGAGCCACCATGTGGTTGCTGGGAATTGAACTCAGGACCTCTGGAAGAGCAGTCAGTGTTCTTCACCTCTGAGCCATCTTTCCAGCCCATTGTTACTAATGTTTTAAAGAAATTTATTAAAAGAATCGTTTTTTTTTCTTCAATCCAGAGTTTCTCTGTGTAGCTCTGGCTGTCTTGGAGCTAGAGATCTGCCTGCCTCTGCTTCTCAAGTGCTAGGATCAAAGGCTTGTGCCACCACTCCCCAGCTAGAAGGGCCATTTTCTTCTAGAGAATATTCTAGGTACTTCAGTCTTACTAGTTATACCTAGTTCTGTCTGAGATTAGAAACTATAGGACAGACTGCAGATCATCTGTGCTTATGTGTTATCTGTTTTGATTCTGTAAACAGTCATGGAATACATATTTTCAAAAATTATTTATTTATTTTATATATATGAGAGCTCTATCTGCCTGTATATCTTTATTCCAGAAGAGGGCATCAGATTCCACTATAGATGGTTGTGCGCCTCCCTGTGGTTACTGGGTTAAACTCAGGATCTCTGGAAGAAGTCAGTGCTCTTACCTGCTGAGCCATCTCACCAACCTGGAATACATATTTTTTAAAAGCAAAATGCAATAAATATTAATTAGTAAAATTAACACATGTATCTAAATAAAAATCTTTTTGTTTTTCTTTTAGGGTGTTTGCTTTGATGTTCCTACAAGTGAGTCAGAAAGATTACAGGTATTTAAAATTTTTTATTAAGTAGCTGAGTATATTTCTTTAAAAAAAACTGTTTTGAAAAACTTAAGAGTCATTTATCATGCCTAAATCAATTAAGAAAGTCCTTAATATGAAATATTGCCTGTCCCTTAATTAAAATTAAAAATTTATTATATGTAATTTCAAACATAAATGATAATTGGGGGCTAGAGAGAGAGTTCAGTGGTTAAGACCACCTCCTACTCTTAGGGAGGACCCAGGTTCCATCTTAGCATCCACATGAACGTTCACAACACCAGGGATCTGACACCTTCTGACCACCACAGCTACTGCACGCACATACTGCAGGCAAGACACTCTCATACATAAAAAACTTTTTAAAAAAATTGTGTAATGAGTCACCATAGGTGCATAATCAGCTTCAACATTTTGATAATTTTGTGGACAGTTTTATCAGTTCCTTTCTGTCCACTTCCAGTGTTTACAGACAAACTCCAGGCATTTTTTAAACTTTATTTTATTTTATGTGCATTGGTGTTTTTCCTGCATGTATGTAATGAGGATGCCAGATCCCCTGGAACTGGAGTTTCAGACAGTTGTGAGCCACCATGTGGGTGCTGGGAATTGAACCCGGGTCCTCTGGAAGAACAGTCAGTGCTCTTAACTGCTGAGCCATCTCTCCAGCCCCCTTGTCATTTCAAGTATTCCTACATATTTAAATGTTAGGGATTTAAACATAATCATAATACTATAATTACTTCTATACAACTATCCTTTAATACATTTAAGTTTTCCCTGTTGTCTTCTTGATTATCTTTCTTTGCTGTTCTCAGGTTGGAAGCTAGGATCTTACACATAATAGGTTAACACTGAGCTTCCCCACAGCCTTACTTAATTTTTTTTTTCCTGTGGGTTTCTCTGTGTATCTCTGACTATCTTGGAACTCGCTCTGTAGACCAGGCTGACCTCAAACTCAGATATCTGCCTGCTTCTGTCTTTGGAATGCTGGAATTAAAGGTGTGGGCCACCATTGCCCACCCCACTAGATTCTTAGTCAATAATTTTTTCTAAAATGCCTTTCCTTTTATGTACATTTTGGGGAGGTAGTATTGAAACAAGAGTCCTGGAATCTAGCCCAGGCTGGCTTGGAACTTACTATATAGCTCAAACTTGGTACTTCTAAGTGCCACATATAGCTTATTCATATACCTATTTTGAAATAATGGGATTGTACTATTTATTACATTCATTTATATGTAGGGTGGGACATGTGCACACTGTGGCTTATATACGAGTTCAAAAGACAACTTGTAAGAGTTGAGTGTCTCCTACCATGTGAGTCCTAGGCATAGAATTTAAGTCATCACTGTTGGTAACAAGCACCTTTACCCACTGAGACACCTCAGCAACCCTGATTATACTCTTTTTGGAGTCTTTAAAATATTGTGGATACCAAAAGCCAGTGAGTAAAAGTGAAAAGGTGCTTGATGTAAATTCAATCCCTGGTACCCACATAAATGTGGAAGAAGAGAACTCCTCAAAGTTGTCATTTGACTCTGTACATGCCCCACCCAAATACCTGCAGACATATATAAAAGTGATAAAAATTATTTAAAGTTTAAAGAAATATTATGGATCCTTTTGGGGGTGATAATTGGTAATTGAACTCAGGATCCTCATGAATGCTAGCTAGGCAAGTGCTCTAACCCTCTCTGTTTAGAGACAAAGTCTCACTAACTTGCTCATTCTGGCCTTGAACTAACTCAGTAGTAGCCTAGGCAGTCCTTGAACTTAGATGTTCCTACATGAGCCTCACATCTAGTTTTACTTCTGGTCCTGTTGATGTAATTGCTCATAATACTTCAGCTTATTTGGTCTGTTTCTTTGTCCTGAGAAAGAGAATGCTGTCTTTTAGAAAACATGACTGTTAAGAATAGGGATTTAGAATCTTGAAATGGGTCTGAGGGTTTCTCTACACTTGATCTTTCGCCAGAAGGCTGAGAAGTGACAGAAACTTTCAAGATTAAAATTTGGACATGTTACTACTGGTTTTGCTTATTTTCTGTTTTTCATTGTTCTTGACACTTTAAGGAAAAATAGCTTTTAGTTAGTGGCTAAAGAAAATGAAAAGAGCGTCTTCTTGACTCACTTGTTTATAGGTTTTATTTTGCATTTCTATTAATTAAATACATTCCTTTGACAGGGAGAGTGGCATGATTCAGACTGGATACTCTCAGTGCCAGCCAAATTACCTGAAATTGAAGAATATTATGATGCAAACACATCTTCTAATTCCAGACAGAGGGGCGGCTGGTCAGGCGGCAGGTCAGGTCGTTCAGGCCGCTCTGGCCGATCTGGTGGCCGATCAGGTAGACAGAGTCGGCAGGGGAGCCGGTCAGGAAGTCGGCAAGATGGGAGAAGACGAAATGGGAACAGAAATCGCTCAAGAAGTGGAGGCCATAAACGGAGTTTTGACTAAGTGTTTGATAGTTGATCTTCCAGTGTGAGCTTGCCTATTTCTGTCTAATCATGTATATTATTCACCAAAAATTAGGTCATCATAGTTGAGGTATTTGTCTGTAATTTGCAAAGAAGTTGGTCGTATTTTTTTAAAAAGTATTTCACAAGAATGGTTGTAAACAAATTACTTATCCAGCTATACCTTTGAATTAAAAAAAGCCCCTTTTATTGTCTGTTTTCATTCTGTGTTAAGAATTTTCTCAATGTAATCTTTTAAAATTTCTTCTATGATGTAGTCTTTTTTTTTCCCCTCAGGTGTTTTTTTTTTTTTTTGAGATAGGGCTTCTCTGTGTAGTACTGGGTCTCTCTCATTCAAGCTGGCCTAGAACTGAGACATCTGCCTGCCTCTGCCTTCTGAGTGCACCACATATGTTAATGTTAGGTCATTCATCCGTAGTGACCTATGTGATAAGACAAAACTGTTTCCACATTAAGAGCTGTTAACTGGTGACATGTTTGGTGAAATGTACCAGTTTAACTTAATAGATAGATTAGGTAGATAGTTATGCAAGCAATGTACATGCCCTAATTTATCAATCATTTATTGAATATCTGTCATCTACTTCGGTAATCACTAGAGCACACATTTATAAATAGGGCATAGTCACTAGTTTCATAAAACTCATTGTCTAGCAATCAGCCAGTTATAATAGACATGAATGAATAACACTAAGACTGAAGCAGGTGTGGAGTGCAGGACTGGGGTGTACCTAGTCAGTTTTAAGATTCAGGGAGACTTCGGAAGAAAATCTGACAGCCATCTGTTCATGTAACTCTGTGTGTGTGTGTGTGTGTGTGTGTGTGTGTGTGTGTAGAGAGAGAGATATAGCAAGAGGGAGAGAGAGGAGGAGTTGGGTAAGCTTCGTGGTTTTTATTTTTGTTTTTGGAGCATTGCTGTAGGCTAGACTGGCCTTAAACTTGCAGTGATCACCTCTGGGCAGATGACTGTAGAAGGGTGAGGGCTTGCAGGCAGAGAACAACATATGCAGGGATCCAGAGGGTAAGTCTGAAGACACACTTCAGTCTAAGGGCAGGGGAAGGGAGAAGGTTATCGAAGAGTATCCAGTGTTAAAAGCCTTTTTTTTATTGTTATGATGGAGTTCCATTTTCACTGAGTACAATGGAGAGAACATTCCACAGGTTTTAAGGTCAGAAATGATGAGGGTTTTTTATTATGGGCTGTTTTATTGTTAAATGTGTGAGTATTGTCCGCATGTGTATCTGTATACTCTAGGTGTGTTTGGTACTGTTGGATGCCAGAAGAGAGTGTTGGATCTCCTAGAACTAGAGTTAGAGATGTTTGTGAGCTGCCATATAAGGTGCTGGGAATTGAACCTGGGTCCTCTTTTAAAAAAAAAAGCAGTCAGTGCTCTTACATGCTGAGCCATTTCTTTAGTCCTAAGGAGTAACATGATTAGGTCTGTATTTCAGAAAGATTCCTGGCTTCATAGAGATGACCATGTTGGAGGAGGGCCAGACTGACGGCCAGGAGACTTCTGAAGAGGCTACAGGAGGACTGGGGATGTAGCTGAGTAGTAGAATACTTGGCTAGCTGGTAAAGGAAAGGGCTTAGTCCTTAACCGAAAGAAAAAGTTGTAGAAGTAATTCAATATAGAGAGATGCTGGTGAGCCAAACTAATTAGTAATATTTTATGTGATGAGAACCAATGCATTTGAGATGTTGGTACCCATCCAAAATCATAGCTAGATAATATGGAGTGAAGACTTAAGCCCATAGAAGCCCAGTTTCTTAATCATTACCCAAAATTAGTGGCAGTGGATATTAAGAAATATGGGTAAGCTGGGCTTTTAATCCTGGCACTTGGAGACAGAGGCAAGTGGATTTCTCTGAGTTTGAGGCCAGCCTAGTCTACATAGGGAGTTCCAGGCTAGCTAGAGCTACATGGTTGAGACCCTGTCTCAAGAAATAAGTAACATGGGTAAATTAGAGAGGATTTTAGGAGATAGACTTGTTAGGACTGAAATGTTGGTTGGACTAGAAGATGAGAGGTATAAGGAAATGATTTGACATTAGGATACCAAGAAGAGGAAGTAAAGTTATAGGGGAAGGAGTAGGGATATGATTCATTCAGGGTTACATATACATATACTTATTTATTTATTTTGAAGACTGATCTCTCTACACATCCCAGGCTGGCCTGCAACTCACTATACAGGGGCTGTTTCCAGACAGGATAGCTCTGGCTATCCTGGAACTTTCTCTGTAGACCAGGCTGGCCTCAACATCAGAGATCTGTCTGCCTCTGCCTCCCAGTGCTGGGTTAAAGGTGACCATCAATTCTGGTTGTTAGGTATATTTTATTTTGAGTAAACCCCATGACAGTCTAAGAAGAGAGATAAATAGTGGGCAGTTGGGTTTACAGATTTGAAGCATAAGGTTTCTAAAAAGATACAGATTTGAGGGGGGAATAAACTCTATTCCATATAAATGCAGTTATCCAAGGAGAGCATTGTAAAAGCTGAGATTTGGAAAGAAACAAGAGGTAGGTATACCAGTATACTTTGTGCATGAGGGGAAGGAGATCCATTGACAGGAACACCGAGAAGAGGGCAGAAAGCTCAGGAATAGCAGGCTGTCATAGGAAACAAGTCTGAGCTAGTCACTAGATTTGAGAAGGACCCAGGACCACTGGAGCAGCGAGAGTGCTAGAGATAGAGTGGGCTTGGTGGCACAGACTTGAACTCCAGCTTGTGTAGGTCAGAGTTGAAGAGGCTGGATGGGGAGTTTGAGGCCGATCTGGGTTACGTCGAAAGACTCAAATTCCATACATACCAAACCTGAAGAACTCTTTTTAGAAATTTGGTCATAGATGGGGGAGAATAAACTAAAGCTGTAAATAGAACACAAGATAGTGGCTAGGATTTTTGTGCATGCGGATGGTGGTAGGAGGGGGTATCTGATACATGTTGAAATAATATGAGTTCAGAAAGGAGAAATTTAGAACAGAAACGGAGCAAGATCCCTTTAAAAACCCAAATGAATGAATTCACAGAACTAGAAATTGTAGCTTCAGGTATGTGGGGGCAGTGCCTTTGAGTATTTTGTCAGGAATAAGAGGTCAGGGAGTCTGGGTGCTGAGGTGAGGTTAGATATGCAGTGGTTACAATTAGAAGATGAAGTGATGATTTCCCTGGGCACCACAGCATCTCAGAATGGAGATGGGAAAAGGCACCTGAGCACAGCTAGGTTCTACTCTGAGAAATGGAGGACTGGCAAAGCCAATTGGGAACGTGATTAACGTCTGCGGCACCTAGACCGACCAAGGATAGAAGTGCTGACTGCAGTGTAATGGGACAGGGAACTGAAGGTCTGTGAGAGCTGGAGAGGTTTGAGATCTGAAGAGTAGAGGAGGGGCATGGAGCCATGGCTCAGTGGTTAAGAGCACATACTGTTCTTGCAGAAGACCCAAATTCAACCCCAGCATTCACATCAGGCAGCTCACATCTGCCTGTAACTCCAGCTTCAGGTGATGCCCCTCTGGCCTGCACACACACAAATAATAATTTAAAAAGAATATGGATAAAATAAAAGAATATGGAAAACTCAAAGTGATTAAACTAAAATCAGAAACAAGACAAGGCTTTCCACTCTCCATATTTATTCAATATAGTACTTGAAGTTCTAGCTAGAGCAATAAGACAACAAAAGGAGATCAAGGGGATACAAATTGGAAAGGAAGAAGTCAAACTTTCACTATTTGCATATGAAATGATAGTATACATAAGTGACCCCAATAATTCTACCACGGAACTTCTACAGCTGATAAACTCCTTCAGTAAAGTGGCAGGATACAAGATCAACTCAAAAAAATCAGTAGCCCTCCTATACACAAATGATAAAAGGGCTGAGAAAGAAGTCAGAGAAACATCACCCTTTACAATAGCCACAAATAAATAAAATACCTTGGGATAACACTAACTAAACAAGTGAAGGGCCTGTTTGATAAGAACTTTAAATCTCTAGAGAAAAATTGAAGATATCAGAAAATGGAAGGATCTCCCATGCTCATGGATAGGTAGGGTTAACATAGTAAAAATGGCAATCTTACCAAAAGCAATCTATAGATTCAATGCAATCCCCATCAAAATCCCAACACAATTCTTCACAGACTTGGAAAGAAAAATACTCAACTTCATATGGAAAAACAAAAGACCCAGAATAGCTAAAAGAATCCTGTATGATAAAGCAACCTCTGGAGGCATCACCATCCCTGACCTCAAGCTCTACTATAGAGCTATAGTAATAAAAACAGCTTGGTACTGGTATAAAAACCGACATACAGACCAATGGAATCAAATTGAAGACCCTGACATTAATCCACGCACATATGAACACCTGATTTTTGACAAGCCAAAACTATACAATGGGGGCTGGAGAGATGGCTCAGAGGCTAAGAGCACTGACTGCTCTTCCAAAGGTCCTGAGTTCAATTCCCAGCAACCACATGGTGGCTCACAACCATCTGTAGTGAGATCTGGTGCCCTCTTCTGGCCTGCAGTCACATATGCTGTATACATAATAAATAAATAAATCTTTTTTTAAAAAAAAACAAAACTATACAATGGAAAAAAGAAAGTATCTTCAACAAATGGTGCTGGCATAACTGGATGTCAATATGTAAAAGATTGCAAATAGATCCATATCTGTCACCATGCACAAAACTCAAGTCCAAGTGGATAAAGACCTCAACATAAATCCAGTTACACTAAACTTAATAGAAGAGAAAGCAGGAAGTACTCTTGAACGCATTGGCACAGGAGATCACTTCCTAAATATAACACCAACAGCACAGACATTGAGCACAACAATTAATAAATGGGACCTCTTGAAACTGAGAAGCTTTTGCAGGGCAAAAGACACGGTCAATAAGACAAAAAGACAGCCAACAGAATGGGAAAAGACCTTCACCAACCCCACATTTGACAGAGGACTGATCTCCATAGTATATAAATAAAGAACTCAAGAAACTAGACATCAAAATATTGAACAATCCAATTAAAAAATGGGTTAAAGAGCTAAACAGAATTCTCAAAAGAAAAATCTCAAATGGCTTGAAAGACATTTAAAGAAATGTTCAACATCTTTAATCATCAGAGAAATGCAAATCAAAAGGACTCTGAGATACCACCTTATACCTGTCAGAATGGCTATGATCAAAAACACTAATGACAGTCTATGCTGGAGAGGATGTGGAGCAAAGGGAACACTCCTCACTGTTGGTGGGAATGTAAACTTGTACAACCACTGTGGAAATCAGTATGGCGGTTTCTCAGAAAATTGGGGAATCGATCTACCTCAAGATCCAGCCATACCATTCTTGGGCATATACCCAAGGAATGCTCAATCATACCACAAAGATACATGCTCAACTATATTCATAGCAGCACTATTCGTAATAGCCAGAACCTGGAAACAACCTAGATGCCCACCAACTGAAGAATAGATTAAGAAAATGTGGTACATATACACAATGGAGGAGTACTCGGCAGAGAGAAACAATGACAGCATGAAATTTGCAGGCAAATGGATGGAACTAGAAAATATCCTGAGTGAGGTAACCCAGACCCAGAAGGACAAACATGGTATGTACTCACTCATAAGTGGATACTAGATACAAAGCAAAGAACAATCAGACTGCAACCCACAGAACCAGGGAGGCTATATAGCAGGGGGGACCCTAGAATGAAAAAAGAATATGGAGTCGCCAGGCGGTGGTGATGCACGCCTTTAATCCCAGCTCTCAGGAGGAAGAGGCAGGCAGATCTCTGAGTTCAAGGCCAGCCTGGTCTACTGAGTGAGTTCCAGAACAGGTTACAAAGCTACACAGAGAAACTATGTCTCAAACCAAAACCAAAAAGAATATGGATTAGAAATAGAGTAGGGGAGTAGGTTAGGCGTATTAGTGTACACTTTTAATGAGTGAGTAAGGGATAGGTTGGTGAATTTGAGGGCCAAGATGACCTGTGTGTAACAAACTCCAGGCCAGCTAAGGCTACATCGTGAGATCCACCATGTATAAAAATGGAGCAGTTACAAAACCAGGGTATGGTAGGATGATTGGGAACAAAGGTCACTTTTTTTTGGACAGTGAAATCTAGCATGAAGAAAAGACTGGACTGAGGACAAAGATTTGATCAGATTCCAAAATGTCAGCAAATGGCAGGTTTGGCAAGTTACTGAATGAGAAGGGTTGAGAGGTATTAGCACCACTTACCTTAGTTACACTGCTTTTGTGTCCAAGTGAGGAGAGTAGTCTGGGAATGAGTTGGAGTCAACAGACACACTGAATGAGGGAAGGAACAGCATGGGGATGAGAAAGCTGGAGAGGTGCATTTCTCTCCAAGAGCCAGGTTTCAGGTCAGCCAAGGAGAGGAAATGTGTGCTGCTGGACTGAGGAAGGGGTGGCTGACGGCTGTCACTGGGGGATAGTGGAGCTGCATCTATGTGATTGTGAGCTCCAGTACTCAAATCTCTACAGTGCCTGAGTACCAGTACAGCCAGTCAGATACTGGTGTGTTCACAGTGTTTTAGGTGAATGAGGAGTGCCTGGTTTCTGCCCTCTAGAGCCCATAATCTAGTGAAATAATAGGGTAAATAAGCCTAAACTCATGGCAGTGCAGTGATTGGCAAGTTCAAAGAGTAAGGACACCCAGCCCATGAATTCAGAGACATAACTGAGCTTCACTTGGCAGGTGTTAAAAAGGGGGGTGGTGGGTTAGGGCCAGGGACTGAGGAGATGGCTCAGCTTGAGAGGAATACTGCAGAAAAACCGAGTTCTGTTCTGTTCCCAGCACCCATGTCAAGTGCCTTACAACCGCCAGCACCTCCAGCCTCAAGGCATCCAATGTCCTCTGCTGGTTTCCAAGGGCAACAGAAGGCATGTGCATAACCACACAGACCCACGGACATACACATAAAACTAACAGAAGGGCTGGGAAAGCCCGACTAGGCCAAGGTACAGAACAGTTAGAGAAACTAACACTGTCTAAAGATGTCGACCATGAGGAGCTCTGGTTGCTGTGGTCTTCACTGAGGAAAGCAGTGGTGAGCACAAGGCAAGAGTCCCCACTGGAGGCCTTGTGATCAGCCATTGAAGGGGGCTTATGTAATAGACGGAGAGAGAAGCATGCAGGTAAATGCTAGCAAGGTGGACTTAAAGGATCCACCTGCTAGGGATTAGCTTTCCTCTCAGCACGGGTTCTAACAAAGAAGAGCTTCTATCTTAAAACAAAATTTAGCCAGATGTGGTGGCGCACACCTTTAATCCCAGCACTCGGGAGGCAGAGCTCTGTGAGTTTGAGAGACAGCCTTGTCTATATGTGTTTCTTGACCGTCAGGGCTACATACACACTGTCTCAAAAAAAAAAATCTTTTTAAGATGTGATTTGTAAGTATGTGCATTTATGTGAGCACAGACACATACATACCAGGGCCCACGTGTGGAGGTCAGAGTACAACTTTGAGTGCCGTTCTTGCTTCCACTTTTTTTGAAACAGAGTCTCTTTTGTTCCTGAGTTCTACACCTGGCAAGCACCTTCACATACACCCATTTTCATGGCAATGTGGTAGTGTCAGTAATCTTAATAACTTAATCCCATTTTAGGAAAGACAGACAAATAAAAAATTATTTCTGGAACATTTTCCATTTCCAGCCTTCTAAGGTTTACCTCAGACCCAAAGTCCAAAGCAGCTAAGCTCAAGATTTGAATCTAGAATTTCTTCTGCTACACTCTGCTGTTTCCCCAAAGCATAATATTATAGTGGACCCATTTAAAAACATTTTCTTAGGACCCATGAGATGGTTTAGCTGGTAAAGGTGACTGCTACCTCATGAAGAATTGCGTTCGATATCTGGAACCCACATAAAGGTGGAAGAGAATACACTTTGCACTCTCGGTTCTCAAACTACTATGAAAAACTGTCTTCCAATTATTTGAATCACTAGTTCTTCAGAAGAAGCTTAAAAACTTACCACCGGCGTGGTGGTACAAGTTTTTAATGCCAGCATAGGCAGATGTAGTTCTCTTGAGTTCAAGGCCAGTCAGGGATGTACCGAGAGCCTGACTCAAAAACTAGCATCGTCACAGATCTCTCAACTGGCCACTTTCCCTTATCCGATGGGAGTAGTGAATTGTCCAACGTAGGCACCACTGGGAACCCATTCCTAGCCTGAAAGCCCTGTTAAAGGCCTTCGAACTCATTAACGTCCGTCCATCTCTTCCGACAGTCTATATATATAATCCGTGAGGACAGGCACCGTCTGTGAATCCTAGCCGTTTCACACATTTGACAGGAAGAATGCTCAGGACGTTTGTTCAGTGCACACATGAATAAAAGACCATACTTCTCTGATTTTTTTTGGGGGGTGGGGTGGGGAGTGTGATGGGGAAAGAGCTGTTGAGGCAGGATCTCACCATATGTCTAGCTGGTCTTGAAGTATGTGCACCAGGCTGGACACAAGTTTAGAGATCTGCCCGCCTCTTGCTCCTGAGCGGCGTGCACCCCTACACCCTGCCAATTCTGGTTCTTTAAAGTTGTTCATACTGTGCGGCGTGTATATGGGGGGTCCCGGGCGCCACGGCGCGCGCGTGTGTAAAAGAACAACTGCAGTCGGTTCTGGATTCCAGGGATCGCAAATTCCGGCCACTAGAACTGAGCTGTCTCCCTGGTCCCTGAATTCTGGTGCTCACCAAGGCACCTGGGTTTAGCTGTCACCTCCATCAGTTTTCCACACCGGATGAAGGATACACAACGCCAGACTTTTGTTCGCGGAAAAACGTTGCCTGCCGGTAATCCCAGGCTTGGTAAATGGAGGCAGTAGAGTTAGGCTCAAGGTCGTTTATCCAGTTCTAGCTGGCTAGACGTGTTTATCTCACAGGGCCGGTGGGAATCCGGCTAGAATTAAACGAGAATACCAAGAGAGCCTCCACGCCGCATCCACCGGTCCGATAGCCACGGCCGTGCGAACCGGAGCCTTCCGGGTGTTCGCTGCTTCCGCCGGATGCGCCCGTTCCGGAAGTGACGAGCTAGGGCGGGCTGAGAGCCGGTGTGCTTTCTCTCTCTCTCCTTTGCACGCGGTGCAGGAAGCCGGTAGGCCTGAGCGGCTCGTGCTGAATAATGCCGGGAAAACTCCGCAGTGAGTCCAGGTTGGGATCAGACGCGGCCGAGGACAACATGGAGACATTGCCGAAGACAAGCGAGAAGGTGAGACCTGGGGCCCCGGGCCGGACCGGGCTGGACCGGGAGCGCGTGGCCGTCCGCTCCGCGGGCCGCTCTGACACGCTGAGCCGGCTGGCGCGTCCCGGGCCACGCGTTCCTGGCCAGGCTCGAGAGTGCGGAAGGGGATGGCAGATCGCGTCGCAGTGTGTTCTGGAGTCGCAGTCAGCGAGGCCTGAAACTAGGGCACATGGGCGGCTTCTGCAGTGACACACACACGCACGCGGTTCCCCCTTCTTAAAAAAAAAAAAAAAGCAAAAACTCAGAAAACGAGGCAATGCAGGTCTTTCTAGTATTTGTCGCTCAGATCTGCGTGGAATTGGAGTTGGGCTAAGTGAACACCCTCTTACAGAGGGGATCTGTGTGAGCACTGTTAAATCGCCCTCGCTCCTATTCCTTGGATGAGAAGATTTAACGTGACTGCCTCTAATGATCAAAGTAGGAAGGAACGAAAGTTGTCCCAGAACCCCTGTGTTGTATGACTTGGTTGACGTTTTTGCTGTCTCGGGGAGCTGTTAAGTAGGAGACTTTAAAAGAAACAGTAATAATATATTTGGATAAGGTGGAAACCGGGTTTGCATCCGCGTGTCCAGCTGTGGGGTGCTGAAGTCAAGAGGGAGGGACCTGACTACTCGTTTATGTTCCAAACTCGACTTCCTGGCTTTTTTTCACATATATAACCGACAGGTGTTTAAGCGGCGGAGAGATTATCCATAATCCATTATTTTTAAGACGGTTTTTGTGGTATCAAGGACCAAGCCTTGGGCTGTTCACGTGTTGGCAGGTGCTGAACCATTGAACTTGTACGTAGCTCTAGCCTTTCGCCCAGCGGTTTTCAACATATGGGTCGTGACCCCACTGGGGTGGTGTATCAGATAGCCTGCATATCAGATCCGATCACAAGTGACAAAATTACAGTAATGAAGTAGCGATGGAAATAATTTTATGGTTGGAGGTCAGCACAGCATGAGGAACTGTATTAAAGGATCGCGCAGCATTAGGAGGGTTGAGAACCACTGCCTTAGCCGGTGGTTTGAGAGAGGGCAGGTCTGCAGTTCAGGGAGTCAGAATTTAGTTCTACACTTCTCAATTATCTGGAGCTCTACTAGAGTCTAGTAGGGGGCTCCTAATTGGTACAAGTTTTCAGTAGTATGATATATGTACATTTAAATAAAGTCCGTGGGTTGTTTTTTTTACATATGAGAATGATAGGTTGGATTTTTTTCATAGTATTTTTGTTTCATATAGTGTCTTTATGTGAATTCATTTCGTCCTTTGAAGTATGCGTTTCATGAGTGTTTTTACTGTATAGGAATTTAGCAGAGAGAGAAGAGAAACCCACTTTTTTTAAGATCTGTCTGAGGATATAACAAAGCTTTATTTCTCTTATAGTTACTTTGGATAATGCTTGGTCCCTGTTATAGTGTGTACCTGTGTGTATGGGTATACTTACCCTGCGTGTGTGGAAGCTAGAGGTCAACCCTGGGTGGGTGTCTTTATCACTTCCCACTTTACTTTGGGGAACAAAGTTTCTCTTATGAATCTGGACCCCTCTGGTTCACCTAGGCTGACTAGCTCCCCACTCCAGCCCCACCAGCTGGGGTGACAGGCACATGCCCCTACACCCATCTTTTTACAAGGGCACTGGAGTTTCCAGTTCAAGTCCTCATGGTTACACTGTTAAGCATTTTGCCCCCTGAACCATTTCCCTAGCTCTTGGTCACTTCTTATAATATGCAGTTTAGAGAGAGCTTGGGGGTCCCTTAAAATCTCATGGGAAAATTCAGTTTTATAATGATTGACCAGTATGAGCTGAAGAGTTACTGTGAGTTCTTTTATTCCCTCCTGTTAATAGGACTATTTTATATATATGTATCTCCATTGAACTAAGAAATGGTATTAAAATGGATACTGTGTGGGTTTTTTTTTAACTTTTTTTTAAAATTATAATTACATTAAGCCAGGCTTAGTGGTTGCTCAGCTTTAATCCCAGCAGCAACAGGCAGATCTCTGTGAATTCCAGGCTAGCCTGGTTTACAGAGTGAGTTCCAGGACAGCCAGTTCTAGATAGTGAGACCCTATCTCTAAAAATTATAATATAGTTACATAATATCCCCCTCCTTCTCTTTCCTCCTTCAGACCCCTTCCATGTAAGACCCATCTTGCTCGCTTTGAAATTAGTGGTGTCCTTTTGAATTGTTTACACTCCTTTAAATTGTTTGCTCACACACACATTCCTAAATACAGCCTGCTCGGTCCTTGTGTTACCTGTATGTGTATAATTTTGGGGCAGATTTTTTAACTTACCAGTGTTGAAATGCCTAAGGCTGTGTTCTTCATAACATAAGTGGTCCTGAAATAACCCAGAATTGATGGATTTTATACAAGTATGGTGGGTTTGTTCAGTGCTGTGTCTTTATTAATTTTTAGAAAACTAAAAAAGAGAAGCCAAAATCTAAGACCAAAGAAGCAACGGAAGGAACAGAAGAGACCGTTTCCTCCAAAGCTAAAGCAGTTAAAAAGAAAGGGCCCTCTGAAGATGATGTGGGTCCCCCGAAGTCCAAGAAGGCCAAAAAGCAAGAGGAGGCACCTCAAGATGAGACTGCTTCTAAAAGCAAAACCTCCAAGAAGAAAAAGGAGCCCCTTGAGAAGAAAGCGACCTCTGCTAAAACCAAAGAAGTAAGCCTCGAGGAGCCTTCTGAAGAGGACGCAGATGTTCCTAAGCCCAAGAAGATGAAGAAAGGGAAGGAAGCAAATGGAGACATTGGAGAGAAAAGCCCCAAGCTCAAGAATGGATTCTCTCCTTCGGAGTCGAACTCCAGTGAAGCCACCGGGGAGGAGAGTAGCAGTGAGACAGAGAAGGTGAGGCTGGGTTTCACTTTTGTTTGTTTTTATTACATGTGTTTAGGGGTGTGTGCGTGTGCGTGTGCGTGTGCGTGTGTGTGTGTGTGTGTGTGTGTGTGTGTGTGTGTGTGTGTGTACAACCCTCCCTCCACCGGGTGGGTCCTGGGAATTGAACTGGACTTGGCAGGCTTGAGTGAGCACCTTACCCACTGCTCTATCACGGGCAAAGTTGTACTAGAGTAGGCAGACTGCTCCATTGCTTCAGGAGAACAGGCAGTCGCTACACACAATTGTAAACATTTTACGATTGTTTACGTAGTAGAGGTTGAGCCCAGGACCGTGAGCATACATGTTATTTTAATAGTAGAAGGAAATTTGATATGTCAGCACCATGTTGGGGTACATAACAAGCTGTAGGGTGGCACTTTGCATCAGAGAATTAATTCCCCCTCCCCTGACACAGGGTTTCTCTGCATAGGCCTAGCTGTCCTGGAACTCACTCTGTAGACCAGGCTGGTCTCGAACTCAAAGAAATCCTCCTTCCTTTGCTTCATGAGTGCTAGGATTAAAGGTGTGTGCCACCGCCACCTAGCTTATTTTTTTTTTTTTTTTTTTTTTTTGGTCTCATTGTGTATTCCTGAATGGCCTAGAATTCCTCTCAAATGCTAGGGATAAAGGCACACGCCTGGCCTTCATCTTTAGTAGGCATCAAGGCAGGCTGAGACAAGGTCTTGCTGTATTTATTTCCAGCCTAGCCTTGAACTCTCTGTATAGCACACAGAAAACAAGTGTGTGTTTGGAGGTGAGGGGAAACTTTGAGGAATTCTTTCTCCCTCCACCCCAGGGCCCGAGGACTGAACTCAGTTGTCATGTCAGGCTTGGGCAGCGAGGGCTTGTCCCCACTGAGCCATCTCAGCAGCCCCTTTGAATGGTTTAACCTGATGTGTTTAGAAGAGCAAGTACCCTGGCATGTGTGTGGAGTCGACACAGCTTTGTGGTGTGGGTTCTGCTGATCACAGTCCCTCCATCTGGCTTTGGCAGCCTCCCCCAGAGCTGTCTGAGAGCAGGCTCTCTTCAGCGAAGGCTTCTTGCGTTCACTTGCATGTGAACTACTGATTTCTGTGGTCTTTTTTCTTTGGCAGGAAATACCTGTGGAACAGAAAGAAGGAGCTTTCTCTAATTTTCCCATATCTGAGGAGACTGTCAAGCTTCTCAAAGGTGAGATTCCCTGGTGTCAGCATTTGAATTCACTTTTCATTGTGGTGAATTGGGACCATTTCTTACTGTGGCCATCTCTGCTACAATGAAGTAGACTTGTGTGTTACAGATAGGACTGTGCTGTTTTGATTCAGTTATTAAAATTTAGTCAACATTCAGAAATGCGATGACTGACACTTTGTGTGATCTCTGTCCTCTTCCACCTGAGGTTAATGTCACCAGGATGTCCTGGGTCCTTTGGTCTGTTCCTGACAAGTTTGAGGTGTTTCACTGGCAAAGAAAAGTGTAGAATGGAGAGCCTCAATCCTTTAAGTTCAGATAGCTGGTGGGTGAGATTTGATATAAGTAACTTAATCACATTATTAAAATTATAATAAAAAAGCTTATTAATACTTTTTAGTACAGTGGGTTCTAAACTACTCAGAATGTATTTGAACCTGACTCTGTAGGTGCTGGTGAAAAGGTAGAATTCCCTAATTCTTTCTCCAGGACCAGAAGTATGGATGTGTTTCAGTTGGAGTTGATATTTTAACAGAACCTTAGGGTTCTGTCCCTAACACTGAAAATAAAACAAACAAACAAACAAACAAACAAAAAGATGGCAAGTAACATGATTGATTTGTTCACAGCTCGTGGGGTGAACTTCCTGTTTCCTATCCAAGCCAAGACATTCCACCATGTGTTCAGTGGGAAAGACTTGATTGCCCAGGCACGGACAGGAACCGGGAAGACATTCTCCTTTGCCATCCCTTTGATTGAGAAGCTTCAGAGTGGCCTACAAGACAGGAAGAGAGGCCGGGCCCCTCAGGTAACTGTCGTAAGCTCATCCCAGCTGGCCCTGGTCAGCTCCCAGAAGCATGTGGGCCTGGTTTGCAAATGCTGCTTAGTACTGGGTTCCTCCAAGGTCCTTGCGCTCACTGAATTTCTCTGAACGTTGGCTGGGGTGATTCTTTCGGGTTGTTGGCCGCCAACTCTGTATGTTCCGTACTGTGATCTGTCCTGTGGTTGTGGTCATCCACACTTATTAATGTTCCCTTTAAAATGTTGCATGTGCTTGGCAAGGCTTACAGACTTGACCGTGGCTGTTTGTTTGTTTGTTTGTTTGTTTGTTTGTTTGTTTGTTTGTGACAGTCTCTGTGTAGACTTGGCTGGGCTCCACCTCACGGAGATCCACCTGCCTCTGCCTCTTGATTGCTGGGGTTATAAAGGCGTATAGTACCACAGCTGGCTTCTGGGTCGTTGTTTTTGCTATTATCCAGAATGAATTGAGTGAGTGTTAGAAGAACCCATCCACAAGTGTTGGGCCCTGCCGCTTGTAGTTTAAGTCTAGGTCGTCCTCCATCTGGCCTTTACCAAGAAGGCAGTTTTTGTGGTTTTATTTAAATACAAATAAAACACACATCCTCTTCGCTGCGTAGCCTGGCGTTGGGATTGGTGGCTCTGATGGCCGGCTGCGCTGCTCTTTCCGCAGTGGCTGTTGCGGTCTTGGAGGAAACGCTGTGAGCGATCTCAGCACAGCAAGATTTGTTGCACATCAGCAGCACTTCCCGCCCCTTGACATTGTGGACCAGAAACTTCCGGAAGCCGCTGGGCGGCATGTGCTTGGTTTTCTTGTTGCTCCTGTAACCAGTGTTAGGCATGAGGATCTGGTCTTGAATCTTTGTCCGCACCCTATTGTTGATACCTCTGGGTTTCCTCCAGTTTCACTTAATTTTGACATACTGGTCTGGTCTGGGTCCATCTAGCCTTTAGACTTTATTTGTTTACTCTTCAGTATCTGCCTCAAAGGTTGTTGAGAATTAAATCAGACTAATGAGTAAAAAGTACTTTATAGTGCATCAGACCCCGGGAAAACTGGAATATCAGCTAATGTTGGTATAGCTCCTCTGGGTTATTTTCCTGAAACTATTCTCTGGAGCAGCATCCATTTGGACACCCATGTCTAATCAGCTTGATCACGGGCCCTTAGACTATTGCCTGGGGACTGTCGTAGTGGTCCTGTCCATGTAGTATGTGGTATTTATTGCAGAGCACATGATAAATGTTTTGAGTATATATCAAGATGAATAGGATGGAAACTGGAGAGATGGCTCAGCAGTTAAAAGCACTGGCTGCTCTTTCAGAGGACCCAAGTTCAGTTCCCAGCTCCCACATGGTGGCTCACAGCCAGTTCCAGGGGAACAAATGTCCTCTTCTGGCCTCCTTGGACACTGTATGCACGTGGTGCACAGAAATAACATAAATAAACATTTTTTAAAAAGATAAGTAGGATGAGTTGATCGTGGTGAATTCTGGAGTGGCTGAGAAACAATGACTGCACAGTACTTTGGACTTCTGTGTTTTCTCTTTCAGGTCCTAGTTCTTGCACCTACAAGAGAACTCGCAAATCAAGTGAGCAAAGACTTCAGTGACATCACAAAGAAGCTGTCGGTGGCTTGTTTTTATGGTGGAACTCCCTACGGTGGTCAGAGTAAGTCAGTTCGAGAGCCAGGGAGGGGTGTGCGGGCATTGTTCTCCGGGAGGCCCCTCAGCCTGAAGTCGGTCGTTATCTCATTTTGGGGTTTCTCTCTGGCCTGTTGTTTAAAGATGGCCAAGGGCAGGGTCCTGGGTGATTCAGGTGAATCTTAGGGTGCTTGGTACTTACCCAAAGACCGAGACAGGACAGACCCAGTGTGTCTGCTTTGCCTCTTTCTTCTACGTGTGTCTTTCCTGCTGCCAGCGAGTGGGCGTCTTCCGCAGGCGGCAGCTGAGGTTGCAGTCCCTTCTTCCTAACCTGCTGCTGTCTGGTCAGGACCTTGATCAAGCATCGGCACACAGTGAGGGTCGTTCCCATCCTCACTGGCTTTGGAAGACCTGGGCTTGATGGGATCTTGACTGAGCCCGTAGTCATTCAGTGTCCAAGTCGCTTACTTTTTCTGTCTTGGAGGCTGTGTTAGGTAGTGTAAGGTGCCCGTGCAGTCCCCAGGCCTCCTTCCCGTCTCCGTACTGCACCACGTCCCGGTGTTTCTGTACCTCGTTAGAGTGTTTGCCCTTCTGGGCTGGCTCACCCTCTTCCCCCAGTTACCCTGCAGGAGCTTCCTAGTTCAGAGCCTCACACAGGGAGTGACACTCTTGGGAGATGAAGGCAGGAAAGAGCATTCAGAGCTCCGTATTAATACTCTGTCACACACACACACACACACACACACACACACACACACACCCCGCCCCTCCCCAACACACACACACACACACACACACACACACACACACACACACACCCCGCCCCTCCCCAAAGGTTCTGTTCTCCAAGACTGTCACTTGTGATCTGTGAAATCTTGACATTTCCTGCCAACCAAACAGGAAGTCATTTGCTACTATTTCCTAGTGGATCTTTTTCTTATTAGTTAGTACACTGGCCTTCACTTCTCACATACTCTCCTACTGAACTGGAGGTCCTTCACTATTGTTAACGTCATTACGTACAGCATGTTACTTTATAGCTGTCTAGTAAGAGTTAGAGGGAAAATGTGTTTAAATGGATGCTCCATGCCAATAAAAGGAATTTTAAAAGAAAGCAACTCTTTTTGCTGCAATTTTTTACAGTCGAACGAATGCGGACTGGGATTGATATCCTGGTTGGAACCCCAGGTCGTATTAAAGACCACCTGCAGAATGGAAAGCTAGATCTCACCAAACTAAAACATGTTGTCCTGGATGAAGTTGACCAGATGTTGGATATGGGTTTTGCTGATCAAGTGGAAGAAATTTTATGTGTGGCATACAAGAAAGGTAAGCCCCAAATGTAAGGAACTGATGGAAAGGACCTTAGGAAGAGTCGTGGTGAAATTGTCTTCCAGGAGATAAGTAAGGGCACTTACTCAAGGAACATAGAATTTTTATTTTTTTATTTAATTTTGTTTTTTGAGACAGGGTTTCTCTGTGTAGCCCTGGCTGTCCTTGAACTTGCTCTGTAGACCAGGTTGTCCTCGAACTCACAGAGATTGCCTCTGCCGCCTGAGTGCTGGGATTAAAGGTGTGTATCACCTTGCAGCTAAGACTTGGATTTTTGTTGTTGTTTTTTGAGACAGGGCTTCTCTGTGTAACAGCCCTGGCTATCCTGCAACTCACTCTGTAGACCAGGCTGGCCTCGAACTCAGAGAAATCCACCTGCCTCTGTCTCCTGAGTGCTGGGATTAAAGGCATGCACCAACACTTGGCTAAGACTTGGAATTTTTAAGGCCGGATTTGTTCTGTAATTGGTGAAAACTTGGGAGAATAAATGATAAGTTTCCTTTTCTGCCAGCGTGCTACACTGCTCCAACAGCTGTCAGTATTTTCCTGGTGTGTGTACTGATTATCAATGCACTGTTAGATATTCCGGCCTTGTCAGGTGACTGGCATGGGTCATTCTTCCACCCACCACTTTTTTCACCTTCTTCATATAGAGGGTTCCGTTTACAGCGGCTGTAAGCAGCGCGGTTCTGCGGTGCCTGGACTTGGTTCTGTAGCACAGATCTCTGTGTGCAGAGCTGCTGATCCAGTTGCAAAGTGCCCTGAACTGGGTCTGCTAGCTTGTGCCCTTTGAGGCTTCTGAGAACAATACCACAATGCTCCTAAGTCCAGATAACCAGGAGCATTGGCTTTGCTTTTGGGGGTGCTGAGGAATGAGCTGAAGGTTTTGCCACTGGATTGCACCCCAGCCTGAATTCTGAATTCTTAAAATACTAAGCTGCTGTGGGTTTTGTCACAGGCTGCTTAATTAGAGATCCGTGCTAGTTGGTAGGTACCTGGACTTCCAGGATTGTTTGTCCAGTTGATGGGCCTCCTTCAAGGGATGGATTTCCTGTGAGTGAGAGAGGGCAAAGGCTAAAAGACAAAATAGATTTCACATACTTTGATCATTAGAGATCCTTTACGATGACAAATGGTTTCGGTTTTTGTGTCTGGGGAGTCTTCAAAGACATCTTTATTTTTGTGTCTTTGATGCATGGCTGGCCGCTGGTGTCGGTGGTAATGGTGGTGCGCCCTGGAGGTGCCAGGAGAGGTGGAGTACTGTGTATGCAGGCTTGTTTGGATTATTCACACTGACTTCTTTTTCCCCCAAGATTCTGAAGACAACCCCCAAACATTGCTTTTCTCTGCAACCTGCCCTCACTGGGTGTTTAATGTTGCTAAGAAATACATGAAATCTACATACGAACAGGTGGACCTGATTGGTAAAAAGACTCAGAAAGCAGCCATAACTGTGGAGGTAAATGATTCATTTAGTTGCCGGAATTAGTATTCAATCATCAATCCTTTTGTTTCCTGTCTGATAATTTTAAAACTAGCAATTACAAGCTCTTTTTCCAGATAAATACTAAATCCTTATGAAGAGCCAAGTAAAATACATCTTCCTCTTCTATGTATAGTATCTGTGCTTTCTGGATTTTCACCATCTAGCAGCCTGATTTCAGAGTCACTTGAAACCCTGTTTGAATTAGATAAACAAAGTGGTTACATTTAGAATTTATCTGCTAGAGGGCAGCAGAGCAATCTGACCCATCATGTGGAATCTGTTTCATCTGAGGCTCCGGTACCTAGATGAATTCATTTCACCCAAGGGCAGGCCTGTACAGACTGCACTGAAGTGGATGAAGGGCCATAGCGCAGCGCACACAGGCCCTTCTTGTCATTATTTGGTTTCCTGCAGGAGCCTGGGAAATAGCGTTTCCGGATTGCATTAGAATGTAAAGGAGCCAGACTCTTTGGAGAAAGGCGAGAGGCCTGGGGACAGACCACAATGCTCTTCACTTGGGTTTCTTTAGCTTCCTTCTTTCCCTGTAAGCAGTGGTAGCAGGAGACAGCCCTGTAAGGCCCGCATTTCCTTCCTGTACACGACATTAGACTTGGGAGTTGAGAAGGGAGCTGTGAGGTCCCAGGCAGGCGTCACCAAGTGTTGTTTCTTCTCTTCAAAGCACCTGGCCATCAAGTGTCACTGGAGTGAGAGGGCAGCGGTTATCGGGGACGTGATCCGAGTGTACAGTGGTCACCAAGGGCGCACCATCATCTTCTGTGAAACCAAGAGGGAAGCCCAGGAACTGTCCCAGAATACATGCATAAAGCAGGTAGGTCCTTCTGCCCGGAAAGGCTGGCTCATCAGTGTGCCGTCACCGGCTGATTCCAGGTTGTGATAGATCGGGAAGCTTCTCTGCTGGTCATGGGTTATGTAACCTACCAGTCCTGCCGCCCAGGTGCTGGGTCACATGTAAAGCTAGCAGTTATAGCCACTTTTGGGTGGTGCTCTCGACCTTGGAGTATGGTTAGGAACAGTTGATGTCAGGCTGAGGGCTGCAGACAATTTGAGGATTTTCCCACACAAGAAGCAGAAGTCAGAAGGCATCTGTTTCGCTTTGTGATGTTTCCAGAAGGAGTATCCCCAGACTGAGCCCTGGGCCTCTTGTGGGGTGGCGTGTTGGGTTTGTATTCTTAGGTCAGTTTATTTTGTTGCAGGATGCCCAGTCGTTACATGGCGACATTCCACAGAAGCAAAGGGAGATCACCCTGAAAGGTTTCCGAAATGGCAGTTTTGGAGTTTTGGTTGCAACCAATGTTGCTGCACGTGGGTTAGACATCCCTGAGGTTGACTTGGTTGTTCAAAGCTGTCCACCAAAGGTAAGTTTTTTTTGTTTTTAAATAATAAAACATTATTGCTTTTGTTTCTTTGGGGATACTAAAAGTTACTTCATTGACTTTTGTGGTTTCCAGTAGATTGTTAGTCATGGTGACATACACCTTTCATTCCAGCATTCTGTGTTTGAGAGTTTCAGGCCAACCAATTACTACCTTGCCTGGCTTTTTATTTACTTTGGTAGTTTTTTACTATGTACTTTGGCTCTTGAAGAGTTGCAGAAAAGAATACGATAACCCGTTGGTAACTTGTTTTTATATTGTGGCTTGCTGTGATGTGACTTAGGTGTATGTGTTTACATGTCTGCCCATCTCTCTGCTTCCTGTTTCTGTTTCCCACCGTCCACCCTCAATATTCCCCTCCTCCACCTTCATAGTAGTGTGTTCCAGCAGCCTCCCCGCTCCTCTTGGGGAAAGCCTTGTCTCGTGGGGCCTTTCTGATTTTCTGAATTCTGCACTCAGTTTGGGTGGTAGGATTGATTGACTGATTGATTAGAAGTTAGGCTCTGCATATGAAAAAGAACAGTGTTTGTCTTTCTGAGTTGGTTCTTTCCATTTTCCTACAAATTTCATCATTGCATTCTTTGTAGTGTAGTAAAATTCATTGTGCCTGTCCACATTTTCCTTATCCATTCAATCATTGCTTTCTTTGTAATGTAGTAAAATTCATCATGCCTGTACACACTTTCCTTATCCATTCATTTGTTGGACATGTCTTTTTTGTGAATAGAAATAGTCTAACTTGTTAGCAAATTTTTAATTCAATGTACAGAGTTAAATGAGATGTATTATTTAAGTAAATTCCAATACTTATACTGCAGTCAATTGAGGCTTGGAAAAACACATACCCCTAGAATATTTGCACACAGGATAGGGAGCACTGTTGGAGAGGTTTGGAAACTCATAGTTTCATTCACTGACCTGCACACGCTGCTTAATTCCATGTCTCACTCCTCTGCTTGGTTTCCACAGGATGTGGAGTCCTACATTCATCGTTCGGGGCGGACAGGCCGAGCTGGAAGGACCGGGGTTTGCATCTGCTTCTATCAGCACAAGGAAGAGTACCAGTTAGCTCAAGTGGAGCAGAAGGCGGTAAGGACGTTGCTGACTTGCACTCAACACATGCTAAGTTCTGAGGCAAGGGCAGTCTTCAGGACTGTGGCCGCAAGCCTCTTAGATACAGGCTTCCTTTGGGATTCCATGGTAGAAGGCTGTGAAATAACTTGCATTTGAAGATAATGATCCGTTTCTTATATTTGAAAGACAATTCGTAGACAATACTATGAATGTGACCAGAAATACTAAAGGAGGTTAGAGTGTGGAGAAGGATAGAGGAGCATTGGAAAGATAGAGGAAACTGGGAGTGGTACGTGAACCTACAACACTTGAGGAGCTGAGGCAGGAGGATCACCATGAGTTTGAGAACCCTGTTTTAAAGGAGAGACTAAATTTCCTTACAGAATATTTATAGATTCCTCCTTCTCCAGGAAGACCTTGGCTGCTCCCTTGCGTTCAGTGGGCTTCACCTAGTGCCTGCCGCACAGAACGGAGCTGTGGGTCTGAGATGAGCGAGAGTCCATTGCCTGCAGTGCTGGCGAGGTGCTGATGAGAGGTGGCAGGATGGCCGTTCACCTGCAGAATCAGTTCTGTCCCCAGACCATAGCCTCAGTCTGAAGGGAGAAAAAGCATCAGACAGTGTCACATTGGGGGTCAGCCTATAAATAACTCCTTAGAACTATTAAGGTGTGGGAAAACAGACAGATAGGCACATAGTGAAGTAGAGTTGGTAGATTTAAAAAACGAGTTATTTGGTCTGAAGAGATGGGGGGGCGGTTGTGTGGCACACACCTTTAATCACAGCACTTGGGAGGCAGAGGCAGGCGGATCTCTGTGAGGTTGAGGCCAACATGGTCTATAGAGTTCAAGGACAGCCAAAGGCTATACAGAGAAACCTTGTCTCAAAAAATTAAAAAAAAAAAAAAAAAGAAAGAAAAAACTATTTAAATTAAAAAAAAAAAGTTACTTGTCTCAGTAGAAACAGTAACCTTTGTACATGAAATTGTGATTTGTTTCCTTGTAGGGAATTAAATTTAAACGGATAGGTGTTCCTTCTGCAACAGAAATAATCAAAGCCTCCAGCAAAGATGCCATCAGGTACGTTCTCTTCCATCACCAAGGTCTCTTTCCAGGCTGCTTCTTGGACCTTCAAAGTTTCTTTTCCATATTCCTTATAAAGAGTTAATACAACCAGCTGCTTTTCACAAAGCAGCCAGCTTGATAGATAAATAAATAAACATCCATGTTTCTAGTCATCCCGGCCCTGTTTCTCAGGGGAAGCCACTATCAAGAGTTGGGTTTGTAGTGTATACTTTAAGGATGTTTCCCACTTTGTGCCTGGTTAGATAGGATCACAGACAGCATTCCAAATCTTTATTCACTTATTCCCTATGTGGTAGAATGAAAAGTGATAGAATGTAAGGATTGATCAGCCGTTTCTTGTGAAGGTTTTATTGGTAGTGGTATGATTGTGTAGCATTATGCTGTAGACTGGAGGATTTTCAGTTGATTAGGATTCCTTGTTGTGGCCTCTGCATCACAATCTGGAGGTGAGCAGGGTTAACATCGTGTAAGCCAAAGTCTATTTACACATACTTTGAGGGGTGACTTGTATCCCTTGCTTATGCACACTGAGCTCAGAGTGCAACACAGTCCCTGCTGTAGGTGTGAGACATGCTTGTCACAACAGGCAGAAAAAAAGGGACAGGGCCCCAGAAGTCAGCAGTTTGCACTAAGTCCGAATGGTAAGCAGTTGTCTTATTGCAGGCCCAGGCCAGGGATAGCTGTTGGCAGCCTCAGAATGGTACCATCATGCCTCAGGGCTCAGGGTTTGAGCTATGTGAAGTGACTGTGGAGATGGAAAAGGAGCCTAAAAGCAGCTTCCTGAGCCCTTTGTAATGACCGAGGCTTCAGCTTAATGGAGCACTGCACCTGACCAGGTCTGGCCTGAGGAGCAATGGCCAGGAGAGAAGATGAAGCCATGGAGCCATGTGTATAGGGCTCTCCAGGGAAGGGTGTCAGAGCAGTGCTGTAGTCGGGCACCCTTGCAACTGACCCGGATTTTACTGAAGCACACAGTTTGGATGGGTAATGAGCAGGCAGGGCGGCCATGAGCACTGGAGTGCTGGCTATTGGTGTGGTCGTGAGAGCCGGGGAGCCTGTCCCAAACAACATTTTCAAGTTGAGTTTTTACAGCATGTTTTCCTTCACGTGCCCCAAGGTGGGGCACCATGGGGTACTAACAAATTCGGGAAATACAGGGTTGAAGAGGCACAATCTAGTAGTATATAAGAGATGTCCAGCTCACTCTGCATAACATACAGATATCCTGCTCTGTTATTGCCAAGACAATGGCTATGCTCCAGCAAATAACATCTCAAAAAAGTCTGTGTTTTGCCTTTTGCTGGGCGGTGGTGGCCTCACGCCTTTAATCCCAGCACTCGGGAGGCAGAGCCAGGCGGATCGCTGTGAGTTCAAGGCCAGCCTGGGTGGGCTACCAAGTGAGCTCCAGGAAAGGTGCAAAGCTACGCAGAGAAACCCTGTCTCGAAAAACCAAAAAAAAAAAAAAAAAAAAAAAAGTCTGTGTTTTAAACCCAATAGAGAACATTTGTTAAAATTTCAGAATATAAGTGACTATAGTTTTGTCCAGTTTAAAAGTAACACACAAGTTCACTATACTGTCGCTTGCTGTATGGGGGCTGGGCATGGAGATGCAGAAAGAAGGCTGAGTGTGAGGCCAACCTGCTCTTCAGAGCAGGTTGCAGGCAGATGCAGTAGGACCCTGTCCCAAAGAGCACAATAAAGGCAAACAAGTGTGCTGTCACTGTAGTTGAAGATGACCTTGGACTTGAGGCCCTCCTGGCTCCACCTCTTGGGTGCTTAAGGCGGCCCCTCCGGTGTATGCGGCGCTAGGGATTAGACAGGCCCTGCCTTCCGGCCAGGTTAGCTACACCCCAGTTGTGCTGGTGCCCATCTTAGAGCTCGTTTATTTTCCTTACTGTAGTGGCCTTGTCTGCATTATTCTCTAACAAGCTCGCTCTCAAACCCCAGGCTTTTGGACTCTGTGCCTCCGACCGCCATTGGCCACTTCAAGCAGTCGGCTGAGAAGCTGATTGAGGAGAAGGGGGCTGTAGAGGCCCTGGCAGCCGCGCTGGCCCACATTTCAGGGGCCACATCAGTCGACCAGCGCTCCTTGATCAACTCCCAAGCGGTAAAGTTTTGGGTCCTTTATAAAATGGTGTAAGCAAAACTGAAAAGTCGTTTGACCTTCCTAGTTGTCTTCACCGTCTCTGGGAGGTAGGAAGGCCTGGTTGGGTTTAGCCATAGGATGGATGCCTGCTTCCCGGGCTGGAGGGCCAGGGGAACCAGCACTGGCTGCTCAGGGGTGGAAAGCCAGAGAGACTTAGCAAGGCAGTGGCCTGCCTCCGAGCCTGACAACCCCAGGGCCCACAGAGTGGAAGGAGAGAGCAGATTTCTGCACCTGCTCTCTGCCTCTGCACGTAAGCTCACAGAGAGACAGACAATGAATCCCAATGAACTAGAACTGAAGGAAAACACTGCCTGGACTGTTGCCATGGGGAATTCCTTTGATACATTGATGTTTCCTGTTTTTAGTGAAATAATTGTAGATCCATGTGGCAGAAGAAGCACACAGATTCCCTGTGCTTCAGCCAGTCCCCCCCAGTGCAGACACTTTAGAAAACTCACGACTGGGTACCAGTCTTCCTAAGATTGCCCCAGTCTACTTGTGCCCATTCTCTGTGGCTGGGTGGTATGTCGTCAGGGAGCTGCCCCAGGAATGCTTCCCTCCTCAGAGCAAGTGTTTAGGATACCGATTGGTTGTCAAGACTTAACTTCTATGCCTCTTTGTCCCCTAAGGGCTTTGTGACCATGATCCTTCGGTGCTCGATTGAAATGCCCAACATTAGTTACGCTTGGAAAGAACTTAAGGAGCAGCTGGGCGAGGGCATCGATGCCAAAGTGCGGGGGATGGTCTTCCTCAAAGGAAAACTGGTGAGTGCCGGGGCCTTGGCAGCCTCATCTTAGTTTGGTGGTTAGCATGGTAACCAGGATGTGTCCTCTCCATGATGCTGTCTCCAACCCAAACTGTTGTGCGGATATCACTGTGCCTTCATGGGAAAATGAGAATAAGAAGGGCTGAGAAGTATGCTTGGGAAATAGTTTTGACTATGGGATCCCTCGATGGTCACATACACGGATGCACATGGAAACCCAGAGCCCCAGTGTTAGGTGAGGATGCTCATAAGGTAGGAAATGCATGGTCAGAGACGCCGTGAGCCTAAGCTGAGGGTAAACTTGTTCTGCTTACCAGCTCCACATCGCCACCTCTTGCACCCGTTACTGTGGGGATACTGAGCACCCACTGCCTTTTTCCCCATGGGGCTGGCCCTGGTTGCTCACCGTGTCTTCCCTCCACGGTGCTCTTTGAGGCTTAGCTTTGACTCTCTGTGCAGCGTCCCAGGCTCGGGACACAATCAGAGGACTCCTTACCTGTACGGCAGAGTTCTTAGGGTGTGATGTTCACCCCAGTAAGTTCTCCCTCCCTCTGATTGCTTACAATGAAGGCTTCAATCCTTGTGACCTACTCAAGGGCAACAAAACCTCTCTAGGTACCTGAATGTCCCCATGGTCCTGGAGTTGCCCGTGCATGGAGAAGTCCATGAATGTCGGGTCCTTCAGCACCTGCCTATGCTATGGCTGGGTAATCTTCTGGGGTGTGTGACTCAAACTGCCATTACAGGAGTAGTTTGGTATTGTACTGTTGGTGGCTTCCCCAACTGATAAGGAAAGAGCTTGTTATCAAAGATCCTACAGTGTAAACCATATGCCTTGTCTCATGTTCTCACAGAAAACTGAATTATGGAAAACTAGAAATCAGCAATGTCGTTTTCTGCTTTTCACTGTGTCCTCCTGAGTATGGGTTAGCACAGTGTCATGGCCCAGAATGCCTACGCAGGCGGTTGCGTGCCCTGGTCCATCGGGGGCATTTCTCCACGTCTGCTGCTATCTTCAGGGGCATGTTAGCCATGTTCCATAGTTTTGTCCAGTTCCATACCTGCTGATCTCTTTGCAGATTTCTTTGCATTTGGCAGTTACTCGGGTTAACTCTTCCTGCTTTGATTTCTAGGGAGTGTGTTTTGATGTCCGCACTGAAGCAGTCACAGAAATACAGGTATTTTCTTTTCGTTTTTAGTGTCTGTAGACCCAGATCATACAGTATTCATTCTGAAAGCAGAGTGACAGTGTGGGCCATAGAGAACAGTCTCACTGTTTGTGACCTTGCTGCTGGCATGCCTTGCTCCTCCCTGGGGTTGGGCTCAGCGGCTGCCCCACTGCTCAGGGCCCCACTGCTCAGGGCCGCACGCCTTCCCATGCACTTGCTGTTGCTGCGTCTCTTAGCGCTGCTGTGACGAGTGTGTGCCCCAGACAGCTGCAGTGACCGGTGGTGAAATTCAACCGTAGAGAGAGCCGCCCCTCCCGAAGACCTGTCCCCGCACTCGCCCCACGGCGCTGGGGCCCCATACTTGGCCCTAGCAGCCTCTTAAGCACCTGTTTACCAACTTGTTCCTTGGAGACATGGCATCTTGTCTCCAAGTTTTCCTTGTGGCTTTACCGAATTGAAGTAAGCCACGGAACAAACCTTCCTCTACCCACAGGAGAAGTGGCATGACTCAAGACGCTGGCAGCTCGCTGTGGCCACGGAGCAGCCGGAGCTGGAAGGACCCCTGGAGGGATACCGAGGCGGTGGCGGCAGGGGTCAGCGCGATGGCAGCCGCGGAGCATTCAGAGGACAGCGCGGTGGAAGCAGGAACTTCAGGGGACAGGGACAGCGAGGAGGAAGTAGAAACTTCAGAGGACAGCGGCCTGGCGGTGGTAACAAAAGTAACAGATCCCCGAACAAAGGGCAGAAGCGGAGTTTTAGTAAAGCGTTTGGTCAGTGAGTGGAGGTGGGAAGGACTCTTCACCCCGGACTCCAGTGCCCACCCCCCCTGTCAGCGCCGCCTCCTTCCTCTTGACTGTTTGCTCAGTCCCCGTTCCTTGAGTGAGATTGGCTTCTGAACTGTTCAGTCTAACATCGCCAACTCTCTTCGCTTTGAAAAGGGATGGGAATTCAGGTTATCATTTTCTAACATAGTGTCTAATTTTACAAAGTAAAGCCAACCACGGATCGGTGTGTCCTTCCATGTTGACCTTGCAAGTCCATCTTTGTGTGTAAGCGTGCACTGGGGTCTGAACCCAGACCCTCACCCATGCTGAGCATGCACACGCCCTACGACTAAACTCCATCTCTAGTCCCTGGAAGTGTCTCTTACTCATGTCCTCCAAAGAAAGTCCCTAAGGGGGCTGGAAAGATGGCTCAGTGGTTAAGAGCACTAACTGCTCTTCCAGAGGACCCGGGTTCAATTCCCAGCACCCGTGACCTACGCCTGTGGCAAAACACCAATACATATATATAAAATAAAAAATAAATTAGAAAAAAAAAAAAAAAAGAAAGTCCCTAAGGGATGCCTCAGTCTCTGGAGGACCACATGAGTCAGGGATTTTTTTCTTGCCTCTGATACTTGGCCTCCTGACAAACAATTGCTAGAATCTGTGTGTCTGCTGAGGTCTGATGCTGAACAAGGCTTTTCAAAGCCATTTCAGACTTAGCTGACTGGACTAGCTTGTGCCAGGCTCTGGATGTGGAGGGTGGAAGGCAGACAGTATAGATCTCTGCACAGTGTCTCCGCATACTCTTCAGTTTCTCGTTAGAAGGTGACTTGTGTTTCAGTGAATGTTCTAGTGTATATAGAAGTACATTTTCATAGGAGCCAGGGTCCCAAATGTCTAAAGTCTCTGGATTTTTTATCAGTAATAAGACGAAATAGGTGATATTGAAGTGCTTGTGCCCTTTTGGAAGATTGATTTACCAAGAAGTAATTAATTAAGCTCAGTTGGTATTGCTGAAGAATGATTCAGAAAAGCCACAAGGTGGTCTTCATGGTCACAAGTGAGGAGGCAGGAGGCGGCTTGCTGTGAATGGTGACCACTGCACAGGCCATGACTCTGCAAGGGACTGTGTCTCCTACTGGGGTACAGTGGGACAATCTTCTCAGTGGCTTAGATCTTAAGCCACAGTATAAGTTCTAATTCTGTTAGGTTGCTTCTCCATTGAGAAGTTAACACCGCCTAGAGAATTTTCAGCCAAGCTACGCCATTTGAAATTGTTGCTTTGAGGGAACTGAAGAACTCGGTGTAGCACCTGGCCCAGTAATAAACTGCCGGAGTTCTCAGGTTTTCTTTCTGGGGGGTGGGGGGATTATCCCACCTAGCACAGATGCTCAACGGTGGGTCTTCTTGCCTTCCTAGAGATTCTGTCCAGGGAATCTTAGAACAGGCTGGGAAGGAAAGCCAGAATCACACGCACCCTTGTGTTTTCTCCAATTGTTAGATCGGCTAAGATCTCCAGACTCATCCTCTGATGTTAGTGTGAGCGCCACCACCTAACTGGTCTTAACCGGAACACATGGCAGCAAAGGGCTCTGATTATCAAATTAGCTCCATACTCAGTTTTTCCCTTGAACTCTGGCCTGATGGTTCTTGTCCTCTGTGCTTGGAATTCTTTAGAACTTTTTTCTTTGTTTGACTGCAGCTTAAAATAAGTTTTGGTTTTGCCCAATCACTGGGCATGCACTAGTGAAACATTTCACTATTAGGATAAGAATTTGTGCCGTATCAAGCTGATGAAAGGATATGCTGGCTGTACTTTCAGGAGTAGAAGGCTAAAATCTTTTTAGACTATGGATTAGCCTATAGAAAAATGTCTGCCATAAATCAGTGAGGGGAAGACGAATAGGAATCTCACTTACACAACTTAAGTAAAACATAGCTCTCTGAACAGATGAAGATAGGTTTCTTCTGTATCCCAGAATCTAATCAATATTTATATGTATAATTCAGCTATTATTTGGCTTAAATGGGCTTATTGGGAAATGTTATCTTTTTTACTATTTTCTACATAGAAAATATTTTCCAGTTTCAATGGACTTTTGAATTATAACCCATTTTTATGTTTAAGCTGTCTGTGTATTATTTCTCCTGCAGTTGTACATAAAATGTTTTTACATTCAAATGAATTACTGTATAAAGTACTGCATTATGCCATAATAAAGATACTAATGCTTTATAGTTAGTTTTGTTTTATAAAATGAAAATAGCTCGACATTTTTATTATGACAATGATTGCTAGGTATAAAAGTCTAGTAAACGTGGGCTAGGGTTGTGGCTCAGTTGGTAGAGGCTGGCCTCCCATGCGTATTACACTAGGGAGTAGAAGGGGGGGATCAGGGAGAGGTTAGCAGTCGCTAAATTCCAAAAATACAGCAGTCCTATGTTAACATTTCTGTGGGCAATTTTATCCGAATTCATTTCTTGAAACAAATCATCCATTCGGTTTTGAGAATTGTTCTCTTCCTCACAGTCGATGTTTACCTTTTTGTACATACAGATCCACTATAGCATATTCACCCTTCCCCACTTGCTTGTTTTTAAGACTTAAAAAATAGTTTTACATTTATTTAATAAACTTTGTTGTTTTCAAGACTGGGTCTCACTATGTAGCTCTGGCTGTCTTGGAAACTATGTAGATAAGGTTGGCCTTGAACTCAAATCTGTCTGCCTTTGCCTCCCAAATGCTGGGATTAAAGGCTTGTGTGCCAATACGTATGGTTTGGTGAATTTTATTATTTAAAAACTTGGCAAACAAAAACATCACACACCAAAATTAACCAGACCCAGGGTCTATACAATTTAATAAACATCTACGGCTAGAATTGGCATTAGAAATGGAAATTACGAAGTTTCATATTAAATTTTACACTTTCAGTATTATATTTTATGTATTCATCCACCACTATTGTATGACAAAACTTTTCCTGGGGAGGTGAGGTTGGGGACAAACCAAAGCACAGACACCACCAAAGTCCAGCGTGGTGAATGGATTCAAAGCTGTATCACCAAGACCCACTGGAGCACGCTGCACAGCCCGCAGCAGCCCAACAGATTGGAGAGTGTCCTTTCCAGGTGCCTCAGGTGTAAACCTCTTGCTGGCAGCTTGGCTAGTCTCCGTCTCCCTGCAGCTTTTCCCCTCAGAGTCTTCTCTGCAGCTCAGCTTTACCTAGTCTGAGGGACTCTCAGCTTGTGTTACTTACTCCAACAGGGAAGGACCTAAAGAATCTGGTCAGTTTCAGAGACTTCCTGAAGCAGTTTTGAGTTGCTTACTTTCCTGCTTAAGGAACTTCACCTAAGGATGGAGAAGAAACTTATATAACCACCAAAACCCCAAATCTAACAGAATTAGAACTAGAAACTCAATTTGCCTTATATTTTCATAACTCATGTAGCCAGCCTGGGCTACATGAGACCTTGCCTCACACAAAAGCAGGTATCTCAGACAAAATCCAGTGAGTGCTCCCTTGTGTATCTCAAAGTGCTTGACACAGCTGGTGCTTGAGAGTTGAAATGTCCCCTCCATTTGATGGGAACTTCAGAAGTTGTGGCATGAGAAGAGCCATGCACGAATGAGAGCGTCAGAGGATACATGGGCATTTGCCAGTGCTTAATGGTTGAAAGGAAAATGGAGCAAGTGTTTTTTTATATTCATGACTTCCGATCAAAGGTTACTGAGGGCTGGTAAGATGAATCTGGTTGAAGAATTCTATCACCAAGCCTGATGACCTGAGTTTGATCCACGGCACCCATGTGGTAGATGAGAACCCATTATATATATATATTAATAAATGAACCCCAACTGAACTGGCTAGTGACACACCCATAAATCCTGGCACTTCAGGTGCAGAGTGTGCTGCAGATGAACAGGAAGATGTTGAGTTTGAGGTTAGCCTGGGCTACATAGTAGCAAGCCATCTCAAAAGTAAATAGTTGAAACGGCAGGAATTTATTATAGCAAGGTCTGTCCTCTGTGTAAACCTACAGATTAATTGCCACCCTGCCTGGCTCAAAGCCCTTATAAATTTTTTAGGGGACTTGGGGGATGTGAGGTGGCTCAGTGGGTGAAGACTATTGAGGCTGAGCCTGAGAACCAGTGTTTGACCCCCTAAGATCCACACGGTGGAAGGAGAGGACTGAGTCCTGAAGGCTGACCTCTGCACATCGTGGTACACGTTCTCTCCAAATACAATTTTTTTTTTTTAACGCAGTGATAGCCTAATACACTAATGTTGAACGATCCCTACCTACCGACTGAGCAATGAACTAACGAAGTTAGCTGTTAACAGTAATTCTGAATTTCACTGCAGCCAGGGATTGCACCCCTGGTCTCATGCCCAGCAGGCAAGTGCCCTACCCCTAAGCTGCATCCCACTTTTTTTTTTTTTTTTTCATAACTTCAGCCATTTAATATTTGATGAAGACATCAAAAACATATTCTGGAAAAAGAAAACACCTTTAACAAATGGTGTTGGGAAAATTGGATGTCCATATGCAGAAGAATAAAATTAGACCAGTATCTATCACCTTGCACAAAAACTAATTACAAATGGATCAAATATCTAAATCTGAAACATGAAACACTGAAGGTACCAGAAGAAAGCAAAACATGGACAGTGTTCTCCACGATGTTACTGTAGGAAAAGAACCTCCTGAAGAGGACTTCAGTTGCTCAAGAATTAAGACCAACTGTTGACAAGTGGTTTTTCATGAAACTAAAATATTTTGGCACAGCTAAGGAAACAATCAACCAGGAAAAGAGGACACCCACAGAATAGGAGAGAATCTTTGCTGATATATATCTGATGGCAGATTAATATCTAGGATGTGTAAAGAACTCAAAAACAAAGTGGAAAAACAAAAACAAATGATCCATTTGAAAAATAAACCTAGGACCTGTGAAGAGAATCCAAAGAAGAAGGAGAAGGAGGAGGAGGAGGAGGAGGAGGAGGAGAAGAAGAAGAAGAAGAATTGCTAAAAATATCTCAAAAAGTGTTCACAATCCCTAGTAATTAAGGAAATGCAATTCAAAACAACTTTGAGATTTAACCTACTCCAGTCAGGATGGCAAAAATCAACAGAAGAAATGACAACAAATTCTGGAGGGGATAAGGGGAAAAGAGAACTCTTGATGGGATAGTAAACTGGAGCAGCCAGTATGGAAGTAAGTGTGGAGAATTCCCAATAAGCTAAAAATAAAGATATCATATGACCCACCTATACCATTCCTTGGCATATGCCCAAAGGACTCACTATCCCATTGCACCAATACTCCCTTAGACATAGTTTTTTGGCGGGAGTGGAAGGGGCTTCATAGTTTTATTTTGTTTCTTAAACTTTTTTTTATTGATTCTTTGGGTATTTCACATTATGCACTCTAATCCTCTCATTTCCCACCATATCCACCCTTCACCCTTTTATGGTCTCCCACCAAAGAAAATTTAAAAAGACATAAAAAAACAAATAAAAATGTTAATCAAAAAACAAATAAACAAAAACAAAAAAGAAACCAAAAGAACAAAACAAACAAAAACCAATTGGCTCTTCTATCTTTCCTGACTATCCAGCACCTCTTCATTCATCCTGGTGGCACTGGGAACTGTGGTGTATCATACAGTAGACCCTTTTGTCCAAATAGCTTTACTTGCAAATGTTCATTGTATAATGTGTTGTTGGTCAGGTTCAAGGCCTCTGGCTTCTGGTACCCATCACTACTGGACCCTCACTGAAACTGCCCTCAGATATCCTGCTTTTGCCCCAAGTCATGGAGACCATGGTCTATGGTTAGGCAGCATCAGCCCCTTCACATGCTTCCATAGGTCAGAGATGGGGTAGATGTCGGGGAGTGCCAACTCAAAGCCCTGGATGTGTGCCTGCTGGTAGGTGGATTGGTCAGTCTAAGCTGCTGGAACCACCCTCCTCAGATGAGGGGCGGAGCTAGCTCTCCCACACCAGAGCTGAGGGGTGGGGCCAGCTTTCCCAAGTGAGTGTGTGTGGATAGCTTTCCATGTGGGGATCATTGGCCACTATCCTAGTGCTGGCACGGGGAGGGGTTGGCTCAGCACAGCCCTTGAACTTCAATACATGGTTCAACAGGTGGTTTGCACGGGATCCTGTGGTAACACGGGCAACTGGACATCAACATAGACTTCAGCTACAGCAGGACCACAGACCCAGACATGGGCATCAGCAGCAGCTTGGGCCTGGATGTCACCATGGCCCTGGATGCCAGTGCAGGCCTCTCACATTGGCATGGGTCCAGCAGTAGCATGGTCCCTGCATCCCACTTTTCTAATTCTGAGCATTGTTATATAAACCACATCCATCCCTCGGGATGGAGCGCAAGAATCCACACCACGCCGGGGGCAGCCTAAGGCTCCGACCGCCTCCCGGACAGCTTCGTTTCCCTGACGACGGCTGTTGTGGCGACCAGCCCGGCCTCCCATTGGCTGCTGCCGAGCGTCTCGCGCGTCCCTCGACCATCCTCATTGGCCGGCGCCCCACCGTCACGACGTGTCGTAAGTGAAGTGTCGTCGCAACGCGGAGGCCTCCGGGGTCGGGTCCTCGGGCGGGGAGGCGGCCGTCTACTGAGGCCGCGATGGCGGGCACCCCGGGGCCAGAGATCCGGGAGAAGTTCCAGGCGGCGCTGGCCCTGTCGCGGGTGGAGCTGCACAAGAACCCGGAGAAGGAGCCGTACAAGTCCAAGTACGGCGCGCGCGCCCTGTTGGAGGAGGTGCGCGCGCTGCTGGGCCCGGCGCCCGAGGACGACGACGAGCGGGCTGCCGAGGACGGGCCCGGGGACCAGGCCCTGGGCGCGGCCGAGCCGCGGGACGCCGAGGGCCCCGGGGAGCAGCGGGCGCTGCGGCTCGCGGTGATCGAGTTCCACCTTGGCGTGAACCACATCGACACGGAGGAACTGTCTGCTGGAGAGGAGCATCTGGTCAGGTGCCTGTCGCTGCTGCGCCCCTTCCGCCTGTCGCTCGGCTGCGTCTCGCTCTACATCCAGGCGCAGGTGAGAGGCTGAGGCGGAGCTCGGCGTCCAAAAGCCCCTCCTGGCTGGGGCTGTGTCTCAGTTGGTTCAGTTCCCCCAGCATCGCAGAACACCGGGCCTGTGATCCCAGTCCTCGGGAGGCTGCGGCAGGAGGGTTGCTGCGAGTTCCTGGCTAGCCTGGGCTGCAGAATGAAGCTTAGTCCCTTTTAATTTAAACTAACACCTACCCACCATCTGCCTGCGAGCTCCCTCTGAGCTCTCACGGCCCGCTCCAGCCTCACTTACTACCTCCCTTAGTCCTGGGCAGAACATTAGCATCTGTGCTTTCCAAACCCTTGACCAGCCCGGTTTCGTTCTATTAAGAAAAATCCAGCCTGATTCAAATGGAATGAAAATGACGAGGGATAGCAAGAATAATCCGATCTTGGTTCAAAACAAAATGTCCAAAATCTTCAACTCCATTATTATTTTGTTTGCTCAGCAAGGAATTCCTACCTATTCCCCATAATGTGTCTCTAGACCTTTTAATAACTTTATTTTTTGTGTGTTTATGCAAGGTTTCATGTGTCCAACGATGAACTTTAACTTCTTCTTGAATGCTAGAATCCTCCCTCCCTTTTTTTATTCAGACAGGGCTGGCCTTAACTCATGATCCTCCCGCCTCAGCCTACTTGCTGAGATTACAGGAATGGGCCGCCATGACTCACTCTGGTTTTAGTAACGTTCACTGGTCCAAACTGATGTCTCCTTCCAACTTTCAATGTTTTATAATACTGTGTCTCATTTATAGGGTGCATGGTTTATTAAGAAGTCTGACATTCTGCTTGAAGGAACATAGCATTTCAAAATTCAAGCAGTGGGTAAAGTTTTCCAGGCTCCTGGGTATAGCTCAGTGGTAGAGCATTTACCTAGCACTCCAGGTTTTATCTCCACACTATGGGGAAAAAATACAAATAATGTATGACTCCCTTGTGTCAGGCTAGTTTCTTAGACTTACAGACATTTTCATCCTATTGTTCATATATGTGAACCAGGGAATAGTGACTAAAATTGTTTGTTGAGTAGGTAGGCCTTAAGGGAAAGTCTTAACCCTTAGAAATTGTATGTTATGTTCTTTTATCATGGTTCAATAAAATTAAAAGTCAAATCATAAAAATAATAAGCACTGCCTGTACTTTTTGCTCAGGCAGCTCTGGTAGGTGGCCCCCACAGGGATATTTTATGTGGTCATACATTAGTGAGCTAAAGAAGTTCATAAGATGTTCAGTTCAAACAACACCTCAGCCAGCCGCTATCAACACACGCCTTTAGTCCCAGCTCCCGGTAGGCAGAGGCAGGAGGATCTCTGTGGGTTTGAGGCCAGTCTGGTCTACATAGTGAGTTCTAGTACAGCCAGGACTACGCAGAGAAACCCTGTCTCTAAAAACCAAGAGGAAAAACAAAACAGCGACAACAACAAAAAGCACTTCAGCACTTAGTAAGTTGAGCTTTGAGCCCATGTGATGGCGGCTTGGCTGGATTAGGAATCACCCAAGAGATGCCCCTTTGGCCATGTCTGGGAGGGCGTTTCCAAAGAGATTCACTCTGATGTGGGTGGCAGCATCCCTCGGGAAGTGCCAGCATTTCTCTCTGTACTGATTGTGGATTCGGTGAGACCATCCATGTTATGCTCCTGGTTCCTGCCTTCCGCAACCTGATAAAACTACATCTCTCCAAAGTGTGGTCCAAAATAAACCCTGTATTTTAGAAGTTGCTTTTGTCTGGGTATTTTGACACAGCAACAAGAAAATTAACTTATCCTGTTAAGGTTTTCAAAGGTTTAAAAACTTTTGAGGGCTTGGAGAGATGTCTTGGGGCAAAGGTGCTTTTTGCTAATACTGACAACTTGGCTTCAGTTCCCAGGACCCACGTGTAGAAAGGAGAGAACCGACCCCTCTGTGTAGCCTCTACACGCACATCTCAGTACAAACACATACACATGATAAATGGAAATCAACACACAGCTTTTTGAAAGGGTTTTAAACCTTAAACATTAAAACTATTCCACTATTTCAACTACAGTATTAGGAACCTGTACATAATGTAACGAGTATATATGTACTGTCTACTGTATTTTATTGATTTTAAGGTACGTGTTTGACATCTTGGTATTCCTAAGATAAGAATGTCTCAAGGTAGGACTGGAGAGATGGCTCAGTGGTTAAGAGCACTGGCTGCTCCTCCAGAGGATGGGATTGGGTTCCTGGCACCCATATGGAGGCTCACAGTCATCTGTAACTCCAGTCCCAGGGGATCCCACACCCTCTTTTGTCCTACACAGGTAATGCACACATGTAATGCATAGACATACATGCAGGCAAAATAATTAAAATAACACATAAAATAACTAAAAGTTAAAAATAAATAAGTAGCATTGTTTGCAAGTCTAATCCTTGTGTACCTTAGAGCCCAGTTCAACAAAACAAGAAACTATAAGGTAAATATGTTGTACTTAAGCTACATAGAGCCAGGGGTAGTATCTCACACCTTTAATCACAGCACCCAGGAAACTGAGGCAGGTGGATCTCTGAGTTCTAGGCCAGTCCTGTCTATATAGCAAGATTCAGAACAGACAGGGCTATGTAGGGAGAACCTGCCTAAAAACAAAAAAAACCTAAAAACTGCATATACACCTCATAAGTTATATCAGTAGTAATTCTGTACATAAGTCATAATGGGTTAAAATATTTTTAGAAATTTAACAATAACAACAACCTTAGAAATAATAGAACTAATAATTTTAAAAAGAGAGTCTCATAAGTATGATCAAATATGAAGATGTCATTAATCTGGCATTCATTTATAGATTTGCGTTAGGTCATTTTGTGTAGCTGTGTCCAAAATTCCTGACATAAACACTCGAAGGGAGGAATGGTTTGTTTTAGAAGATTTAGTCCAGCTTTGCTTGGCCACATGGACCCTGGCCGTCTTAGCATGACAGAGCAGGACTTCATCTCATGAACAGGAAGCAAAGTGGTGAAAACAAAGAGGACCACATTAATAAAACCCGCTGCTATTTTATCAGGAAACGAGGAGTCCCTTTAACCGGATGTGTTCAGTTACCGTGTTCCCTTTCCTTGTTCTCTAGAATAACCTGGGCATCCTGTGGTCTGAAAGAGAAGAGATTGAAACTGCACGGTCTTACCTGGAGTCATCAGAAGCTCTGTACAATCAGTACATGAAAGAGGTATGTTACCTGCAGACAAAAATTAAAATTGGGACTGAGACTCAGCAAGAATTGATACAAGAATTCCTTATTCATGCGCTGTGGAGGTGGCTCCTTTATAAAGTGCTTGTCTTGCCAGCATGAAGGCCTGACTTTGACCCCCAGAACCCAAGTAAAGGGCTGGGTGTGTGGTGCATGCTTTTAATGCCAGTGCTGGGAACTCAGGCACAGGTGACGCTCTGGAGCTCAGGGGCCAGCCAGCCTAGCCAGCTCAGCAATTCCCAAGCCAATGAGAGACCCTGGCACAAAAAAAAGCAAGGTGTTGGCTTCTGAGGAACACCTGAGCAACATTGACCTTTGTCCCCCACGGGTACATGCATGCACATACACACAAGAATTCTCCATTCATGATATTGATGGGATTTTTCAGTATCCCCAGGAATTTCTCTTTAGAGCTGTCTGAAATTACTGCATATTGAAGACTGGGGTTCTTAAAAATCATCCTCAGGTAGAGCATAATGGCAAAGATAGTCTTAATATAATCATAAAGGAAATACTCTGTTATCCAGACATACCATTTGAACATTTTTGTATTAGCTTGTTTTAGATTTATTTCATTTGATATGTATGAGTGTTTGCTGCATGTATATCTGTGCACTGTGTGCATGCCTGGTGCCCTTGGAGGTCAGAAGAAGGCATCAGATTCCTTGGAACTGGAGTTCTAGATAGTTTTGCAACCGCTAGGTGGGCACTGGGACCTGAACCCATCTAGATCTGCAGGAGCAGCCAGTGCTCTTAACCACTGAGCCATCTCCAGCTCATTTTTGTTTGGACTACAGATTTTATTTTGTTTTCAGTAAAGTCAGCAGTGCTTTGAGGGAAACCAGCTACCCGAGCAGTACATCTGAAATCTTTGGGCTGTGGTTTGCGACTGTGGTGTGCACATCAGAATCACCCAAAGGACTTGTTAGGCCTCAGTAGGCCCTGTAGGCTCCTGTGTTCCCAGCAACTTGGAAGCTGAGGGAGGAGCTTGCGTTCAAGACCAGCTGTGCCACACAGCAAGACTCTGTCTAAACCAAAAACCTATCTCCCAGGCCCTTGTGCAGCAGTTCTGGGCTGCGGCCTAAGAGTGAGCTTTTTAACAAGGTGACATTTGTGCTGCTGCTTTGATTCTGTGTTCTGAGAGCCCTGCTGCAGGGCCGTGTTTCTCCTGATGGTTTCCCCCCACATCTGGAATGCAGCTTACACAGTTGAGTGTCTCTGGATCCACTGCAGCTTCCTAGCTCCCCATGGGTGATGCTCAGGAGTGCTGTCCAGTTTCAGGGGCTCTGCAGAACTTGGAATTCTCACTTGAGTCTTCACAGTCCTCCGAGACTACAAACCACCCCTGCTGCCATCTGCTCCCCTCTTTTCTCCATGAAGGATGTTAGCAAGCACAGCATTTTTCCGTGGGTTATCACTGTTGCAGTTACCGGCTTTAAAATCCATTAATAAATTGCTAGTTGGGGGGCTGGAGAGATGGCTCAGAGGTTAAGAGCACTGACTGCTCTTCCCGAGGTCCTGAGTTCAATTCCCCGCACCCACATGGTGGCTCACAACCATCTGTAATGAGATCTGGCACCCTCTTCTGTGTACATAATAAATAAATAAATCTTTAAAAAAATAAATTAAATAAATAAATTGCTAGTTGTTTTAATTTGAGACAGGTCTCACTGGGTAGCCAGAATTGGTCTCAAACTTAGGATCCTCCTGTCTCCACCTCATGAGTGGTGATCTTACAGGTGTGAGTGAGGCACTTCTGGCTAAGAGTCTTAGACATCAGAGCAGTGTTCCACTTCATAAACAGTAGAGTACCTAACGATTATCAGCGACTTATAAATAATACCTCATTGAATTGTAACTTGATAAGGTAGATTGAAACTGCATGGTCTTACACTTTCTAGAGAATTGCTGTCCTAATTTTATAGAGAAGGAAATGGAGCACCAGAAATTAAATGATTAACCCAGAATAAATAGTGGAGATGGGATTCAGCCTATGACATCCCTTTTCTTGTTGTGGGTTTTAGGCGGTTTCTGATGTAACCCTGACTGGTCTTGAACTCACTGTAACTGAGAGTGAGAATGACCTCTCACTCCTCATCTTCCTGCCTTTGTCTCCCAAGTGTTACTCCAGGCCTGTGCCGCCCTCTCTTACTAGCACCCATATTTTAAGGGACATACTCTGCTGCTTCATTAGTAAGTGCGATTGGACTAGAATGCAAAAATAGTGTTCCTGTAGAGCTGTAGGAAAATAATGGCAGTGAGTAAAAAGAATGAGCTGTAAGTGGAGCCCCTACACTGCACATTCCTGTTTGCTTTCCCGCTTTAGTTTGCTAGATATGTTTAGACTGTGCACCAGGCCCTGGGCGAAGTGCTGATGGACCATGAAAACAAAATCACTACCTATAAGAGACCAGATAAAGACTGGAACAGACAGAATCACACCAGCCCAGACTTTCAGGATGTGTGTTTAGGATATGTTTCATAGGCCTTTACCATACCCACACCCCCAAAAACCTATTTTTCCCCCTTGGGAATATCTCCAACTTAGGGACTTTATTTATTTGACACAGGGTCTCACTTTGTAGCTCTTGTTGTCCTGGAACACACTGTGTAGACCAGGCTGGCCTTGAGTTTGGAGAGATCCTGCTTCTGTCTCTGCCTTAGCCTGTTACCTCTCTGCTGAAGTCCTAGGAGAGAAGAACTGTAAAGTAAGGATGCTGAGCATCTGCGGTCCTTCCTCAGAACGGTGTGTATATGGCAGCGTCACACATAGCGCACCCTTTGACTTAGATGGGCCTCCATTTCAGTTAGGACGGATTTGACTGGCAGTATAACATGTGAGGTGTGGCAGCCCCTGCAGTGAATGATGTCTGGGGAGGTGGTGCATACAGAGGCCGGAGGACCAGGGCAGCATCAACTCTCAGTTATGTAGAAAGTTTAAGGTCGACTTGGGTTCCACAAGAACCTGTTCCTGTCTCAAAAATAAACCAAAACCAAACAGAAAAAGCAGGGAGCCTGAGAGATAGCTCAGCAATAGCATGATCAACTCTTCCAGAGGATCCACCACTCACAACTGCTCTCAACTCAAGTTCTGTGGGATCTGACACCCTCTTCTGGCCTCACTGGGCACCAGGCACAAAGGTGGGGCACAGATATTAAACACTCATATACATAAAATAAATACATTTTTTAAAAAAGCAGACTAACTGAATTATATACATGAATGAGGCATCACGTAATTCCCATTAGCTAGAAGGGGGAAAGCCTCCTGAATCACCTTCAGGATTGTTGCAGTCTCTGAAGAGGACCTGTCTGCTGTGTGCCTTGGCTTTCCTTCCCAACTTACAGTTTGTTTTTTTTGTTTGTTTGTTTGTTTTTTTGAGACAGGATTTCTCTGTGTAGTGTTGGTGCCTGCCCTGGATCTCATTCTGTAGACCAGGCTGGCCTCGAACTCACAGAGATCCGCCTGCCTCTGCCTCCTGAGTGCTGGGATTAAAGGTGTGCACCACCACCACCACCACCACCACCACCACCACCACCACCACCACCACCACCTGGACCCAACTTACGGTTTTAGTCTCTGGAGTTGTAATGTTGCTAGATAAAACACTCCAACTGAAAGAAACTGAGGAAGGAAAGGGCTTATTGGTCTTATACTTCCAGGTCCGTCTCTGTGGGAAATCAGGGCAGGAACTCAAGCAGAAACTTGAAGCCACGGGAAATGCCGTTTGCTCGCTTGCTCAGCTAGCTTTCTTATGTAGTCAGGACCATTTGGCCAGGGAGTGGTTTGTCCCAGAGCGGATCGGACCCTCCTATTACCAGTTAATAATCCACATCATCGCCTGCAGATCAGTCTGATCCAGCCAGTTCCTCTCTCAAATGACTGTGCTGTGTCAGGCTGATCAATTCTCTGTAGAAAGGATTGCTGTCCTTGGGAACTTGATGAATTCAGTTAAAAGCAAGGATGGGGTGCCGAGGCAAAGCTCAAGGGATATATGATGTGATTAGCGTGTGCTAGACTCTGGGTTCATTCCCAAGCACCACAAAAAACGATATAGCAAGATGCAAGGATGGACTTGTAGCCGGGACTGCCCTCATAAAGGGTCACCATTTATACTCAGACCGTAGCCTTCCTGTTGTAATGGATCTGTGGAGAGTAGTGCAGTCTGAGGAGGTCAGGTGCTGGGACTCCCACTTGTCATAGACAAGGAAACAGTACACGAGATTGGCTTTCCTAAGACGGTGAGCTGTGTGATCACTGCTCCTTATTTAGTTGTTGAAAAGTAATGTTAGCACTTAATGGATCTCTGAGTTCAAGGCCAGCCTGGTCTACAGAGTGAGTTCCAGGACAGCCAGGGCTACACAAAGAAACCCTGTCTTGAAAAACAAAACAAAACAAAAAAACTCTTTGCTTGTTTCCCTGAGTTGATATTCATTAGTAGTGACAGTTTAAATTGTTACCCAAGAAGATATAAATCACTATTTTTATGCCTATGTATGTTTTCTGTTTTATTATATTTACTTATTTGTGTGTGCGAGCGCACATACTCTTTCCACCATGTGGGCTCTGGGGACCAAACTCAGGTGCTCAGGCTTGGCAGCAGGGTGGTTTTTGTTTCTGTATTTTGGAGTTTATTTTATTTTATTTTATTTTTTTGAGATTATAACATAATTACATCACTTCTCCCTTTTCTCTTTTCCCCCTCTAAACTTATGTAGGTTTTTTTGGTTTGTTTTTTTTGGGGGTGGAGGATGGGGGTTTGGTTAAAGGCATGCACCACCACTGCCAGGCTTATATAGGTTTTTAAAGAGCCTTTTTAGTAGACAAAACAGTATTCAAAATACTTATTCAACTAAAGCGAGATATGATGCATTATACCTGTAGTTCTGGCCTTCAGAATATGGAGACAGTGGTATCGCTAGGACTCTGAGGCCACCCTGGGCTACATACTGTGTTCTAGGCTAGCTTGAGCTGCTTTTTTTTTTTTTTTTTTTAATGTGCATTGGTGTTTTGCCTGCATGTATGTCTGTGATGGAGCCAGATTCCCTGGAACTGAAGTTACAGACAGTTGTGAGCTGCCATGTGGGTGCTAGGAATTGAACCTTGGGTCCTCTGGAAGAGCGGCCAGTGCCCTTAACCATTGAGCCATCTCTCCAGCCCAAAGACCCTATCTTTAAAAAAAAAAAAAAAAAAAGCATCTGCCATCCTATAGTCCCTCTGTAACTCTGAGTGGCAGAGTCACATGGTGAGGCTGTCCCAGACAAAGGTCATTTCTCCAGTCCCTCCACAAGAGAGCGCTTAGGGTTTGTGTTTAAAGTTGAAAGAGCTTTGTTCTTTAACCACAGATTGGGAGCCCGCCGCTTGACCCAACTGAGCATTTCCTTCCTGAAGAAGAGAAACTTACTGAACAAGAGAGATCCAAAAGGTTAGTCTCATAGAGACCACCGGTGTGTGTACCCAGAGTCTCCCTGGGTGCTTGCTCAAGAATGCACACATGGTGTGTACTGTTCATGGCGCTCCTCCAGGATACAATGTGCATAAGACTTCCTTTTGTCACTTAGAAGTCACATGACTTTGTTCAACTCTGAGACCCAGATAGATCCAGGGGCCAAGCTCAACTCAAATATATATGAAATTTCCTCATAAATTGTAAATCGTTATGTAAGTCCCTTTTTTTTCTTCACAGATTTGAGAAGGTTTATACTCACAACCTGTATTACCTGGCTCAAGTCTACCAGCACATGGAAATGTTCGAGAAAGCTGCTCATTACTGCCACAGCACTCTAAAGCGCCAGCTTGAGCACAATGCCTACCACCCCATGGAGTGGGCCATCAACGCTGCTACACTGTCGCAGTTCTACATCAATAAGGTCAGGGTCCCAGAGCAGCTCTGGGCAGCCCTGCCAGAGCCCGAAGGCGACAAGGCCGGTAGCGCCGTCAGAGCAGGTCGCTGGATCTGACGGTAGAACCCGGTGTAGACCGCAGCCCGCCGCTCTGGCAGGACACTGTTGGAGTGCTCTGTCCCGTGAAGACTTTGGAGTCTAAAAAAGAATGATGTTTCAGTGATTGTTAGAGAATTCCCTGTTCTTTCCCCTCCCCCACTTTTGCATCTTTGAAGTGCTGATGTTGTCATGCCCGGACACGTTGCTGTCCCTTGGGTGACAGGCTACCTGCCATCAGTTCTGTTCAGCTGCTAGCACACTTTCATTTCACTTTTGCTCTGTGTTACCTAAACTGCAGATTTTTATCTTGTTAGAGATAAAACTTTATCTTCATGCAATACTAATCTTACAACTATGAGAATTTGTCTAAGGAAGTTGACGGTTAAATGTGGGCTTTGATAAAAGCATGTGATGTGTTTCAGTTGCTTTTCAGAATTAGCTGCTCTCTAATAATCATGTTTGATGTTGAAAATATATGCTGAGTCCTAGAGTTCCAGGTTTTATGACATACTTTGGAACTGCCCCATAGAGACAAATTTGGACTTCATAGCTGCTTGTCCAAATCACTTAGCATTATATTGTGTTTTCAGTATACCCATTTTTCCCCCAGTACTTTAGTTTCTAATGCACACACACATCATTTTTTTTTTTTTTTTTTTTTGGAGGCAGGGTGTATCCTCTGTATCCCTGGCTTGAAACTTGCTTTATAGATCAGGGTGGCCTGGAACTCAGTGATATCTGCCTGCCTCTGCCTCCCAAGTACTGTGACTAAAGGTGTGTGCCACTACCATGTCCGGCAGCAGAAACTGTTTGTATTTGTAGTTGTGATTCCCGGAGCTCTGACATTTGGAATTCTCAGCCGTCAGCATCCCCCTTTCTCCTCTGATGGCCTGCCGCCACCCTCAGCCTCTTCCTTACTAAGCCTGCTCTCTGGTTCTGTAAATGTGCCTGTGTTTAGAGTGTTCTCCCCCTGAGTGTCACTCAGAAAAACTGTCGGGAGAGAAAGGGCAGTGGTGAGTGACTGTGGCATATTCTAGAAGTTTGCTCTGTGATCAAGCATGGAAGGAAGGCAGTTCGCATTCAGTCAGACTGAACTCCTGGGCCTCCATTTCATCCTGGTCATCATGCAGAGCCCTCCCCCCCCCCCCGCCCCCCATGGCTTCTTCCCTCTAGCTGTTGGGGCTGTTGGGGCCCCTTGTTTGTTTTGTTTAGCAACTTTAATTTTCCTTGTTCAGTATGGTTTTAATTAACACCTAAAATTCCATGGATATTCATCGTACCGAAAGTCTGAAGAGTGAGCGTGTGACTTTGAAGTTGTTAAACATTACTTCTGTGGAGCATGTGGTCATTTTTGTGAGTCTCTCCTGTACCCACAAATTTTTTTTTCCCCACATAACACCCAACTAAGTTCTGTCACGAAAAGAGAGATTTGAACTGTGTTTGAAAGTGATGCCGTCTGTATTGTTACCATCTCCATCTGCTTGGGTTTTGCTACTCTTCGAGTCCCACATTTACCAGCTACCCACAGGGTACAAGGCAATCTCTGTCCTTAGCAGTGGCTGCTCATAGGAAGACAGTCTGGACAGAGCCAAAGTGGTAATAATGGTTAAGACACTGTAGATGGCCAGTAATGTTTCTTCATGTGAGCTCTAACTGTCGTATGTTTGGGGGCTTCATACCAACATTTGGAGGGATGGATGCTGCTGGCCTATTGATACCGGTGGTACCCTGCTGTTCTTTACAATGACTCTGAATTCAGTGTGAAGACGAGAGGTATTACTGTTGAAGTTCTACCAACCAAACCAGTCTTTCAAACTTACTGATATGAAGCCGACATTCTCTCTAATGGGGGCGGCTTCCATTTTGAGGGTAGACTTAGGCTTCCTTCTGGGTGATCCTGCTTTTTGCATGACAGATGACAAGTATTTGGTGTGTAACACAGATTTGAATTCTGAGTTCTTTATGAGTATTGACGAAGTAGTTCCATAAAGTTCATCTAGAAATCTGTTGATTGAAAACTTGATGGGGAGCCTTACTGCCTTGTCACCGCCCTCTAAAGGTTTAAAAGACAGGAACGAGTCCTCAGTTCTCTGGCACAGCGTAAATGGTCTAAGAATGAACTGTGCATGGGACTTAGGCTATTGGGCTGAACCTGAGGGTGTCGTGAGGAGATTGGATTATAGGCTGCTCTGTGTTCCTGGTCGCAGGAGGAGAGTGGACGTCAGTCTTCAGTCATCTTTCCATCAGCTTGGATCAGGATTAGGAGTGTGGGATATTGGTAGTTTATTCTCTAGCCTAATACTGTTTCCATAGCAACAACACTACAGGACCCCTTTAGTGGGTACTTTTCCTGATAGTATAGCTTTCCCCATGTTAATAGATACCGTTAGTTGTAAACAAGGCTTTGTCATAGTCACACTTGTTCTTGTTTATTTTCCCAACAGCTCTGCTTTATGGAAGCCAGACATTGTCTGTCTGCTGCTAATGTTATTTTTGCTCAAACTGGAAAAATCCCAGCTACAGAAGACAGTAAGTTTGTGTGTGCATTTCATTAAATATTTCCTCACCCGTGACAGTCCTGCCCATGTTGGCCTTGAACTCAAGATCCTCCTGCCTTAGCTAAGGACTGCAATTACCAGTGTGTATCCTGGTTACTATATAATTAAAACCTAGGTAAAGCCGGGCGGTGGTGGTGCACGCCTTTAATCCCAGCACTCAGGAGGCAGAGCCAAGTGGATCTATGTGAGTTTGAAGCCAACCTGGTTGGTCTACAGAATGAGTTCCAGGAAAGGCTCCAAAGCTACACAGAGAAACCTTGTCTCGAACAACAAAACAAAACAAAACAAACAACAACAACAAAAACCTGTGTGAAATTCTGAAACTTAGTTTTCTTTTTTCAGATTGATTTATGTGTATGAGTGTTCTGTCTATAGGTATGTATGTGTACAACATGTGTGCATGATGCCTGCAGAGATCAGAAGAGGGTGTCTCATTCCATGGAACTGAAGTTAGATGGTTGTGAGCCACAGTGTGGGTTCTGGGAATAGAACCAGGGTCCTGCAAAAGCACCAAGAACTCTTAACCATGAAGCCCTCAAATTTGAAACTGTTTTAAGCTTTAGAAAAATTGTAAGAACAGAGTTACCATATGCCTTTTTCTAAATTCATCACTTTCAATATTTATCACTATTTTCATTTTTCTTTCTGACCCATTTGAGAGGAGGTTTTATAGGCTTCTTACGACTGTAATACTTTAATGCATGTTTTCGTAAGAATGAGAATATCTTCAGCTAGGCATAATGGCTCACGTCTGGAGTTCCAGCACCTCAGAGACTGAGGCAGGAGGGTGCCACAAATTTCAGGCCAGCCCAGACAGTAGAGTAAGACCCTATCACAGACAAACAAAAACACGCTGTCTGTCTGTCTGTCTGTCTCTCTCTCTCTCTCTCTCTGGACAGTTAGCAGCTGCAGGAAGTGCAACACCAAGACAGACAGACTTCTGTCTGCAGTGCGTATCTCTGCCATGAGCTGCCCTCTGCCGTCCTCTACAGCGACGTTTTCCTAGCACTGTAGCGCACGGCTCAGGACTGCATGTTGCCCTCAGCAGCCGAGTCTCTCGTCCTCCTGTCTCGGGGCAGTTAGTTCCTCAGCCTCTCCTTCCCTTTCCTCACAGAACATTTTGACGAACACGGGCTGGTTACGACATAGAGTTTCTATTGCGTAGGGTTGGTGTGATGCTGTCTTTCGCCATGGCTGAGATTTTGGTCATTATACCACTTACGTAAGGGCTGTCTCCTCACTCTTTCCTAATTGTAGAGGTTTTGTGTGGTTGCTTCTTTGTGTGTATGTGATGCTAGGGATTGAAGCAAGGGCCTTACGTGTGATAGGCAAGCTGATTCTAGCCCAGAGGGAGAGGTCATGGAGAAAGGTGAGAAATGACATTGTTTTCCACATGCTTTTTGTCAGCACACAAAAATATTGTTGGGTATGGCATTTGTCAAAAATAATTTGGCGGTTTTTATTTAAAATATTTTAAGTTGTGTAAACTGTTTGACCTAGTAAATTCCATTTCTAGAAAGCAGTCCAGATTCTAGATGGATATAGGTATAGGGATCTGTATCCTAGAATTGTTCATAATAGGAAGAATTGGTAACAGTATATGATAGGGTCAGAATTGTTTGTTTATTTATTTGTTTGTTTGTTTGTTTGTTTGTTTCGAGACAGGGTTTCTCTGTGTAGTTTTGGTGCCTGTCCTGGATCTCGCTCTGTAGCCCAGGCTGGCCTTGAACTCAGAGATCTGCCTGGCTCTGCCTCCCAAGTGCTGGGATTAAAGGTGTGTGCTACCACCGCCTGGCAGGGTCAGAATTTTAGTTGCACACCATATGAAGAAAAAACTATTGAAAAGTAAATATACATTGTGACCTTAGTTTTCACCTGCAGACAAGAACTAAGAAAACTAGGGAGGCTCTGTAGGCACGCGGCACTGGGTTCCTCCCGGCCTAGTGAGGGTCTGCCGCTGTGCAGGCAGGAGAGTGGAAGAGCAGAGGACAGTGGTCAGGGCAGACGGCATTGACCGTGCTGACAGTCCCCCTGTGGTTCTAGCTCCTGAAGCTGAAAGAGACGTGCCGGAGCTCCACCGCCAAAGGAGAGGGGAGATAGCAAGATGCTGGATCAAGTACTGCCTGACGCTGCTGCAGAACGCCCAGCTCTCCATGCAGGTGTGTCCGCGGAACCACCTTCAGCTCCCGGGGGCTTGTCGGGTGGCCCACAGTGAGTGAGTGTGTGTGTGTGTGTGTGTGTGTGTGTGTGTGTGTGTGTGTGTGTGTGTGAGAGAGAGAGAGAGAGAGAGAGAGAGAGAGAGAGAGAGAGAGAGAGCGCAAGCGTGTAAGTATTGAGGTGCCTGTGTGTGTGCAGAGGTTGGGTGCACATGTAAACTTGCCTGTGAAAAGCAGAGGATAACGTTGGGTTTTTTGAGATAGAGTCTCTCTGAACCTGGGGCTGGGTGATTAGCTTAGGCTGGCCAGCGGGCCAGCAAGCGCCTGGGATGTACCTGTCTCTGCCTCACCAGTACTTGGATTATAAGTACTTGCCACAATGCTCAGCTTTTTTGTATGGGTCTTGGGGATCCAATCTGGGTCCCCACGCTTTCGTGACTAGCACTCTCCTGACTAAACTACCTCTCCAGCCCTATTTGTATTTTTTATGTTTAACAGTCTCACTCCATAGTTTAAGCCATCTCCTCCCTCAGCCTCCCCATCTCCTCCCTCAGCCTCCCCAGCTCCTCCCTCAGCCTCCCCAGCTCCTCCCTCAGCCTCCCCAGCTCCTCCCTCAGCCTCCCCAGCTCCTCCCTCAGCCTCCAGAATGCTGGGATAATGGGTGTGCATCACACCTGGTAAGGACCATTCAGAATACCACCTCTTTCTGGAAAACTTTCTTTTAGCTAAGCTATGGGAGGTGGGGTCAGCATCATATTCAGATTGTTACATGATTGTCCCAAGTGGTTATTTAAAAAACTAATTGTTGAATGACTAATTCTTTATCCTCCACAGATACTATCTCCTTCCTAGAGCTTCATACTCTAAGTCATTTAAATTCTGTTTTGTGAGCCAGGAATGGTGGCACATGCCAGCACTCAGGAGGCAGAGGCAGGAGGATCTCTGTGAGTTTGAGGCCAGTCTGTCTACAAAGTGAGTTCCAGGACAGCCAGGGCTACACAGTGAGACCCTGTCTCAAAAAGCCAAATAGGGGGCTCAAGAGATGGCTCAGTGGTTAAGAGCACTGGCTGTTCTTCCAGAGGTCCTGAGTTCAATTCCCAGCACCCACATGGCAGCTCACACCTGTCTGTAACTCCAGTTCCAGGGGATCTGACACCATCTTCCAGCCTCTGCAGATGCCAGGCACCAACCTGGTGCACAGACATACATGCAGGCAAAAAACCAATGCACATAAGATAGAAAAGAAGTTAACTTTAAAAAGAACGGAAGAAAGGAAAGACAGGATGTGGTGTGGTGGCAAACCCTTTAAAAATGACCAAAATGATTTGAATCGATGTGGTCACATCTCTTATCTCCTTTTGCTCATCAGTTTGTGTTTTGAGACAGGATCTCTCTCTAGTACTGTCTTGTATGGAACTTACTTAAATAGTCTAGCCCTGCCTCAGCCTTGCAGCAGTCCTCCAGCCTAAATCTTCCTAGTGCTAGGATCACAGAATGCACCACCATGGACGGCCCCTTGATTGATTTTAGACTGTAAGTCCTTGAAGGCAGGAAATAACTCTCACCAATTTTTGTGTCTTTGCAGTATTACCTTACAGACTGACAAAGTCTTACAGGTTTAAGGCACAGCCAGTCAGCAGTTTAGTGTGCACACGGCCAGTGCAGCGGTTAAGTGTGGACAGTGCAGTGGTTAAGTGTGGACAGTGCAGTGGTTAAGTGTGGACAGTGCAGTGGTTTGTTGCTGGAGGGCTTCTCTCCAGGTTCCCCAAGCCCCGCAGTCCCACAATTCACTTATAAAATAATCACTCAGACGCTTATATCACTTATAAACTGTATGGCCGTGGCAGGCGTCTTGCTAATTGTTCTTTTATCTTAAATTAACCCATTTCTATAAATCTATACCTTGCCACGTGGCTGGTGGCTTACCGGCATCTTCACATGCTGCTTCTCCTGGCGGTGGCTGCAGTGTCTCTCCCCTCAGCCTTCCGCTTCCCAGAATTCTCCTCTCTCCTTGTCCCACCTACTTCCTGCCTGGTCACTGGCCATCAGTGTTTTATTTATATAGAACAATATCCACAGCAGTGGTTAAGTGTGGACAGTGCAGTGGTTAAGTGTGGACAGTCCAGTGGTTAAGTGTGGACAGCGCAGTGGTGAAGTGTGGACAGTGCAGTGGTTAAGTGTGGACAGTCCAGTGGTTAAGTGTGGACAGTGCAGTGGTTAAGTGTGGACAGTCCAGTGGTTAAGTGTGGACACAGCCAGTGCAGTGGTTAAGTGTGGACAGTGCAGTGGTTAAGTGTGGACACAGCCAGTGCAGTGGTTAAGTGTGGACAGTGCAGTGGTTAAGTGTGGACAGTGCAGTGGTCAAGTGTGGACAGTGCAGTGGTTAAGTGTGGACAGTGCAGTGGTTAAGTGTGGACAGTGCAGTGGTTTAGTGTAGATAGAGAACCAGCCACAGTAAGGAGCTTAGCTCCAGAGCTCTGACGTGAGCCCAGCTCTGCCTGTAGCTCTCTGTTTCTGGTCAGTTTTTCTTTCCTTCCTTCCTCCCTTCATCCATCCCTCACCCACCCTTCCTTCCTTCCTTCCTTTTTTTTTTTTTTTTTTTTTTTTTTTTTTGTTGTTGTTGTTGAGACAGGGTTTCTATGTGTAGCCTTTGCTGTCCTGGAACTCGCTCTGTAGCCCAGGCTGGCCTTGAACTCACAGAGATCCGTCTGCCTCTGCCTCCAGAGTGCTGGGATTAAAGCAGCCACCACTGCCTGGCTTTTCTGGTAGTTTTCTTAATGTCTCTCTGTCTCAATTTCCTCATAAGCAAGACAGACATGTCAATGCCTGCTTAGTACTGTTGTTGTGAGAGTTAACATATTTAAAGGACTCAGAAAGGATCTGAGTGTCTAAGCAGGGCTGATGAGCTGACTCAGCAGGTAAAGGTGCTTGCCACCAAGTCAGAGTTTGATTCTCAGGAGCCACATGACAGTAAACGAGAACCAACTCCTACAAGTTGTCCTCTGACCTACACACACACACACACACACACACACACACACACACACACACACACACACCCCTAAATAAGTCTAATTTAAAAAAAAAAGAGCACCTGAAATCTACTAAGTCCTCACTAAATGTTAACTTTATCTTCATCATTCATCCTAATCTACATGGGACCCTTGTTCCTAGACACAAAGAAGGAATATAAAGTAAATTACCTGTAGACACATAAACTTTCTGGCTATTGTACTTTGCTTTTCTCTTTGTGAAAACTGAAATATAGTAATTATAGCTATAATATTATAGAGCTTATAAAGCTGTAAAAATAACAAATGCAGAAGCATGCCTTTTGAGAAAAGGAGACCGTTTGGAAAATGGAAGTCAGGACAGGACATTGTGTGGGCTGAGGATGCAGCTCAGTTGTCAGTGTGCCTACTTAGCCTGCGCAAAGCCAGGGGTTCACTCCCCGGCACTGCGTAAACGAAGTGGGGGGGACAGGCTGTGATGCTACAGCTGGAGGGAACTCGGGGCCATCCTTGGCTCCGTAACAAGTCTGCAGCCAGATTTTACCACAAGAGACTGGGCAGGGGTGTGTGGGTGCAGTCGGGGGAGAAGATGTGGGGCGTTACCCACCACCCCCACAGCTTCCCAGAGTTTTCTTGAGTGTGAGCAGCGGGAAATATTAGATAGAAGGATTTATAGCAGAGAATCTTTCGGAGATAAACAGATAGAAAATAAAGGATAGCCTCGAGAGGGCCTGGAACCTTTTCCAACGGGCCCCGACTGTCTCTGGCCCAGGGTATTTATAGAGACGCCAAGGGGTGGAGCAAAAGACCTCCTCCCCCAGCACAGTCAAGTGCAGACCATCTCAGACACCTGCACTCAGGCCCGTGGTCCTGATCATCCTCTATTCGGACCTGCTGGGTAAAGCCACGAGGAACCCCAGAACGGACTCCCACAAGAAGAGAAGAGAAAAAAGTATTGAGCTGGGCGGTGGTGGCGCACACCTTTAATCCCAGCACTCAGGAGGCAGAGCCAAGTAGATCTTTGTGAGTTCGAGGCCAGCCTGGTCTACAGAGAGAGTTCTAGGACATCCAGGACCACACAGAGAAACCCTCTCTCAAAAAACAAACAAACGAACAAATAATTGATTTATTTATTTTTTCTTACATATATGAATGTTTTTGTATGTCTGTGTACTACGTGTGCACCTGGTGCCCATGGAGGTTAAAAGAGGGTATCAGATCTTCTGGAATTGGTGGTTGTGAGTGCTAAGAACTGAACCTAAGTCTTCTGCAAAAAAGCCATTTCTCCAGCCCCAAGTCTTTGTTTGTTGAGACCGGGCCTTGCTGTGTATCCCCAGCCAGCTTGGAATATGCTGTGTAGCCCAGGCTGGCCTCCATTCTGCAGTCCCCTGCCTCTGCCTCCTGAACGCTGCGATCACAGGTGTGCTCCACCACATAGCTAGCTGAGCTTTACTCTTTGCTTTTATTTCCCAGCAGATGAGTGTCCTGCCTGACTGCGATTTCTCCTTTTCTTTTAGGACAACATTGGAGAACTTGATCTTGACAAGCAGTTGGAACTCAGAGCATTACGGAAGAAGGAGCTCGATGAGGAGGAGAGCATCAGGAAGCGGGCTGTACAGTTTGGAACCGGCGAGTTGTGTGACGCCATCTCTGCAGTGGAGGAGAAAGTGAGATACTTGAGGCCGTTAGATTTTGAAGAAGCCAGGGAACTTTTCCTACTGGGTCAACACTATGTGTTTGAGGCAAAGGAGTTCTTCCAGATTGATGGGTATGTTACTGACCATATTGAAGTTGTCCAAGACCACAGTGCACTGTTCAAGGTGCTCGCATTCTTTGAGACTGACATGGAGAGGCGGTGCAAGATGCACAAACGCAGAATAGCCATGCTAGAGCCCCTGATTGTGGACTTGAATCCCCAGTATTATCTGTTGGTCAACAGGCAGATTCAGTTTGAAATCGCACACACTTACTATGACATGATGGATTTGAAGGTTGCCATTGCTGACAAGCTCAGGGATCCTGACTCACACATTGTGAAAAAAATAAACAGCCTAAATAAGTCTGCACTCAAGTACTACCAGCTCTTCCTGGACTCTCTGAGGGACCCAAATAAAGTATTTCCTGAGCACATCGGGGAGGACGTCCTCCGCCCTGCCATGTTAGCCAAGTTCCGAGTAGCTCGTCTTTATGGCAGAATCATCACTGCAGACCCCAAAAAGGAGCTAGAAAACTTGGCAACATCTTTGGAACATTACAAGTTTATTGTTGATTACTGTGAAACTCACCCCGAGGCTGCCCAGGAAATAGAAGTTGAGTTAGAACTTAGTAAAGAGATGGTCAGTCTTCTCCCAACAAAAATGGAGAGATTCAGAACCAAGATGGCCCTGACTTAAGCCTTGGTTCAAAGGAAAGGAAACGTACAACCTGGAGTAATTCCCCCTCCATCCACCCTAGTGAGCGAGCCCAGCTCCATGGCCACCTCCACACCAGAGCTAGAGGAGTGCACGCTGAGCTTCAGATGCAGTCAGGTACCTGAGGCTATGCTAGGACCTTAAGCAACATAAAGTTCATTAATAATTTACACCTAATTATGTAAATTGCCTTGCTAAGTGACAGGTGTTTTGCATTTTCGAGCGCTCGTTTTCCTGTTTAAATTTCTAACTGTTACGTCCTCTGCTGACTAGTGCTTGTTAGATTTCACACTCAAAACAACACTAGGAGTGTGCCTGTAGAAGGGCCTGTTACTGTGGCGGATTTCAGAAAGTTACTTCCTGTAGTCATTCTTTGTAAAATACTTTCTTAAACTCCTAAATAAATCTTTCCCTTTTGAAAATACTAAAAACTTAAGTTAATTAAAAATGTTGTAAAATGGCTTATCTTAATTATAAGACAAAAGGCCTTGCACATAATAAATTTACTTGTTTCAACTAGTAAACACTTCTATTACCCCTTTTTCTTTCTTGTAAGAATGTTCTTTTTAAAAAAAGATTTATTTTTATGTGTGTGTATGTGCCAAGTGTTATGTCTGTGGATGGGTCATGTAGCTGCAGTGTCTATGGAGGCCAGCAGAGGGCAGCAGCTTCCCCTGGAACTGGAGTTCCAGGCAGTTGTCACTGCCTTGCGGGTGCTGGGAACCCAGCCCTGGTCCTCTGGAAGAGAAGCCAGTGCTCTTAGCCATTGAGCCAGCTCTCCAACCCATTTTCTTATAAAAATTGTCTTATTTTTGTCACCTTAAAGGTATTAGCTTATTCAGAGCCAGAGAATAATATTTCAGTGTTTTTATTAGTGTATATTAATTATTTATAATAATAGATTTCACTTTGACATTTTCATACACACATATAATGTATTTCAATTATACTCACTCCTGTTACCTTCTCTTGTGCCCCTCCCATTTCCTCAGTCTTCTTCCTCAAAAGAATATATCTTTAATAGTGTTGCACAATGAGGAAACATTTAAATAGGAAACGGTACTGATCATGTTTATCATCAAAGAGTCCCGCTGTAGTTATAAACCACATCATAATTGTCATAAAAATTGACATTGTTCTTATGTGTTGGTCATTTAAAGAAATGCAGAATTCAGGGCTGAGGATGTGATTTAGTGGTTGGAGCACTTGCCTAGCATGGACAAGGAGCTGGCTTGCACAGTCTGCATCCAGGAAGGAGGAAAGGAGGATGTCGGCTCACAGTCCAGATCAGTTGTAAGATTTGCTGTAGAGAATAGCCCTGTGCCTGCCTTTGCTTACCTATTAACTTGCATCCTAAAGCTAATCCTAAGATTCCGTGACGTTTCTTATGGGTGTGTATTTACATACCCATTGTGCTTTTCGGTTTGCTGGGGAACAAATCTGTGAATAGCAGTCAGTATGGAAGATTCAGTTAGAGTTTCACCAGTGAAATTCATTAAAGTGCATGTGAATCAGGCTCTGTCCTCATTCTTAGCATGAGACACGGGATGAGCAGAACAGGGCCCTGTGCTCACAGAGCAGATGAACAGAGAACAAGGAACCTTGGGGCTCCGTGAGGAAAATCCAGTGCTGATGCAATCGTTTGTGGGAAGGAGTGCTCTTTAGCTGTGCTGGTTTGGAAGGCCTGGACAAGGTAGAGACCCAGAGTGGAGAACTGAATGAAAAAGAATCCATAGAGTCTTCATTGGAGTGTCCCAGGGGTGCTAGGCTGAACAGCTTGCAAGGAGCCTGGCACTTTAGAAGATGTGGCAGGAACGGACCTGAACTCGGGGTGGGGGAGGAGGGGGACACCAGAAGGAGGAGGAGCTCTGTAGGTTGGGGACAGTTTGCATTTTATTCTAGGTGCAATGGTTCATGGAATTTTAGCAAGAGGCCTGGCCAATTGGATTAGAATTTTTAAGAAATCAGCTCCTATGGTCTGGGAACATGGCCTAGTTGATAGAGTGCTTGTCCAGAATGTTGAGAGTCCTGAGTTCAATCCCAGCACCACATAAACTAGACATGGTGCTCCACACCAGTGTCTCAGTACTGGGGGTGGAAGCAGGAGGATCATAAGTTTGAGGTCTTTTTTAGCTACCCACTGAGTTTGGGACTAGTCTGGGCTATATGAGACCCCGTTAAAAGAAAAAGAGAAGGATCAAGGAAGGGAGGGAGGAGGCAAGGAGACTAGCTTCTGAGGGGGATGGGTTGATCCAAGTCAGAGACAAGGTGGCTTGAACCAGGGTGATGGGGCAGAAGCAGAAGCCATGGGCCCTGCCAGGGGTTTCTAAGGGAGAAGAATCAGGAGCCACAATAAGTCAAGGAAGCACTATGTGGGGCCTGGGGGGTCGGAAGCAGAGTTCTGTTTGGGATGGTAAGTAAGCCTGAGCTGAAATAACTGCTGTTCAGTAGCTTTGCCTGAGACCATCCCGAAAAGGGAATGGAGGAAGCCCGAAGGAGCCAAAGAGGGCAGGGCAGCTTCTTGGGAACAGAGATGTGACAGGGAACCTCACCCCTCTCTGTCCCAAGCCTTCCTTTCACAGATGGAGATGTGTGTGTGAGTGATTTTCATGTATGTCTGCATCACATGTGTGCGGTGTCCTCAGAAGTCAAAAGAGGGTGTCAGACCCCCTAGAACTGGAGTTACAGATGGTTGTGAGCTACCACGTGGGCTCTGGGAACCAAAACCAGGTCCTTTGTAAGAGCAGTAAGTGCTCTTAACTGCTAAGCCAGCTCTCCAGTGCGTCCCCTCTACTCCCCCCACCCTGGCCTTTCTTGATACAGTCATGTGCACGACCTCAGTTCAGTGCTTATTCATTTAAAAAGGACCCTCCGAGCTTTGGGTACTACACTTGGAGAATTTGCTAAAACGCAGTGGCTTTTATCTTTGCCTCTCTCCTTTCGGGCAGTGTTAACTCCATTTCAAAGGGTAAAACAATGCCAAGCAGAACAGGCAGTGACTGTAAAAACGGCCGTCATCCCTGTCAACATCGGCACACTCTGCTCTTTGTCCCTTGCTCTCTGTGGCTTTTCAGACTTTAAGACTTTGTCTTTGGTTATCAGCAGAAATCTCAGCTCTGTGTTCACTGACGCCTGGCATCCGCCGTCTGAATGCGCTGGCTGCTTCCCTAAAGAGGGCTGTTTCAGATGTCCTGTTCTCAAAGCCCTTTGTACTGACATTACAGAGGACAGACAGCAGAGATCTGGGTTTATGTGCTTTAAAGATTTCTACATTTATTTCTATTTGAGTGGCGGGCCTGTTTGGACCCTGGATCTCCTACAAAACTAAGCTAGTGGGTCCTACCAATTTAGTGAGAACAGACTGTAAGCATCTCCAGTAAAATTCTTCACAAGCTCCCAAGTCAGGTTGAAATGAGAAGGAAAGTTGGCCTAACACCCCACCTTACCCAGACCGTAATTATAACTCTACAAAGAGGTTTTTCAGTTATCAGTTTTGTTTCTAAGCAGCTGGTCAGGGTTAGCAATCTTTCTGTAGCCATTGGAGAGAGTTCCCAGTTTTCATTTATCAGAAATAGTTTCTCATCATGAGCTGTAAAAACAGAATCTTCAGGGCTGGAGAGATGGCTCAGAGGTTAAGAGCACCCACCGACTGCTCTTCCAGAAGTCCCGAGTTCAATTCCCAGCCACCACATGGTGACTCACAACAGTCTGTAATGGGGTCTGGTGCCCTGTTCTGACCCGCAGGCATACATGCAGACAGAACACTGTGTATATATAATAAGTAAATAAATCTTAAAACAAAAACAGAACCCTCAAAAGTTTGGACAACAATAATATTTTTAATTGACCCAGTACATATGGATGTATTTGTTTGTCTTTTCTACTTGTTTTTGGCTTTTAATGGCTGAGTCATCTTTCCAGCCCTGTTCTTGTTTTTGTTTTTGTTGTTGTTTGTATTTTGTTTTGTTTCGTTGATTGTTTGAGACAGGGTCTCTCTACAGTCCTGGCTGTCCTAGAACTTACTATGTAGACTAGGCTGTCCTTGAACTCACGGAGATCCACCTGTCTCTGGCACCTGGGAATGCAGCTCTCCTTCGTTATTGTCCTCAGCAGGAGGTTGTTCACTTGGCCTCACTGTGGACACTATGGCTTTGAATGCAAGCCAGTCCTGTCCATCCTTCCAAGTGCTAAATTACAGACATGCCGTGGCACCCTGTAGTGTTTGTGTTGTAGACACTGGGACACAGATGGATGGGCCTTTCGGTCATCCTGCCAGCCAGAGAGAGAATCTCTGAAGAAGGAAAAAAGAAGGAGCTCCATTACATTCACTCATTGTCTTTTTAAAATTATTCTTTTCTTTTTTTGTTTTGTTTTGTTTTCTCGAGACAGGATCTCACTATGTAGCTCTGGCTGTCCTGAAACTCACTATGTGGACCATGCTGGCCTCAAACTCACAGAGATGCGCCTTCCTCCTGAGTGCTGGAATTAAAGGTGTGCACCCACCACACCTGGCTAAAGTTATTCTTCATCGTTATTTTGATGTGTTAGGACCTTCTGTGCATTAAGCTCAGTGTCCACCATTGCCCTGTGCCTCCAAGGCCCTTTTAGTAGATTTTAGAAAGTAACCTGAAACCTACTGTGCACAAGGTCCTGGGTTCGGTTCCCAGCACTGCAAGGACCCAGTGCACACACCTGCATCCCAGCACTTGAGAGATGGAGGCATGAGGATCGGGAATCCAAGGTTGCCTTTGGCTGCACAGTGAGCCCGCATGTAACTGTATAATCCAGCCAGACCCTTCAGGCCCTTGCCAGGAAGGTCATGACCCCATATTACATTTTATCTGCAGGAAATGACAAGGTTATATAACGTTCTATGTAAAAATACAGTTGAGAAACCTGAGGTGCCTGCTGGATGTGGTGAGCTGCTGAATGCGCTGTGACCCGCAGCCGCCGCCGCCTCCAGCACGTCAGTGCAGAGCTCTGGCCGGCTCCCTTCCGAGTGTCTCACTTGAGGTTCCTGCTATCTGTCTCCTGTTATCAGCAGGCTTGTCACGGTCAGTCACCTCTAATCCAGTCACCCAACAGCTGTTCTGCAGAAACTAAAAATGGCACGTCTTTAGTCCCAGCACTCAGGAGGCAGAGGCAGGCTGATCTCTGTGAGTTCAAGGCCAGCCTGGTCTACATAGAAAGTTCTAAGACAGCCAGGACTACACAGAGAAATCCTGTCTTGAAAAACCAAAGAGAGAGAGAGAGAGAGAGAGAGAGAGAGAGAGAGAGAGAGAGAGAGAGAGAAGAAAGAAAGCGGTCCAACAGTGGGAAGTCTTAGCAGGGAAAACCACATAATGCGCTCCTCCTACTGATGTGCATGATGCTGGGGTGGATTTAGGTTAAGGACCTGCCGCCCCTCTATGTGGTAACTAAAGAGGTGTGGACTCGGCTTCTATGCAATTAATCATTCATTTCTTTTTGAATATGGTGCTCATAAAATCTAAGTCCCTCCCACTCACACAGGAGAAGTGCCTCCCAGCTTGTCAGAAAGAAGCCTAAATTTTACTCAGTTGTAAAAAGCTAGATGATTGTAAGCTCTGCTCTTTACCTTTAGTTAAAAAGTAATGTCTCACCGGGCGGTGGTGGCGCACGCTTTTAATCCCAGCACTCGGGAGGCAGAGCCAGACGGATCTCTGTGAGTTCGAGGCCAGCCTGGTCTACAGAGCGAGATCCAGGAAAGGTGCAAAAAAAAAAAAAAAAGTAATGTCTCAGACTGGCAATGTGGCTCAGTAGGTAGAACTGGATGCGTGCAGTCCTGGGACCAGTGCCTGCAGGCCTACCACTGACCCCACGTGTGCACGCGAGCACACACACACACACACACACACACACACACACACACACATATACACACACACATACACACACATACGATAAATAAACGTAAAAATAAATAACTTTAAAATTTTTTGCTGGGTGGTAGTACACGCCTTTAATCCCAGCACTTGGGAGGCAGAGCCAGGCGGATCTCTGTGAGTTCGAGGCCAGCCTGGTCTACAGAGCGAGATCCAGGAAAGGCGCAAAGCTACACAGAGAAACCCTGTCTCGAAAAAAAAAACAAAAACAAAAAAGAAAAAGAAAAAAAATTTTTAAGCATACAAATTAATGGGCTTCATTATGGCATTTCTCTACATATAGAAAAAAATAATAGATTTTGCCATGTAAATTCAACAAGGTGTGTTTACCAAATCTAAAGATATGTTTGAATGCTCTGACTTGAAATTTGCTTACTTGTTTTAAAGAAATGTCACTCTTTTGTTTTCTTTTTGTAACTGTGGCTGCCCTGGAACTAGCTCTGTAGACCAGGCTGACCTGGAACTCACACAGAGATCCATCTGCCTCTTAATTACAGGCAGGCACCCTCCAGGGCATCTGATGGTAAGGCATGAAAGGCCTTTGAAGCTGGGACTGTAGCTCAGTTGGCAGAGTGCTTGCCTGGCATTCACTACCATGCCAGGCTGTGAGGGTACACACACGTAATCCCAGCACTTGGGAACAGGAGGCAGGAAACGCAGAAGCTCACGGTCATCCACAGCTTCATAAAGAGTTGGAGGCCAACCTGCTTTACAGAGCGAGTTCCAGGATGGCCAGAGCTACTCAGAGAAACCCTGTCTCAATAAAATAAAATAAAAATAAATATAACTAAATATTGGCGAGAGGCCTGCATCAGAAGATGTGACATGCCCCACAGCAGCCGCCCACAAACTCACGTCAGCTCAGAGCGCTCTGGCTCTGGCTCTCGCTCTCGCTCTCCCGCTCTCCCTTTTGAATGGTCTCATTGACCTTTTCTCTGCTGGCTGTATTAGTTACTGTTGTTTGTAGAGAAAACAGGTTTCTTTCCTTTCTCTTTTTGAGACAGGGTCTCACAGTGTAGCCTGTGGGTTTGACGTTATCTTGATCTACATAGCGAGTTCAGGACAGCCAAAGCTAGTGAGACCCTGTCTCAAAACAAACAACAACAAAACCAAAAAACAAACAAACAAAACCCACACACAAAACACAAACAGTTAAATGAAAAAATGGAAACATTTCAAGACAAAGTAGAATTTTTTGTTTCATTTGTTTTTTGTTTTTTCGAGACAAAGTTTCTCTGTGTAACAGCCCTGGCTGTCCTGGAACTCACTCTGTAAACCAGGCTGGCCTCAAATTCCTAGAGATGAGTCTGCCTTTGCCTCCTGAGTGCTGGGATTAAAGGCTATACCACCACACCTGGCAGACAGCTGATTTGATAAGTCAAAATTACACACTGGAAAAAAAACAGCATCTTCAACAAATGGTGCTGTTCAGACTGGAGGTTACCTGTAGAAGGATGCAGGTAGGTCCATATTTGTTACCTTGGACAAAACTCATCTCCAAATGGATCAGAGACCTCACCATAAGACCAGATACCCTGGATCAGATAGAAGAGAAAATGAGGAATAGTCTTGAACTTATTGGCACAGGAAAAGACTTTGAACAGAATACCAGTAGCACAGGCACAAAGGAGAAAAATAAATGGGACTTCTTGAAGCTGAAAAAACATCTGTATGGCAAAGGATATTAGAGATCTCAAGATCTTCATACATGTGAGAGAGGGTTAGTATCTAAAACAAATGAACTAAAAAAAAAAATCAAGCCGGGCGGTGGTGGCGCACGCCTTTAATCCTAGCACTCGGGAGGCAGAGCCAGGCGGATCTCTGTGAGTTCGAGGTCAGCCTGGGCTACCAAGTGAGTTCCAGGAAAGGTGCAAAGCTACACAGAGAAACCCTGTCTCGAAAAACCAAAAAAAAAAAAAAAAAAAAAAAAAAATCAAACATCAAGAAACAGCTCAATGAAAAAAGGGGTGCAGAACTAAGGAGAGGATTCTCAAAAGATGAAACACAAGTGGCTGAGAAACACTTAAAAATGGTCAACATCCTGAACCATCAGAGAAATGCAGATTAAAACTTGAGATTTCATCTTATATCAGTCAGAATGGCCAAGATCAATAACATAAACGAGAGCTCATGCTGGTGAGGATGTGCGGTAAGAGGAACACTCATCCATTGCTGGTGGGGGTACAAACTTGTACAGTCACTGTGGAAAGCAGTATGGCATCCACAGGAAGCTGGGGGTAGATCTACTTCAAGATCCAGCTTTGCCACTCTTGGGCATCTACCCGGAGGACTCTTCATCCTACGATAGAGACACTTGTTGATCCATGTTCGTTGTTGCTCTATTCATAATAGCCAGAAATTGGAAACAGCCTAGCTGTCCACCAACTGGTGGATGGATAATGAAAATGAGGTACATTGCACAATTTGAGAGTTGGGTCCCGGAGAGGCCTGTTAGTAGACTTCTGTGTGCCTCATATGTACACCACAACCCAGAGCCCCTGCTCTTGGAATTGAGAAGGAAACTAGAGCTCTTTTTTGTTTTGGTTTTTGTGTTTTTGGTTTTGGGGTTTTTTTGAGACAGAGTTTCTCTGTGTAGTCCTGGCTGTCCTGGAACTTGCTCTGTAGGCTCAAACTCAGAGAGATCCATCTGCCTCTGCCTCCCTTTGTAGACAGGGATCCAGAACCAGAAACTCCGCCTGTGCTTTTGGTTCCCAAGGGGACCCTAGCCTGGAGACAGAGGGACAGAACAAACATCCCCAGCAGTCTCCAGGAGCCTAGCAGCCGCAGCTGTCCTGAGAGGATTCTGTATCACAGTCTTGGGTCTCAGCTCCCGAGGGTAGGATTCCCAGGTGTCAAGTAGACTCCTGGAGAATATTCTAGATTGCTTCAAGGGAGGTGAGGAAAGGGAAAGTGGGTTATTAGAAACAGCACACAAGCAGCAGTCTGGCAGGACTGGAAGAAAATGCAAATGATTGCCCTAGGGGTGGCTCTAACCGACTGCAGGTAAAGCCGGGCTGTCCCTTAGGAGGTTGATGTGTGTGAAGTGGAGCAGATACTCTAGGATCACCCCTTTCATGCCTAAGAAAGGCCATGCTCTGGTGAGGTCTGACCCAGAAGAAATGTTAGCGATCCCAGCACCTTTTAGCAAGTGCAGTACCACCATCGTCCTCAGGGGGGAGCTGGAGGGTGACCATGTCTTCTGAGCAAAGGAGAGCTGCAGTGAACACCTAGAGGATGGGGCACCAGGCCGCTCTCCAAGAATGGAACCATCAGTGGCTGCCACTGAGACAGTTGTCAGGCTGTAGAGAAAGGATCAACATTGTCCCACGACCTGATAAGACTCACACAGGCCTGAGCACCCTGTATGTGAGCCCTCCAAACCATTCTGAAGCACACGTCTTAATCAAGGCCCAGGCCAATGCTAGTGGGTGTCTTAAGATGACGAACCTCGTGTGTCAGCCTGGTTGTTGGAGCAAATATCGTTCTGAGGCTGAGTCTGTAATTTAGTGGTAACTAGACTTGAATGCCCAAGGCCCTGAGAACCACCCTGACTACAAAACAAAACAAAACCCAGCACTATTTATGTTTCTGTGAAGCATTTGGGAGATAGGATTAATTTTTTTAATCAGTGGGCTTTAAGTAAAACAGATTTCCTTGTGGCACATGCCCATGATCCCAACAGAAGTTCAAGGCCATCCTTGACTACATTTGAGTTTCAAATAAGCAACAAAACAAAAACAAAAAAGCCAGATTCCCTTCCAAAATGTGGTGGCCCTCGTCCAATTAGACAATCAAGGCTGCGGTTTCCTGGAGGAGGAAGGATTCTGTTCTCAGATTACCTTTGAACTCAAGGCTTTGGCACCAGCTTTTACTAGACTTTCTGTCCTTCCCTAACTGCTCTGCAGGTTTCAGGCTCATCGGGCCCCACCATGGCAGGGCCCGTTTCCCTCAGATAATTCCGCTATCTGTCGTTAAAGACAGTAATGGTGGCATACACTTGTAATCCCAGCCCTCTGGAGGGTGGAGGCAGGGTAGGAAGTTCAAGAGAGTTCAAAGCCAGCATCTCTTGGATTTGAGGGGAATTGAGTCATATGGGAGCGGGCTCATCACTGTCTTAACTATAATTGAGACATCACAAACCTGGCAATAGTCTCCATTTGTGTTACAGATGTTAGTGTAACCTGGGGTGTGGTGGTGCACACCTGTGATCCCAGACCTTGGGTGGCTGAGGCAGGAGGAAGGTGAGAGGCCAGCCTGGGCCAATACAGGAGGACCCACGTCAGGAACAATCAAACCTTCAGTATTATTTTAGAGCAGGTGTACAGGAAGAAAGTATCCCCCAAGATGGCTCAGTGGTTAAGAGCACTGGCTGCTCTTCCAGAGGTCCTGAGTTCAATTCCCAGCACTCACATGGTAGCTCACAACTATCTATAATTCAATCTAGTGCCCTCGTTTGGTATGTAGGCAGAACACTGTGTATGTAACAAATAAATAAATCTTAAAACAACAACAACAAAAAGAAAGCATCCCCCAACCCTCTGGTCTGGGAATCCACCCATTGTTATTTCTGCTCTCTGTTCCCATGCATGGCCTTGTGGGTGAGGTACTAGAAGCCCAAGTTTATCACCAAGACCTGAGCCTGTATCTCAGCCATTCCAAGTCAATAGCTGTGACCTTTTGCTCTCTCAGCTTCCTGTGCTGCCTAGGTGTATGTCAGCTTGACACAAGCTAAAGTCATCTGAGGAGAGCTTAATTAAGAAAAGGTCTCCAAGCTGGGTGGTGGCACATGCTTTTAATCCCACACTCAGGAGGCAGAGGCAGGCCGATCTCTGTGAGTTCCAGGCCAGCCTGGGCTACAGAGTGAGTTCCAAGACAGTCAGGGCCACACACAGGGAAACCATCTCAAAAAACAAAAGACAAACTCCCCCTCCCAAAAAAAAAAAAAAAGAAAAGAAAAAAAGGAAGGAAGGAAGAAAGAAAAGAGAGAAAAGAAAAAGAAGACAAGAAGGGAGAAGAGGAGGAAGAGGAGGAAGAGGAGAAGAAAGAAGGAAGAAGAAAGAGAAAGAAAGAAGAAAAGAAGAAAGTCTCATTTAACCCAAGCTGGTCTCATCTCTCTCGTCAGCCAAGACCCTTCCACATCAGCCTCCCAAAGGCTAGGAGCCACCACACCCATTGTTCCTTCTTATTTTACACAGAGCTTCAGGCAAATTTCAGCAGGTTAACGAGAAAAAGCAGATATATGAAGCGGAACCAACCCAGCGGGGTACAGAATCGGACACCCTCAGGTAGCAGGGGCTGGCTCAAAGCTTCTGGGAACCGCGGAGAAAGGGGAAACTGGGCCGTTACACAATTCTGCACTGTTGTCAGGGAGGTAGAGACGGCTAACGGCTGCCTGCGGAAGAACCCCAACCGGGCAGGCCCTTCTGCCCTCCACGCTTCCTCCTCCACCTTCCGATTCCCACGAAATGATGCAAGTGTTGCTGAGTCTGATGGAGGGAGGGCCGGTCCTCCTCCAAGGGCCCCTCCCTGTCTCCAGCTGAGCCAATAGAGGAGGCTTCCGACCAGAGACCTAATCCCGAAATAAGGCTAAAACTTTGAGTTTCTAAAAGCCGTCGCGGGCAGAGAACAAACAGGACACGGCCCTCTGCGGTTAGACTGCTTATAGCCACGCTCGCTTCCTCTCCATCACCGTTTCCTCTCTTGACCCAGCGCGCAGGCTGCTCCGGCTTCTGTCTGCGCATCCAGTCAGTGTCAACGCCCACTTCGGCTCCTCCCTGCGGTTTATCCAATCCTGCGCTCAGCAAAGTGTTTCCAAGTATTTCTTGTAGGCAAGGCTCTCCCTGCCGAGCGCCCCGCGCCCCGTCCGGGAACCCATGCCCTTAGCCTCTGGGAATTCGGGGGAAGCTTTCCAGCTCACGGGCTGGAGCAGCATGGAAATTCCAGGGGAGAAGCGGGACTTTCTGGATAAAGAAGGGAGGAGAGGCCGAGTACGATGAGATCTAGCCGGGTTCAGGCAGCAGGAGATGCTTGCCCTGCTTGAAGCAGAGGTCCACAGGGAGAATCTGGAGTGGGTTTCTGCATCCTTCGTGAGGCCCCCATAAGCACTTGGTACAGGAACCTTCAGGCTTGTTCTTTGCCCCCGGCATTCAGGGAATCTCCAAGAGTTGCCCATCTGGGATTTTTCTGAAGCAGTCTGTCACTTGAGAATTTATGATTTTTAATTTTTTTAAAAATTTTTAATTTAAATAGGGTCTCTGGTTGGCCCGGAACTCACCTTGTATTTCAGACTGGCCTCAAATTCAGACAGAAATCTACTTGCCTCTGTCTTCTTGGAGCTAGGATCAAAGGCGTGTGCCATCCTGCTGTGCTAAATTTATGTACTTAAAAACTATTTAGCCGAGCGGTGGTGGCGCACGCCTTTAATCCCAGCACTCGGGAGGCAGAGCCAGGCGGATCTCTGGAGTTTGAGGCCAGCCTGGGCTACCAAGTGAGTTCCAGGAAAGGCGCAAAGCTACACAGAGAAACCCTGTCTCGAAAAACAAAAAACAAAAAACAAAAAAAACCAAAAACTATTTATTAGTTAGCATAAACAATGGGTTTTATGACATTTCAATCCATGTCTGTCACACTCCTTAGTTCACACTTGTCCTGGAAATTTGTCTTCTTGTTGTATTTTATTGGTTTTTCAAGTCAGGTTTCTCTGTGTAGCTTTGGTGCCTTTCCTGGAACTCACTCTGTAGCCCAGGCTGGCCTCGAACTCACAGAGATCTGCCTGCCTCTGCCTGCCTCTGCCTCCCGAGTGCTGGGATTAAAGGCGTGCGCCACCACCGCCCAGTGAATTTGTCTTTTTAAAAACATGTCATCAAGTTGGTGATGTAGGTCAGTTGAAGCCCTGGGTTTGAACACCAGCACGGCATAAACCTGGTGGTGTATGCCGGTAATCTCAGCATCAGAAAGTGGAGGCAGGAGGCATTCAGGGTCATCCTAGGTTAGACGGTAAGTTTGAGGCCAGTCTAGGCTACATATCTTAAAAAGAAAAAAAAAAAAAAGGAAAGAAAGAAAAAAGAAGCCGGGCGTTGGTGGCGCACGCCTTTAATCCCAGCACTCGGGAGGCAGAGCCAGGCGGATCTCTGTGAGTTCGAGGCCAGCCTGGGCTACCAAGTGAGCTCCAGGAAAGGCGCAAAGCTACACAGAGAAACCCTGTCTCGAAAAAAACCAAAAAAAAAAAAAAAAGAAAAAAAAAAGAAAAAAAAGAAAGAAGGGGAAAAGCCTTATCTCTGGGTAAGGTGGGATATACTCAGGACCCCAGCACTCAGGAGGCAGGGACAGGATGCTTACATGTTTGAGCTTGGCCTGAGCTTGGTAGAGAAACTGTCTCAACAAGAATAGAAAGGATCATCTCTCAGAGATGGTGGCAGAGTCAACATGCCGATTGCTGGGCAGGGAAAGTCACAGAATCCCAACCACCGGCTCTGTGGGAGGTCTGAAGGGCCAGCACTCAGTGCCCTATGTTGTAGGTAGGATTGGACCAGGAAACTTGGTTTGAGTTCATATCAAGGTTTCCAGATTCCAACTGTGGTTCTCTGTACCTTGGCATCTTGGAGATGTGTGTTATGGTTTAGCCCTCAAATGTCCCCCCAAAAGCTTATATGTTGAAGGCTTAGTACCCAATATAACAGTGTTTACAGGGGGTCTGTGGGAGCTGACTGGATCCGTATGGCTCCAACAGCATACGTAAATTCATCCATTTATGGGATTATAGCTTAATGGACCTAACCGGATGCTCACGACCTCGGAGCTTCTAGATCAGTGGTTCTCATCCTTCCTTATGCTGTGACCCTTTAATACAGTTCCTCATGTTGTGGTGACTCCCAACCATAAAGTTATTTTCATTGCTACTTCAGAACTGTAATTTTGTTACTGTTATGAATCTTAATATAAATATCTGTGGTTTTCAATGGCCTTTGGGGTTATGACCCACAGGTTGAGAACCACTGTTCTTGAAGGTAAGTAGTGTCCAGTGCCCCCACACTCCCACAGTGATGCGCTGTCTCCAATAAGGCGCAAAGCACCTTGGCCAAGGAAGTGCAGTCCAAAACCTGACCTGTCAGTCCAAACACTTTCCATCTTACATTATTTTCTCTTGTGTATTTAGTGAAAGGTAAGTCTTGCCAGTGCTGGTGTTTGACACATCTGGTTATCCTTCAAACCACCAAAACACACACCCCTGTCATGTTGGGGAGGCTGAGAGGAAGGGATAAAAGAGAGGGAAGAGGTCCTGGTGGCTGAGAGCTGTGAGAACCACACCCAGCTCCTCTCATAACTGTGAATGATTTAATTCACATTGTCTCCAATCTTTGTGGGAGGAAATAGATTCCAAAGGGTAAAGGAAATCGTCCCTAAGGTCACAGTGCTACAAAGTGGCAGTTATCTGGCTTCACCCCTGAAGGGTGGCAAAGCTTGGCTTTTTTCTTTTTTGTTTTTTGTTTGTTTTTTGGGGGACAAGGTTTCTCTGTTGTAGCCCTGGCTGTCCTGGAGCTCACTCTGTAGACTAGGCTAGCCTCGAACTCACAGAGATCCACCTGCCCAGTGCTGGGATTAAAGGCGTGCGCCACCACCGCCCAGCTAAGCCCAGCTGTCTTCAGCCAGGAGCATCTCCCCTAGAAACCTACAAACCAAAGGCCGGACAGCAGAGACAGGAAGAGGGCTGGTTCTATGGTCAGGCAGGTTTGAGGAGAAAGGTCTTTCCTCGGGTGGGGTGGGTGGTCTCCACTGTGAGTCTGTCTCCTCTGCGTGCTAGGGACACTCACACCGGTTGATGGAGGCCTTCACGAATACCCTTGGGGAGAAAAGAGGAAGCCACTGCCTCTCTGTGGAAAGTTCTCTGAGAACTGCTGCGTACAGGATGTGTCAGGACGTGCGGGAGGTTGTGACGACTGCACCACGCTGACTTCAGTGTCTTCCAGTCCCTCCAGCTGCGGATGCCGTGCTGAGAACCCCAGCCTTCCGGGGCCTGGGATCTGAGGGGCAGGAGTGAGCAGGGAGCAGCCGTCCTGAAGCATGGCGCCCAGTGCAGTGTCGCAGAGAGGCTGTGTTCATCCCCTCGCTAGGTGGCTGTCCTAGTCAGGGTTACCATTCCTGTGATGAAACACCATGACCAAACCAACCTGGGGAGGAAAGGGATGATCTAGCTTCTACTTCCACATTCGTAGTCCATCACTGAAGGAGGCAGGGCGGGAACCTGGAGGCAGGCGCTGATGCAGAGGCCATGCTTACTGGTGGAAGCCAGGACCACCAGCCTAGGGATGGCACCACCCACAGTGGGCTGGGCTCTTCCCCCATCAATCACTAATTTGAAAACGCCCTACAGGCTTGCCCACAGCCCAGTCTTATGGAGGCATTTTCTCAGTTGGGGTTTTCTCCTCCAAGGCCTGTCTTGCACAAGGAAGACTCTCCTCCAGCCTGTCAACCTGTAGCCACTGCATGGGTTCTCTGGCCTTTTGGAAGGCCCAGGCATCTTCGAGAATTTTATAAAACTGTCCACCCTTGCCTGAGGAAAAAAGCAAATGCCCCTAGTCTTTCGGTTGCCTCTGAAAACTATTTCAGAGAAATCCATGGGATTTTCCACAGCTCTGTCAGGAAGCCCTGGAGGCCCTTGTGCTCATGATAACCCCCCTGCTAGCCCTCCTGGAAGCCCCTATTTCTCAGTTACCCAGTGTGTGGAGCTGTAGCTATAAGAAGCTCTTGTAACTACAGCTACACTCTTATAACTACACACTACAGAGGAGGCCTTGCAGCTGGGGGAGGGGCAGGGGCAGGGCCCGGGAGGGACTGGGGCAAGTCACCTTCTGACAGCCTCTTCCCACTCTCACATCAGGGAGAGAGTCCCAGTGCTGCTGAGACCAGAGGGGCCCGGGGGTCAATGGCCTGACGCAGGTTACTGGGCTTCTGCTGTGAGGACACCTCTTCCGGGTAGTCTGGTGCAACTATGACCAACCCCACTTCCCTTCCAGTTTCAGAGAAGCTGGACGGACATGGGGACACACACCACACACACACACACACACACACACACACACACACACACACACACGTCACTGTGGTTTGACTCTTCTTAAAACCCGGACTAGGGTCAGGCAGTGGTGGCTGAGCACCCCTTTAATCCCAGCACTGGGGAGGCAGAGGCAGGTGGATCTCTGAGTTCGGGGCCAGCCTGGTCTACAGAGCGAGTTCCAGGACAGCCAGGGCTACACAGAGAAACCCTGTCTTGACACCGCCCACCCCCAAAAGAAAAACAAAAACAATAACAAAAAAAAAAAAAAAAAACACCTGACTAAGGACTTGGATAGGGAAGAGGCTGGAGTCTTAGGGGCCAGGCTAACATGAGTCCATTGGATCCACATTCCCCAGTCCCCATCCCCCAAGTCCACACTAGTGACTAGTTGGTGAGAAATAGCAGTGTTACCACAAGGGAACATGACCTCTCAGCCGAGAAACTTAACCAAAGCTTTATCTCTTTATTGTTTAAATTTTTGATTATGTTTTGTTATTTCAGTAATAAATGTATTTGAAAACAGTGTTGCAGAGTGAAAAATACTCCCATGTTCATGCCACAGAATGTGTGTGCCACAGAAAGTGTGTGCCACAGAATGTGTGTGCCACAGAAAGTGTGTGCCACAGAAAGTGTGTGCCACAGAAAGTGTGTGCCACAGAATGTGTGTGCAGATCAGAGGGAGACTTGTAGGGCTTGAGTCTCTCCTTCCACCATGGGGGTTCTGGGGATTGAACTCGGGTATTCAAACTTAGCAGCAAGCGCCTGTCCCTGCCTAGCCATCACACTGGCCCAAGGCTTAAGAAAGCAAAATAGATAGTCATGAGTCATAGGAGATGTCTGAGCCTCAAGCCTGAGGTTACACCTTACATAAAACTGTCAGATGTCAGAGCCAGGAAGTGGCTACAGCAGAGAACAAGGCTCTCAGACACCAGCTTTACTTCTCCTGGGACCCGGGAACTCTTTCGGCCCCTGAAGAAAGCTCAGGTGTCATGTGAATGCTCTACCCTAGAGCAGACACTGTTTCCCAAAGACTGCAAAGCCCTGTGTGTACAGGAGAAAGTGGAATGGAGACCCCATGACCCCCTGAGAACCTGGCTCGTGGTGCAGCTAGGATCCCCGGAGCCGGGTCTTTCCTCCTCCTTATAGAGGTGGGATGGAGGTGGTGGTAGCCCACGCTTCCGGTTCCATGACACACTGGAGAAACTAAATGGTAGGAATAAACACAGGACCCAGAGGCCCCGCTCCTCCCCGGTTCTCATCCTCCTCCAGCCTTTTGATCCTGTGCCAGACCAGTGGGCCCTCCTGCATGTAAGGCTCCCCTCCTGCGGCAGAGGAAGGCTCAGAATTGATTTTCGCTTGAGATCAAACCCAAGGAGGCTGAGGGTGTAGCTCTGGGGATAGGGTGCTTGTCCTGCATGCAGGACACCCTGAGTTCTAACCCCAGCACTGCATAAACTGTGTGTGGTCGTGCATATCAGTCATCCCAGCCCTGAGGAACTGGAGGCAGGAGGTCAAGAGTTCAAGGTCATCCTGTACAACCTAGGGAGTTGGAGGAGAGCCTGGACTCTATCAGATCCCGTCTTTACAAAACAACCAACCAAAAAACCCCAAAGCAAGCCCCAGGCCTCATGTGTCCAAGGCATTTATGTATTTGTTTGATGTGTAGGTGTGCATCTGTGTGGTAGTGCACATATGTGTCCCGGAATGCGTGTGGAGGTCAGAGGACAATTTGCTGGAATTGGTTCTTTCTCCTGCCACGTGGCTTCCCGGGATTGAGCTCAGGTCACCAGACTTTTCCCCACTGTGCCATCTCAGCAACCCAGACTCGGAGTTTTAACAAGAATTAAAAACCACAGTGACCTCAGGATATCCATCTTTGCTGAATCTAACAGGAAAGTGGGCCGGTTGCTGGCGTGTGCACCAGGCAGTGGTGTCCCCTCAGAAGGACAGACACCTCCCAGGACTGCTGCTGGGCACACAAGGAACCTGCTAGAAACAATGGAGGATGTTTCACAAGCTCCCAACTGCCTCTACCTACACATAAACGGGGAAATTGGGCCTTGGTCCCTTCTCAGAGCTGGGCTGGCCCACATCCCCGAAGGGCTCCGGTGTGATCAGGGATGCCAAGGTTCCTGGATGCACTTTTCCAGGGGTCTGTGCCTAGAGGCCCAGGGTGTTCTCAGTATCCATCTCATCTAAGCCGTGGCCCTTCAGGTAGAGAGAGGAACTTCCTTGTTGAGGTCTGGGGCCCGGTCCTAGGGTACCTGTTATGGGAAGGACCCGGGGGAGCCCTTGGGATTGTGGCCCGGAGAGTTCTGCCCTCTCTGGGGCGCCAAGGCTTTCTGATAAAGTCAGCTCCGTCCAGCTTCTGTTTTCTGTATTGCTTCTTTGCCTTTTCTTTTCATTACCCACTTTTATTTGTTTTTCACCATCAAAGGGAAACCAGCTCTTTCTTCCTGCCTACCAGGCGCTGTTTTGTTTTTGTCTTGATTTTTATTGTTGTTTGCGGTGCCGGGGTAGAAGCAGGATGTTATGCTCGGCAGCCACTGACCCTTGCTCCCAGCCTTTATCTGGGTTTTAATTTGATATTTTACCAGTTTAGGGCAACAGACTAATAGCTGGAGAGCTTGTTTCCTTGAATTCTTAGGAAAACCCCCTGGATCTTTGTATAATTCATGCTCCTGTCTCAGACCGTTTCTAAACAAACGTCTGTTCCTGCCCTGCCCTTACCAGCATCAGTGAGCTGGGGAGTACAGACTTGTATTCTGGTGCTCTTGGTCCATGAAATCCTCCCGGCTAACAATACCTTTGAAATACAAGCCAGAGATGAACTAGACTTTACTTTTCAAACCACATCCCCATCCCAGGGACGCTCAGGGATATCCATCCCCCTGCCTTCTTAAAACTGTCATAGAAGCTGGACTTGGTGCTCACACTTGTCATCCTAACCCTTGGGAGGCTGAGGCAGGAGGATGACCACTGGTTTGAGGCCAGCCTAGGCTATACAGAGTTCTAGATCAGTCTAGGCTACCAGGGAGATCCCATATCAAAAAAATTAAATAAGAAAAGGAAGGGAGGGAGGAAAGAAAGGAAAAAAAGAAAAGAAAGAGAATCCAAATTTACCACTGGAAAAAAAAAAGGAAAGTCATTTAAAATATTAATGTATGAGCCGGGCGTTGGTGGCGCACGCCTTTAATCCCAGCACTCGGGAGGCAGAGCCAGGCGGATCTCTGTGAGTTCGAGGCCAGCCTAGGCTACCAAGTGAGTCCCAGGAAAGGCGCAAAGCTACACAGAGAAACCCTGTCTCAAAAAAAAAAAAATATTAATGTATGATGATTTTTTTTTTGAGACAGGATTCCTACCCCAGGATGGTGTCAAACTCTATGCAGTCAAGGACTGTTACTATCTTGTCCTGGTTGGGTTCATTTTCTCTACTGACTAAAAATTTATAAGATTATAAGGCAGAAAAAAAATCTCAGACACAGCAGGTGGCAACAGCTGACAAATTTTATTACAAGTGTAGAAACATACACTCACTCACACTCATACACACACACACAGCAAAGCACCCACGAGAAAGACTCCCTGAAGAGCAGAGAGGGGCCTGAAATACAGTCCCTGACAAAGGTCCAGGAATCTTTAGTGTTCTTGGTGGCTGGGATGGGTCTCCTTCCCTGATATGAGTTTGGTCCACTGAGACTAAGGGAAGCTGACAGGCTCACAACTTCAGGGGAGCATGTTCAGAACTGGCCTTCCTTATGTCCAGGCCACCTGCTGATGGGAAAACAAGCTCCCAGGCCTTTGTCTCAGATCAGGACGGTGAGGGAGAAGCCAGAGTTCCCACCTTTATTACCTGTGTCCTTTGTCCCCATCTGTCATCCTGTCAGGGATCTATCAAGCTCCTCATTCCTCAGGATGACCATGAACTTGGGGTCATCCCCACTCATCTCCCCATTTCTGGGATCACAGACCTGCACTACCACAGCAAGTTTTTTTTTTTTTTTTTTTTTTTTTTTTTTTTTTTTTTTTTTTTTTTTTTTGGTTTTTCGAGACAGGGTTTCTCTGTGTAGCTTTGCGCCTTTCCTGGAGCTCACTTGGTAGCCCAGGCTGGCCTCGAACTCACAGAGATCCGCCTGGCTCTGCCTCCCGAGTGCTGGGATTAAAGGCGTGCGCCACCAACACCCGGCCTTTTTTTTTTTTTTTTGACCACAGCAAGTTTTCTATCAGACTTTGAATTGAGTTTTTCTGTTTCTGAAACAGTCTCATGTAGCCCAGGGTGACCTGACCTAGAACTCACCATGTAGCTGAGACTAACTTTGAAGTCTTAGGTTCCTTAAAATTTCTTTTTAGACTTGTTTATTTATATGTACAAATGTCCTGCCTGAATGTATGCATGTGTACTGCCATGTGTGTACCTGGTGCCCCGGGAGGCCAGAAGAGGGTGTCGGATGTCCATGGAACCAGAATTACAAATTGTCATGAGGTACATAGAATGTGGGTGCTGGGAACTGAACCCTGGTCCTCTGCCAGAGTAGACTGTACATGGCTGGGCCATCTCTCCAGCCCGGGTTTTTACTTTTAGATTCTTATCTATTTCAGCAGAAAATTACTGCGATCTCCTTTTACACAGATAGCAGCTCATCCTTAGTGAAGTTCAGGTGAAAAGACCCTTTCAAAGACACACATGTTGGTCGTCACACACAGGATAAGGGAAAGCAGATGATGTTTGCTTCTGATGTGTCGTTGACTTTGCATGGAATGGATGACCGAGCATATAGCCTCTGTCACAACTCCCAAATAAGGAGTTAGAGTCACCTCTGAGATTTCTTAGGAACAGAGAACAGCTAAGGCTGACTCTTTCTTGGACTCGTGGGCTGATGACGAGGCCCAGCAGCTCCAGGGAGTTAGTTTTCGCCGGTCTGCGTTTCATGTTTAATCATCGTATAGTTCAATGAAAACTTTCTGTTCCTGTTCCTACTTAATAAAAATAGCAAGAGAAGCGTACACGGGATTAGGAGAGGAAAAGTTCAGAACAGTAAATTCCACTCCACCCACCCCAACTTAGACGATAGTGATCAGAGGGCCACTCCCAGGGACCTTTTCCTTCTGGCCTTGTGTCCTTCCTGTACTTCGAGGGCTCTGCTGGGTGTGTGGTCTAGGCAGGACTCTGGCTCCCAGCAGCGCGGCTCACCAAGTACCACGACCTTGTACCTAAAGACAGGACTGAAGGGGGCTTGGACGCAGCTACTGGAAACAGAGTGGGAGTTTGTAGTCTCAGGTCCATCTGTTTTCCAGACCCTAAGCACCTTCAGCCTCCAACCCATTCCCTGCCTCCGATTCTAGGAGAAAAAGGACTAAGTAAGCTTCAAAGGGCTCACAGTCTGCTTAAGGAGAAAAGATGAATCATGTAAAAGCCATTTCCTTCTCTGTGTGCTGGGGATTCTAATCCGAGCATCGCATCAGATGCCTTGAACTGCAGAGATCTTGAAACCAGAGTGTCCTGGTTAATGTCAGAACGGTCTGTATGCAGGACAGTGTGCCGATGAGACGGACCAGCACTCATATCCTGAATGTCAGTATAATAACCAGCTCCAACTGCTACTATGCAATTGGTGTTTATTAGTGCCTGGGCTTAAGTGTTTTATAGGGTTTGATACCATCAATCCACTCTATTACACCCAGTAGATGTTTATTTATTGAGACAGGGTCTCACTGTGTACCTCTGGCTGTCCTGGAACTCACTATATAGACCAGGCTGGCCTCAAACTCACAGAGATCCACCTGCCTCTGCCTCCCGAATGCTGAGATTAAAGGTATGCGCCACCACCACCCAGCCTCTTTGTTTATTTAAAAAATTATTTTCAACAGGTGGTGGTGGTGCATGCTTTTAATCCCAGCACTTGGGAGGCAGAGCCAGGCGGATCTCAGGGAGTTCAAGGCCAGCCTGGTCTACAGAGTGAGATCCAGGACAGGCACCAAAACTACACAGAGAAACCCTATCTCAAAAACAAACAAACAAAAATTATTTTCATTTATATGTTTGTGTTTGCATGTTTGTATGCATGGACACATGAAGATTCTAAGAAATGAAAGTTACAGGCTGCTGTGAGCCACCATGTGGGTGCTGGGAATTGACCTGGGGACCTCTGGAGGAGCAGCCAGTGCTCTTAGCTGCCAAACCAACTCTCCAGCCCTGTTAGTATTTATTATTCTGTCCATTTTCCATATTAGAAATGAGGACATAGGGAGATCAGGGAAATCGAGTTCTGAGGTTTTTGGTTTTGGTTTTTTGGTTTTTCGAGACGGGGTTTCTCTGTGTAGCTTTGCGCCTTTCCTGGATCTTGCTCTGTAGCCCAGGCTGCGAGTGCGCGTGTGCGCGCGCGCGCGCGCGCGCACACACACACACACACACACACACGCACACACACACAAGTCAATATAATAAACGTTGGTCTTAGTGGCCTGCCTGCAAACCCAAAGTATATTTTTGTTTTTTTAAAGAAGGAAGGGTTTCCTTTGGCTTGCAGTCTGCAGGAAGACAGTCCCCACAGGGGAGGCATGTGGCAGTCAGCTCCACGGTGTCAGCAGCATCCCTGCGATTCCTCACGTTACACTTGTCGGAACTGCCCCAGACCCAAGGCTTTAGTCACCGAACAGAGGTCAGGGTCAGTCAGCACTTACCTCTCCCAGACTTCCATTGCCCTGGTCGGAACAGTCATCATTTTCTCGTGTGTTCGCTCTCCTACAGAGTGTGTCTTCAGGAAGGCGGAGAAGGCAGGACTATGACCATCCTACCACCACAGGTGCTCATGGGTAATTCCAGCACCTGCACTAGGGACTCACGTAGAAGGTGCTCAAAAGGCTTCCCAGATAGATCAAATGTAGGGAAGGAAGTAGATGCTTCCTTTTCACAAACACCCCCTCCTCCCTGGTCTGCCAGTTACTAGCCAGCGACTATAAACTAATTGTCTCACACCCTCACCCCCACTTCCAGGTTCTCTATAAACAAAATAAGGAGTCTTCCCGTTCCTCAAAGAGTGAAACATAACCCCAGTACTTCAGAGGTGGAGGCTGAATGAAGGGTCAGAAGTTCAAAGTCATCCTCAGCTATGTAGTTGGAGACCAGCTTGTGATACTCGAGACTCTATTTCAAGGAAAGAGCTGGAGAGATGGCTCAGTGGTTAAGAGCACCGACTGTTCTTCCAGAGGTCCTGAGTTCAATTCCCAGCACCCACATGGTGGCTCACAACCATCTGTAATGAGATCTGGCACCCTCTTCTGTATATATAATAAATAAATAAATCTTTATTTAAAAAAAAAGACAGGTCACGCACATATATAAAATAAATATTAGAGAAAAGAAAGAAAAGGAAAGAGCAAAAAAAAAATTATCGGCAGTGGTGGCATATGCCTTTAATCCCAGCACTTGAAGGGTAGGTAGAGGTGGGCAGATCTTTGTGAGTTCAAGGCCAGCCTGGTCTACAGATTGAGTTCCAGGATGGCCAGGGTTACACAGAGAAACCCTGTCTTGAAAAACCAAAAAAGAAAGGAAGAAAAAGAAATACAGAACTACTCACTGGCCCAGAAGTTCCAGTCATGAGAGAGAGATAAAAATAGCGTCTGTCCAAATAAAACCACACGTGGCAAGTCCACAACAGTATTACCTGTAGGTGATGTCTGTCCCTGGATGAGTGGATGAAACCACGTGGTTCAGGTATATGATGGGCTATTTGCCCATCAAAAAAGGAGTAAGTGCTGACTCAAGCTACACACAGAGACCCTCAAAAACAGCATGCCAGGGCCAGCGAGATGTCTCAGCTCTGGTAAAAGCACTTCCTGAGCTAACCTGCTGCTGATCGCGGGGACCCACATAACACCAGAAGGAGAGAACAACCCGCGGTTGTCTGCAGGATCCCAGTATGTGTGACCCCCACAGGTTGAAGGGGAAATTAAGAGGAGACTTGTTCAGTCCAACATCTCAGGGTTTCATGGCTGGCTCTCCTCTGCCACTGTTTCCCTCTCCCGTCTCCCCGCCTTGCTATATAGACCAGGGTGGCCTCAAACTCACAGAAGTCCAGCTGCCTCTGTTTCCTGCGTGAGTGTTAGGATTAAAGGCATAATTGCTGCACCCAAATTCAGTACATGTCCAGGGTGGTCTTGAACTCCCGATCCTCTTGTATCCTGGAAGGCGTTAGAATTTCAGGCATATATTCTAATGCCTCGTCTTCCTTTTGCCTCCACCATCCTTCTACACAGCACTATCACCGTCTGTCTGAAGCTACTCTACCAGGAGTCATTCATTCCAGAAGTATTTATTGGATACCCACAAACACTGGGTCACACTGTTCCAGGCACTGGGGCTCAGCGGTGAGCACCCCATCCCTGATTTTTTTTTGTCCTCTTAATTTGTGACTGCCTCACCTGGGAGTGGCCCATCTGCCCCTCCAGGAGCCTCCACACTCCTGTTCACACCCCAGAGTTTGCCTCAATCATTGTTGACTGGCTGGATTTTATCCCTTGGCCATTGTCTGATGGAAAGGTGTGGTCTCTGGCTGTCACCCACAGCCCCAAGCCTGACAATGGGTCTCAGTCCTCCGTGATCAGGTCAAACTTTGATCTAGGGAAGGCCGACAGTATCTCGTGCTGGGACAGGCATTCTTTCCTCTATCTCCTCCCAGGACCTTGCTTTGTGCCTTTTACGTGTTCACCCACCAGGGCTTCCAAGGTCTCTCGAGTGCCTCTTCGATACGTGACTTCTGAGAACTGGGACTTGCAGGAGAACTGGGGAATCGCCATCTTTGAGGTTGCCAGTCGAATCTAGAGACTTCCTGTTACAGTTGGGGAAACTGAGGCGTAGACTGGGTTAAGGATACATCCACGAGAACGGGCAGATTCTAGACGAACTCCTCAGACTGGAGAAGCAAATTGCAAGTTCAATTGTGTATCTATATTATAAACTATATTATAAACACTGTGAGTAGTTGGATGGTTTTGGACAGTGTTCCCAGTGCGTTGTCTTTTGCTAGTGCTGGGGTCTAACTGGCCTGGTACCTGGAAGACGGGCATTGTAGCACCGAGCTCCCCACACTACTCTCTTATGGAGGCTTCTCTGAGGGCTGGGGGGTTAATATCACACTGAGGGACAGGGACTCTGGTGACAAGCTCATGATTGGACTCTGACGCTGCTTAAACCCCATTTGCTGGCTGTGCCTGGGCCACAGAATGAAGGAGAGAAAATGAAGTAGATGAAGGGATTAAGGATTAAATCACAGCCTGCGGTGGTGGTGCAGGCCTTTAATCCCGGCACTCAGATCTCGGTGAGTTCGAGGCCAGCCAGGGCTACACAGAGAAGCCCTGTCTAGAAAAACAAACAAACAAACAAAACAAAACAAAAACAACAACAAAAAAGAATTAAACACCCTACTCATGTTTGGTAACACCGCTTTTGTGTTTTTATTTATTTGTGGTGCTAAGATTGAATCAATTTCCTCTTTTTACACAGGCAAGGCACCAACCTGCACTCTGAAGCTGCCAGACTATTTTAAAACACCAAGTCCCAAACACAAGAAATAAATCCCAGCCCACAGAGGAGTGGGACCTTGGATCTGTTGCCTGACTCCCCCCCTCCCTCCCCCCCACCGGGGGTTGGGTGAGCCTTGAGACATAATCTCTGAGCCCCTCTGTTGGATCAGAGGGTCAGCTGACGGGAAGACAGTCCTATTGTATGTAAAAGACTCTTCATTAAGCTTTCTCTATTCCAACTGTGCCAAGTGGCAGGCAACTTAAGGCCTCCCTCCGGGGGAAGAGAATCTCAGCAGATCTTCCTCCTGTCAGTGCGGCCCAGGAAGGCCAGGCACAGGGCTCGGAGACAGGTGAGTGGCCGGAGGCATGAACTGTCCTGTCTTTGCTGAATGGAACCTGGTGATTCTCCTGGGAGGTGGGTGACTTGGTTTAGGGGGGAATTAGGCCCTTTTCTTTTTTTTTTTTTTTTTTACAAAGAAGACATGACCAGGTACAAGGCCTCTGTGCTTTAGACACACCCATGGCTATACCACACAGGAAAAGAAATGCAGAATGAAGGAGTTGGACTCGAGGCCATATGGGCTGAGGGGCTGAGGCTGGGAGACATGGAGAGACTGGAGGCAGTCTGGAGGTTTCACTCCATGCAATGTTAGTCTGTGTTCCAGGCTGTTCTCTCTCTCTCTCTCTCCCTCTCCGTCCCCCTCTCCCTCTCTCCCACCCTCTCCCTCTAGGGTTTTTTTGAGACAGGGTTTCTCTGTGTAGCTCTGCCTATCCTGGAACTTACTCTGTAGACCAGGCTGGCCTCGAACCCAGAGATCCTCCTGCCCCAGCCTCCCCAGTGCTGGGATTAAAGGCGGGCGTCACCCCCGCCTGGCCCAGGCTGTTCTCTTTCACTGCTGCTTCTTTCTGCTGAGGAGACCCTGGCTGTGACTTCCACAGTGCTCCGGGAACGTCTCCCTTTGCTGATGGTAGAAAGAGTCTCTGACTTGGAGTCTGGGGGCCTGGATCAGAATCTTGGGGTGATTGCTCAAACTAAAGAGACCTGTCTTTGTAGATAGCTCGACCCAGACCCTGGCTCTCCCCTTGCTGATGGCATGGTCTGGGGCAGTGAGACAGTCCACTTTCAGAACCTCGGTGTCCTCATCTCACGAGGGGGCCAGTCCATTTTGAGTACCGTTGGTCTGTTCATTCCTTCTCCTAGACACTTTGTGACAAACCTGGTTGGGGGGTGAGAAGGTGTAGATGGAGGGGTAGGGGGGAAATGTCACTTGGTCCACTGGAGTGTCCAAGACGCAGCACTGGATTAGGCAGGGTGGACCCACCTCCAGTTCCAGGCCAGCCTGGGCCACAGAGTGAGGCCCTGGATCAAACAAAGCAAAGCAAAGCCAAACCAAACAAAACCTGAAATGTGGTAGTGTAGGCCTGGAATCCCAGCACTTGGGAGACAGAAGCAGGCAGATCGGGAGTTCAAGGCCAACCTCAGTTACATAGCGAACTTGCGACCAGCTTTGGTTACATGAGACCCCCATCTCAAGAAACAAAAAATGCAGTTTGTTTTGGATTGAGACAAATATTGATTGTCATGTAGCCACAGAATTCACTTATCAGTAAGGGATATGGGAACTCACTGAGTCTGAGAGAGAGAGAGAGAGAGAGAGAGAGAGAGAGAGAGAGAGAGAGAGAGAGAGAGAGAGGAGAGAGATTTATTTGAGGTAGAATTGGAATGAAACTATATCAGAAACACATTTCTTACACCCAATACATTTCTTATACCCACTTCAGAAAGAATGCTTGCATCCTTTATGGTGTGTGTACATGCTTATGTATGCAGGTGTGTGTGTAATCCAGAAGTCAGCCAGAGCATCACCTCCGGTGGCTTTTATATAGTTTTGTTTGGTTGGTTGGTTGGTTTTTGTTTTGAGCCAGAGTCTCATCACGTAGCTCTGGCCGGTCTGGAACTCACACATAGACCAGGCTGGCCTTGAATTTATAGAGATTTACCTGCTCTGCCACCTGAGTACTGGGACTAAAGGGTTGTGCCATCACGCTGGCTTGTGTATTTTGTTTTCTGCCTTGGTATTAGAGACAGGGTCTGTCGCTGGACCTGGAGCTTGCTGATTTGACCAGGCTGGCTGGCCAGGGAGCCTCAGGGAGCCACCTCCCCAGCGTGGGGCTTACAAGTATATGCTGCCAGCCGCCAGGCCCAGCTCTTTTTTTTTTTTTTTTGTCTTTTGAGACAGGGTTTCTCTGTGTAGCTTTGGAGCCTGTCCTGGAACTCACTCTGTAGCCCAGGCTGGCCTCAAACTCACAGAGATCTGCCTGCCTCTGCCTCCTGAGTGCTGGGACTAAAGGCGTGCACCACCACCACCCGGCCTTTTGTTACTTTTAATCCCAGTGTGCACCAAGTGTGAGAACCAGAGCTGGAGAATAGGTGCCCATGCAACGCCCTAACCCTGGACACTTGAGATGATCTGTGCAAGGTGGAGTGGAGAGAGCCTCGGAGTAGGGAGCCAAGAGACACTGTGCGATCTTGTTTGAGGCATAGCGTGCTAGAGGGAGGAGCCTAGGTCCTGACTGGTCCAAGGAGGAGCCTTGGCCAAAAGTCTTGGCTAATATCAGAACCGTCGGGGAAGCCACACATGTCCTTGTCCTGAAATTCCAGCCACTCAGAGGCACACAGAGTTTTGTTTTGTTTGTTTGTTTGTTTTTAAGAAAGGGGCTGAGGAGATATAGCTCAGTAGAGCTCTTACCTAACTTGCTTACAGTTCTGGATTCAGTCTCCAGTACCTAAATAAATTAATATTCCAACCGACCACCAGGAAATTTATGAGGAAGAAGGACAAATTAAAGAGGTGTGACTTTATCCTGGGATCCTGTCTGTCCTGTCCCCAGAGTCCCTCAAGGGGTTCTGATGTGCATCCAGGTTTGGGGTGACTAACTTCAGGTAGTGGGTCCCAAGAACCCAGGGACATTCTTGTGTACAATTCTAAACCAGGTTCAAACCTGTAATCTCCCCACTTGAGAAGCTGAGGCAGGAGGATAGTCACCAGTTTGAGACCAGCTGGGGTTACACAGAGAGTTCAGGCTAGCCTGGGCTAGAGTGAGACCCTATCTCAAAAACAACAACAAAAACCAAAACCCACCAAACAAAACAACCGCATTTTGGGCTCACTGGGGTTTCTGGTGTTCATGGACCTGGAGTTACTTCTTCTGCATCCCTCATCTAACAAAGATGAGGCGGGATGCAGCTTTAGAGAGAGCTCCTTATTTACAGACCCCAGGACTCTAAGCAGAGAGTGGGGTCCAGCGTCCTTCCCTCAGAGCATGCTAAGGCTCAGTAAACTGTCACAGTGTGACCCTGCGTGATAAATGCGTTGGCAAGTCCCCAAAGCTTGACGGACACTGAAGCCACCCTTGGAGAAAAAGAATAGAGGAATTCGGTGTGTGGAAACTTCCGGGGTAATTTTGACCACTAAGTATATCCCACCGTATGTTCACAGATGGTCCTGGGTCTTGACACATAGGGAGAGAAAACTCACACAGACACACAGACAGACAGACAGACAGACAGACAGACACACACACACACACACACACACACACACAGGTATTTCAGTTTCTAACTAGTAACCTTTTTTAAATTCTATAACAGATTCTTGTTTTATTTTGTTTGAGACAGGGTTTCTCTATGTAGCCCTGGCTGTCCTGGAACTCACTCTGTAGACCAGGCTGGCCTCAAACTCACAGAGATCCACCTTCCTCTGCCTCCTGAGTGCTGGGACTAAAGGCTTACCAAGGCAATCTTTAGTCTTTAGTAGAGTAAATGAATGTGTATTCTTATTTCCTTTTTTTTTTTCTCTTCTTCCCTCCATCCCTCCTTTGATACCTGCCCCCCCACTTTGAGACAGGGTCTCACTGTGTAGCCCAGGCTGGCCTCAAACTCCCAGAGATCCACTTGCTTTTGCTTCTGAGTGCTGGAATCAAAGGCGTGTACCACTATGCCTTTTAAAGGTAGTTACTATGTAGCCCAGGCTAGCTTCAAACTCATAATCCTGCTGCCCCAGCCTCCAGGACGCTGGGGTTACGGTAACCCCCCCCCCCCCCCCCCGCCACACACACACACCCCGGGCTCTTATTTCTATTATCTGAGGAGACTGGAAGCATTGTTCCACATGGAGATAAGAACTACAGGTCCACCTCTCAGAGGTCCCTTTCCACTCTGTGCAGGGCACAGCCCTGGTGGGGCATTGGGAGGCCTGGATTTCCTGGCCAGCCGGTAGGGTTAGAGAATTCACCTCTAGGTGGGTGGTTCCCTCAGCCACCCGTGGTCAGAGGTTGCTCTTTATGGAGAGGCAGTTTCAGCTCTACTGGCGGTCGGGACTTCCTCAAACCCTTCTGTGCTACTGAAAATGTAAAATTTCACCCTGCCTGGTGGATCGTGCCTTTAATCCCGGCCGGCACTCAAGAGGCAGAAGCAGAGGCAGGCAAATCTCTGTGAGTTTGAGTTCAGCCAGCACTGTGCAGAGAGAGCCTGTTTGCAATAATCTAAACGAATAAATCAAGTTCAGTTTCTTTGGGCCCCGCAGAATGGAGTCCCTGCAGCGGGGCCCGTCCCTGAGTCTTTCGAGGTGCGCTCACATTGAAATGAAATGGCCTCCTGGCATCCCCAGTTTGGAAGTCTACTGGGATGGTGAGTTCTATGAGCCACTGTGCTTGGCTGACTGACCTGGATAGAGCAGGTGTTCCACGGGCATCTCTGAGTCAGAGAGAGACAGAGAGAGAGAGAGAGACAGAGATAGAGAGAGACAGAGACAGAGAGAGACAGAGACAGAGAGACAGAGAGATTCTCTAGGGGTAAGACTGCTTACCTAGCATGTTCATCCTCAATAATGTAAACAAACAAACAAATATATAAATAAATAAATTCAGGGAAGCCCGCCCATGGAGAACAGTTTGTAATTTCCAGCATATGAACCAGAATTACAGGAACCAAGAATCATCTTGGCTTCATGTAAGTCAATTCTTTTCAATTAATTTTTTTCAATTATCCCTCCCACCAGACACACACACACACACACACACACACACACACACACACACACACAGGGTTTCTCTGTGTAAACAGCTCTGGCTATTCTGGAACTTGAGTGTTGGACCAGGCTGACCTCGAACTCACAGAGCTCTGCCTGTCTCTGCCTCCCGAGGGCTGTACATGCGGCACCCCCACAGCCTTGTGAGACAGGCTAGCACCTTGCAGAGGCTAGCCTGATCGCCATCACTGCATTAACGGGTGGTCGGGGAACACACCTGCAATCCCAGCGCTCGGGAGCCTCAGGAGTGTGCGGCGGTGGTTATTCTCAGGTGTGTAGTAACCGAGTTTGAGGCCAGCCTGGGCTCCATAAAACCTTGTCTCAAAATAACAGGATCAGCTCCACCCTCCTAACAGCTGGGAGGAAGAGGGGGCTAATTGCTAATTGACACTGAGTTCAGGTAAGTTCATTAGCTTCCTCGGGGCATTCATGTGACAGATTCCAAGCACTTTGTCCTCATAGTGTCTGTAGTCATGGATCCAGCCACGTCTGAGCCTCAGGCACATACTGAGGGCCAGGCACATGGAGTTCGTTGTCCTGGGTTCAGACAGTCCTTGCTCTGGTGCAGTGGTGCGAAACCTTCCTGACGCCGTGACCCTTGAATACAGTTCCTCACATGGTGGTGACCCCCCCAACCATAACATTATTTTCGTTGCTACTTCATAACTGTCATTTTGCTACTGTTAGGAACTGTAATGTTAATAACTGATATGCAAGCAATCTGATAGGTGACCCCTGTGAAAGGGTCGTTGGACCCCCCAAAGCGATCAGGACCCACAGGTTGTGAATGGCTGGCTGCTCTGGTGGGTCTCATGTGCGGCCATCGCGTGGTGAGGTGGAGGGGCTTAGACATCTATGAGCTAACGGAGGCAACACAAGAAGCTAGCCCAGCTCCCGTCTCCCCGGCATGGGCAGGGCAGCAGGATGGCCCAAGCTTCATCTGGCCTGTCTGCCCTGAGGTAATGATCACCCCGTGTGGGGAGCTGACCGAAGCAGTCAGGTGTCTCAAGGCCCTCCTTATCTCTGGACTTGGACCTCTCTGGGGCTTCTGGCACACACCCTCCAGAGGCCTTTCCCTATCTGTGTTTCACACAAACAAGCGCAGGATAGGAGATGCCATCCCGGGGCGCAAACAGAATAGCCTGTCCCCACAGCATTGTCCGGGCAGGATTAAGAGGCCTACCTGGACATTTCTGCACATGTATTTGTGTTTGTCTAGACGGCTCCGGTTGTGAAGGGTTTGGAGGGGGCAGATAAGATATCCACCCCCTCAACGTGTGTGTGTGTGTGTGTGTGTGTGTGTGTGTGTGTGTGTGTGTGTGTGTGTGTAGGTCAGAGGGCAGCAGTGGGTGTAGTTCCTCAGGCTCTAGCCACCTATTTTTGGTGCCAGCGTCTCACTGGTTTGGAACCTGTAGGTTCAGCGTGGCCGGTCATCCGGTGAGACCCAGGGACCTGCCTGTCTCTACTTACCCAGTGCTGGAGTCACAAGCACAGGTTACCAAGCCCAGGCTTTTTTTTTGGGGGGGGGGGGTTTGAGACAGGGTTTCTCTGTGTAATTTTGGTGCCTGTCCTGGATCTCGCTCTGTAGATCAGGCTAGCCTCGAACTCCCAGAGATCTGCCTGCCTCTGCCTCCCGAGTGCTGGGATTAAAGGCGTGCACCACCGCCCGGGCTTTTTTTTTTTTTTTTTTTTTTTTTTTTTTTTTGGTTTTTCAAGACAGGGTTTCTCTGTGTAGCTTTTCGCCTTTCCTGGAACTCACTTGGTAGCCCAGGCTGGCCTCGAACTCACAGAGATCAGCCTGCCTCTGTCTCCCAAGTGCTGGGATTAAAGGCGTGCACCACCGCCCAGCCTTTTTTTTTTTTTTTTTTTTAAATTAATGTGGGTTTTGGGGATCAAACTCGTGTCTTCGTGCTTGCAAACAGAGCTGTCTCCCCAGCTCCCCGATTAGGCTTTAGCAAGCCAGCTCCGGCTGCTGGGTGGTTGACAGGTCTAGACTCCTCTCCGTTCAGGGAGGCCCTGAATTAGCATGCTCCCTCTGGGCTTTATCACCATAAAGGTCAAATTATACTCTCAGCTTCTTTATCTGTCTCAGAGGACTTGAGACAGAGAGAGAGAGGGAGAGGGAGAGAGAAAGAGAGGGAGAGAGGGAGAGAAAGAGAGGGAGAGGAGGATGAGGAGAGAGTTAAATGCATTCATTTGTGTGTGTGTGTGTGAGAGAGAGAGAGAGAGAGAGAGAGAGAGAGAGAGAGAGAGAGAAATGCATTCATCTGTGAAAAGTGCTAAGATAAACAGAGTCTGCCCTGGTTTTCTGTGGGTGATTTTAATTACACCCAGCCTCCAAAACAGAGCTGGGCATGCTCCATCTTCCCACCTCCAGTCAGTCAGCCTCAACCCTAGCCCCTTCATAAGCGCGTGGAGATGTGTGGTCAACCTGGCAGATACGGCTGAGGACCAAATAGGTCCTCACTTTCCTAAAAAGATAATAGATAGAAACCCCCCCCCCAAAAAAAAAGGAGGTGTGGGGGAGGTCCGGTGGTAGTGGCGCACGCCTTTAATTCCAGCACTTGGGAGACTTGAGGCAGGCGGATCTCTGTAAGTTCGAGGCCAGCCTGGTCTACAGAGTGAGTTCCAGGACAGCCAGGGCTACGCAGAGAAACCCTGTTTCTAAAAACCAAAACCAAAAAAACAAACAAAAAGGCGGAGAAATTGACACAAAAAGGCCTGAGATCACAGGGAATCCATGAAGTCTCCCCGGAAGCCCCAGTCCCCACAGACATCATCTGACTCTAATGTTACAATTCACAATTTAGAAAAGGGTCCAAGTCAGGCTGGAGAGATGGCTCAGCCGTTAAAGGCTAAGCTCACAACCAAAAATATAAGAAAAGGGTTCAAGTCTTGGTTCTGTAAACGACAGTACTTTCCTTTGTATCTTTCCCACTCCCACTCCATTCCTTTCTTTTCTGTTTTAAAGACAAGAGTTTCGTTCGGCCCAGGCTACCCTCGGATTCCTCATGTAGCCAAACAGGTGCTCCCTTTGATACCCTAGCCTGGGAGTTCAGAGGGAGGCACCCACCATGCCTGGCCTCTTCTCTTTCTGGAAGATCTGTTACTCCTGGAGTTAGAAATTCCAAAGGCCCCTCTGGTTACATTCCACTGCTGGTTAATCTTCTAAATCAGGCTTTGTTTTAAAAACGGATTGAATTCTCCTGTCTCAAAAATCGGCCTATTTTCTCTTGCCCGTCACCTGTGGAGAGGGAAGACTGCAGGAGGGATGCCCTTTCCAGGCCAACAATCTCGCGGTAGCTGGAGTCCCAACAATTCTTCTCTGAAGCTGGGGGACCTAACTCCTTCCCTGGGCTGGGTTCCTGTCCTGGGCCGAGGAGAGCGTTAGAAATACCTAGGTGCTCCTCCTACTGCTTATGGACTGGGCAGCGAGGTCGCGCCCAGGGATCCCCAGGGTCTGGACAAACCGCACTGGGCTCTTCTGCACCTGCTTGGAAGTTTATTTGAGTTTACTCTTTGGTTGTCGTTTTCCTTTTCTTTCCTTTCCTTCTCTGTTTTCTTGCTTTTTTGTGTGACAGGGTATGGCCCTGGGCTGACCTGGAACATGAAGCGATCCTCTGAGACTGGGATGATAGGTGAACAATACCATGCCACACACTTTATTGTCTTTGTAGTCCAATTTTTTTGGAGTTGAATAGAAGTATAAAGAGCTAGGGGGCCGGCCGGTGGTCCAGTACTCAGGAGGCAGAGGCAGGCGGATCTCTGTGAGTTTGAGGCCTGGTCTACAGAGCGAGATCCAGGACAGGCTCCAAAACTACACTGAGAAACCCTGTCTGGGGGGGGGGGGAGTTTTGGGCTGGAGAGATGGCTCAGAGGTTAAGAGCACTGGCTGCTCTTCCAGAGGTCCTGAGTTCAATTCCCAGCACCCACATGGTGGCTCACAACCATCTGTAATGAGATCTGGTGCCTTCCTCTGTATACACAATAAATAAATAAATGAATAAATGAATAAATGAATAAATAAATAGATAGATAAATAAATAAATAAATAAATAAATAAATAAATATGAGCTAGGGGTGCTGGGGACAGAGGGCTTGCCTAATTGCTGAGGCCCTGAATTTGATACCTGGCACTCCAAAAACAACAACAACAACAACAAAAAAAAAAAAACCCCTAAAGATGGTTGTTGCGGGTGTGTGGTATTGGCAAGATGGCTCAGTGAGAAAATGTTCCTGCTGCCAAGCCTAACAACCTGAGTTTGATATCGGGGCCCCATGTGGCAGAAGAAGAAACGGATGGCTCAGCAGTGAGGAGCATGTCCTGCTCTTCCAGAGGACCCCAGCTCAGATCCCAGCACCCCTGTCAAGTGACCCACAGCCGCCTGTAACTCCAGCTCCAGGGCATTCGGTGCCTCCGGCTGCTGGGGTCCTGCATGGACAAGCACATACCCACACTCAAACACACATATATAACCATAATTAAAAATAAAAGATGTTTGGACTCAGGATTTAACTTAACTGATGCAGCACTTGTGTGTACTTGCAATAGGAAAAGTGGTCTCTAATCCACACTCCTCTGGTGTTAGAATCAAACCCCAAGCCTCAGGCACACAACACAAGTGCTCACCATCGAGCTATATCCCCAGGTCCCCCAACATTTTATACAGACTAGAGTTCATTGTGAGCCCAGGGGCCTGCATGTCAGGCACTCTGGGGTGTGTGTGGAAGACACACTCTCCTTGATCTTGCCCTGAGGCCCTGGCATATGAATTTCTGGACATTAAGCACAGGCTAGACCATTTTAGTGCTTGTGAGCACCTGCTGCAGGCAGGGACTCTTCTAGGCTTTTGAAAACACATCAGTGAGCAATAGGTTCCTTCTTTGTGTTCGAGGCATCCTACAATGTGGCAGGTGAGGGGTTAACGCTGTAGGGAAGGCTGAGGAGGAAAGCTAGGGGACTGTGGCTCCCCTGAAGGATGTGGGAGAGGTTTCTGGGCCTGCTTCCATAAGAAGGTGCAATTTCAACCAAGGTTTGAAGATGGTGAGGGGTGAAGATGGATGTCGGGATGATGTGGATAAAGCCTTTCCAGGTCTGGGAAGCAGCCAGAGGCTGCAAGAAATAAAATCCAACACAAACAGCAGGAAGGGGGCCACCCAAAAGATAAGGTTTCTGAGAAAGGGCCAGAGGAAGGGAGGAAGATGCTCATTGTGTGTGGCTGCCCTGTGGGTGGGGTGACTTACCCCATCCCGGACCAGCTCTGCGCAAAGCCCTGGGCTAACGGAAAGCAGACCAATGTGGCTTGTGGAAACGGCTCCCAGCCCGGCTCTTTCACAAGTACGCATGACCTGTTTGTTGTCTCCTGGGCCTCAGTGGTCTGGATGCAAGGAGATGCCCAGAGCCTATAACCCCAACATTTGGGAGGCTGGAACAGGAAGATCTGGGCTAGCCTGGACTGTGTGATAGCCATATAGGCTCTGCCTCCAAATATTGGGCTGCTCACTGACCTCTTACTTGCTGACCTTGGGTGTCCTTAGTGACTGTAACAGTGCCATTAATAAGGCAATATGTATGGCATCTTTTTTTTTTAAGATTTATTTATTTATTATGTATACAGTGTTCTGCCTGCAGGACGGAAGAGGGCACCGGATCTCATTACAGATGGTTCTGAGCCACCATGTGGTTGCTGGGAATTGAACTCAGGACCTCTGGAGAAGTAGCCAGTGCTCTTAACCTCTGAGCCATCTCTTCAGTCCGTGTGGCATCTTTTGAGAGTAATTGCTTTTAGTAATGTGACATGTATGTGCGAGTGTGTGTATGCATATATGTGCATGCGTGTGTGCATATGTATGTATGTGTGTGAACATTTGTGTGTGCGAGTGAGTGTACATGTGTGTACATATGTGTATTATGTATGTGCATGTGTGTGCATGTGTGTGTTGATGTGTGTGTGTATGTGTGTGTGTGTGTACTGGGGATTAAGCATAGGACCTCACACTTGTTAGGAATGCACTCTACCACAGGATATCCCAAGCCCTTTATTCTTTTGAGACACCAGGTCTCCCCAAGTTGTCCAACCTGGCTTTGAACTCACTCTGTAGCCCAAGCAAGCCTTGAACTTTCAGTCCTTCTTCCTCAGCCTCCTGAGTAATTAGGATTATGGGACTAATGACACCACTAGAGGTCTTGAAACTTCAGGGTTTTTTTTTTTTTTTTTCTTGAGATGGGGTTTCACTATGTAGCCTAGGCTAACCTCAAACTCACCATGTGGCCCGGAACTCCTGATCCTTCTATGTGTACCTCACAAGTGTGAGATATTATGCTCAGCCTGCTAATGTTGAGACTTTGTGTGTGTGTGTGTGTGTGTGTGTGTGTGTGTAATTTCAGAGTAAAACTTGTGCGAGTTGGTCCCCTCCTTCCACCAGGCAGGTTCCCAGGGATCAACTCGGGTCATTGACCTTGGTGGCAAGCTCACCACCTCACTAGCCTGTATGGAGACTCGTGAACTTTACTAAAAGCAAAGTCATCTGACTTGGTCTGAGGAAAAGACAGGCAGGAGGTCAGGGAAAACCCTGTGAGAGCCAGGCCTGGAGCTCCCTGGAGAGGGCTTCCGTGGCCTGCACAAGGCTCTTGGTTGATCCCAGGCCTGCAAGTTAATATTTATTTAGTTTTATTAGGTGTGAAGGCCCCCTTTCCACTACACCACACAGGCTGCCTTGTGGGAAGCTTCCTCTGTGAGCAGCTAACTGTCATTTGTCCGTTGGGAAGGTTTAGAAAGTATTGTGCAAATACTTGGGGGTGAGGGTGTCTTTGTCCCCCCCCCAAAACCCCAAAACCTAGCAAATGTCTTAACCTTTGGATAATAGGGAAACTGGTGTGCTCTGACTCCACCGAGGAGCCGCTGGTGACCCTGTAATGGCACATGCTTTGGTTAGCTCCCTCTGGCTCTCCTCGCTCATGACAGATAGGGTGGTGGTTCTGCTTTGTTGTTTTAAGACAGGAGCTCACTCTGTAGACCAGGCTGGCCTCGAACTCCCGGAGATCCGCCTGCCTCTGCCTCCTGAGTGCTGGGATTAAAGGTGTGTGGCCTTATGCCAGGTAGATGTTTGGTTTTTCACTACCAGGACAGAGGTGAGATGGACTCGTTGGGAAAAATAGGACCAATGAAGAAAATCCCTTCCTCCTACAAAGAGAGCTCATGCAAGGGCCACAAAAATGGGCCCTAGGAGGTCTGGGGTCAGACTGCCAGACATCAATTCCCAATTGCATTTAAACGTTTTTGTGACTCAGTTTCCTTATCTGCATCGTAGGTGCGAAAATGATGCCTAAGGATTAGAGGGATGTAGTTTAGTTGGTACAACATGCAGAAAGCTCTGGGTTTCATCGTCAGCTCTGCACAGACTTTGTGTAGGCATGCGAGCCTGTAAGCCCAACCCTTGAGAGGTGGGGGCCGGAGGATCAAGACTTCAAAGTCGTCTTTGGCTACATTGTGAGTTGGAGGCCAGCAGAGTGGTGGTACCACCCGCCTTTAATCCCAGCACTCGGGAGGCAGAGGCAGGAGGATCTCTGTGAGTTCGAGGCCAGCCTGGTCTACAGAGTGAGTTCCAGGACAGCCAGTGCTACACAGAGAAACCCTGTCTGGGGGGGGGGGGGGGGGGCCGAGAAAAAGAAATGCAAAGGATCCTACATAAGCTCTATGATTCCATGATTGAGTTTTTTGTTTGTTTATTTGTTTTTTTGTCTTTTCTAGACAGGGTTGGTATCTGTAGCCCTGGCTTTCCTGGAACTTGCTCTGTAGACCAGGCTGGAAGACTGAGGTTTTAAACTAAACTACATTGAGCAAGTTCTTATTCACTCATAATGTTCTTTTCCTTCCTTGGTTAACCCAGCCCTCTACCTACCTCAACCTGTCTTGTCATTTTTTTTTTTCAAATAGATGGGTCTGACTGTGTGTCTCTAGCTGGCCTAGAACTTACTATGTAGCCCAGGATGTCCCCAAACTCAGAGGGACCTGCCTGCCTCTGCCTCCCAGGAGGCAGAATTAAATGTATGTGATATTAGGCTTAGCATGAAGATATATTGGTTTTGTTTGTTTTGTTTTTTTAAGACAGGGTTTCTCTGTGTTGCCCTGGCTGTCCTGGAAATCACTTTGTAAACCAGGCTGGCCTCAAACTCAGAGATCCGCCTGCCTCTGCCTCCAGAGTGCTGGGATTAAAGGCGTGCACCACCACCGACCAGCCTTTTGTTGTTCTTTGAGACAGGGTTTCACTATAGGCAGGTGGTCTCGAGTTCATGACAATCCTCCTGCCTCAGGTTTTAAGTGCTTGAATTACAGATGTGACCCACCGCACTAAAATCTGTCTTGAGGACTACATTTTAAAACGATCACCATCAGTCTTGCAATGATTCTCATTCTCTATTAAGATGCAAATGTTAGGGGTTGAGGATTTAGCTCAGTGGTAGAGCGCTTGCCTAGCAAGTGCAAGGCCCTGGGTTCAGTCCTCAGCTCTGGAAAAAAAAATGCAAATGTTGCCGGGCGGTGGTGGCGCACGCCTTTAATCCCAGCACTCGGGAGGCAGAGGCAGGTGGATCTCTGTGAGTTCCGAGGCCAGCCTGGGCTACAGAGTGAGATCCAGGACAGGCACCAAAACTACACAGAGAAACCCTGTCTCAAAAAACCAAAAAAAAAAGATGCAAATGTTGAACAAAAGAATCAGTTGGGGAGGAACGGGTTCGAGGTCCACTGTATGACATTGGCAATAATAACAAGGCACGGGTGTTTCGTGACTTACTGTACGATATCCACTGACCCATCACAAACATACTGCCTGCCCCTCCCCAGCTCACCGGGGAGTCTTCCTCACTTCCGTCTGTGCTTGTAAGCTCACTGTGAGTCACAGCTCGCTCACTGCCGGAGAATACAGGGTCACATACCTTGCTCGCAGAAAGAGCAAACTCAGAGTTTGAAATTCAGTTCCTGGGGAGTGCATTCCATGTTCATAGCATCATGGAGTTGAAAGGTCGTGAGTGGAGTCATTGTCCTTTGGGGGTCAATTGGATTATTCCCTTGAAAATGTGATCTGCTGGGTGTGACGGCTCATGCCTGTAATCCCAGCAGCACCTGGGAGTCTGAGGCAGGAGAATTGCTGCAAGTTCAGGTCCAGCCTGTGCTAAAGAGTAAGACCTTATCTCAAAAATCAAGGAAATACAAGTTAAGAAAATAAATAGGTTTTTAAAACCTCACTTCAAAACTGTGTGTGAAATAGCATGTTACTTGGCTCACCTGAGTAATTTCATGGTGCAAACATACTCTAAAATGTCACTTTGGTGAATATGATCATTTTTGTCAGTGGGTAAAGGAACTTACCACCAAGTTTGACGACCTGAATTCAATATCTAGGGTACATGATGGAAGGAGAGAACTGACTCCTGAAATGTGTCCCCTGACCTCCACAAGTGGGCTGTGGCATCCATATTTGCATGCGCCTATGCCAACACTCATGTCTCCTGCACATACACACACACACACACACACACACACACACTGCAAATTCTAGGGCCATGCCTTCACTGAATGTCAGCAGACACTAAGGGAGTGAGGTGGGGATTATAAGGGATGGGAAGACATTTGGGGTTCGGTGTGGAACCTGGGAAGTGGCGTTGCTTAAAAGCCATTGAGATGGAACCTGCCGGAAGGCGTTCTTCGGGGTCTGAGTCTTCAGTGAGCCCTGTGAACTCGAGTTCCTTAACTAATAGTGACCTCATTAGACAAGGTAGCAGCTGTGCGTGGGGAGGGCGTGTGCCAGCATTCTGGACACACTCAGTACACATTACTCCAGGTGAGCGGCTCTATATTCGGAAACTGTAATACACTTAGAAATTCCACAGACCCGTTCTGCCGGCCGACCCCACCACTCCCAAAGGAGAGCGCGCTCACCCCCTCTCTCTAGAGAGCTGCCCTTTGAGGCAAGCACATCCCTCCTTGGTCTTCTCTGAGGTAGGATGTGCCTTGGCGAATCCCGACTTGACTGAGGACGGGGCCTCCCCCTCACTCCTCATCTCCCCATCTGTCATTTTAAGATGTAGCCTCACATCTCTCCTGCAATCTCTCGTGAGTTTGTTGAAGTACGTCGTCTCCTTTTCCTAGCTCCAAGTCCTTGGGGAAAAACTTGAAATGAAAGGGACCTCACTTTTACCCCTGTGAGCTAACGTGAGTGCTTCCCGTGGATGTTCCAAAATCAAAGGACACTTCACTCGGGACAGAGCGCGACAGTTTTGCCCCCAAATATTCTTTCTCCTCAGCCTCCCTGGCTACAGTGATTCCCAGCTACACTGCTTTGAGGTAAATAATAGTAATTGTAGCTATTATTATTACTATGCTGAGGGCCAATCCCCAGGTCTCAGGTTGACATGCTCTGCCACTGAGCTGTGTTCACGGCCCTCACCACAACTGTTTTATGGGTGGTTTCTGAGAGCTCATCTCTGATGTGACCTCTTTATTCTCCTTGGGCCCCAGGTTGGGGGTGGTTATCCAAGGCTTGCTCTCTATTAAAATATTTTAATTAATTAATCAATTTATTTTTATGTGTATGAGTGTTTGGCCCACACACATGTACATGCATCACATACGTGCCTGGTGCCTGTGGAAGCCAGAGGTGGGCATCAAATCTCCTGAACTGGAGTCACAGATAGTCATAGCCACTATGTAGGTGCTGGGAACTGAACCCAACGCCTGTGGAAGAGCAGCCAGTGCTTTTAACTGCTGAGCCATCTCTCCAGCCCTTAAAAAAATTTTTTTAAGTTAACTTTTTTTTTTTTTTGAGACAGGGTTTCTCTGTTTAGCCCTGGCTATCTTGAAACTTGCTCTATAGACCAGGCTGGCTTCAAACTCAGAGATCCGCCAGCCTCTACCTCCTGAGTGCTGGGATTAAAGGTGTGAACCACCGCTGTCTGGGAGGTTAACTTTTTGTATTCTATCAAAATGACTTTGGGGGAGGGTGAGGCTGGGTCAGTCTCTACATGTCGGCTCCAACTCTCCATAACTCCAGATCCAAGGGATCCGATGATGCCTTCTTCTGGTCTCCTTGGGCACCAGGAACACACGTGCACATACATGCATTCTTGTAGGCACACACTCATACACATGAAAAACAAAAGTAAATAATCTTAAAAAAAAAAAAAACACCTTTCTGGGGGCTAAGAAGATGGTGGCTCAGTGGTTAAAGTACTTGCCTTGGACTCCAGAACTCGGGAGGCAGAGGCAGGCAGATCTCTATAAGTTCGAGGCTAGCCTGGCCTACAGAGTGAGTTCCAGGATAACCAGGGCTACACAGAGAAACCCTATCTTGAATCCCCCCTTCCCCCCCACACACAAAAAAAGATCCTGCCTCAGTGAATAACCTGAAGAGCAGTCAAGGAAGACAGTTGGTGTCAACCTTGAGCCTCCTCACCCTTGCATACACATGCATGAATACTTGCACACACATGCATGAATACTTGCACACACACATGTCCACATACAACCATCCACATGAGAGAAAGCAGAATCTTCTCGGGTGTTTTGTCAGGTGACTAATACGATAGGTAATTTTGTCCAATAAAATTTATGACAGTAGGGCTGGGAATATACTGTTCGGCCGAACAGTGTGTGCCTAGAGTGTGTGAGACCCTAAAGTCATTCCTAGTCCCGGGGTCCGGTGGGAGGCAGCTCTTCTCCAAACACGATCTTTGAGAAAAACCTTGTCTGGAAACTGTTGACCTTTTAAAATCAATAGCTAAGTGAGCTTGTGATATTCAAAACCATACCACCAAAAGAAAATCGGCATGAAGCTGGGGGCAGCGGTATGTACTTCCGGTACTCAGGAAGATTAGGAGTTCAAGGCCAGCGTTGGCTACATAACCAGTTCAAGGTTGGTATTAGCTACGTGAAACCCTGTCTCAAGACGTCAACAACTGCTCTGAAGCCAAGACTAGACCGGGTGAGACCACAATTACTCAGGCAGAACTTATCCAGTGTCTTGGGGGTGGGGGTGGGAGTGGGGGCTGGACAGAGGTATGCTGAGGCCATCCGCAAGCTTAAGTGTTTGGGAGGGGCAGTTAAAATCAAAGAAGGGTCAACAAAAGACACATCATTTAATTACAAATCAGAAGTAGCCAGTTTTTAGATTCCCTTATCGTTTAATGGGCATTAAGTTTTAATTTACTGTGAGTTGAGCATGCTGCTGCTCATCTCGAATCCTAGCCCTCAGGAGGCTGAGGCAGAGATGAAGAGGCCAGCCTAGCCTGCTGTATGGCAAGCCCAAATCTACCTTGGCTGCCATCAAAGAGACAGACTATCTCCTTGACTTTTGGTGTGTGAATTGCCGAGGATTGAACCAAGGACCCCTTGCATGCTAGGCAGACACCCTATGCTACATTTCTAAGTAGCATTTCACTAAATGAGTCTGTCCCTTTTCACGTTTGCCACGAAGACAAGGGGGTGGGGGAGCCTAGAGTCGAGCGTAAAATAAGAACCAAGCAAACTGTAGCAATTTTATTGGTCAATGTGGTCAGCCCCTGGAGATGGAAATGAAAAGGCCGTTGAAGAACGGTTTAATGTTCCGTGGTTACACGTTAAGGAGCGAGAACTTCCTTCTTCCCCCGTGACTGGCAATGCCAGGTACTGCGAGCTTAATTTTGGGTTCTTCTGAGCAGAGAAGGAAACAGGAGTGAGGTTGGTTTGTGAAGTCTAGACAGTGTTGTGTTATGGATAAAGCCGGGTACGGTTGGCACATACCAGGTTGAGTTCAGGATCCTCTTCGGATACATAGTGAGTTCAAGGCCAGCCTGAACTACCAGAGACCCTCACTCAAAAAATAAAAGACTGAGTGTAGTGGTGCATGCCTTCAGTCCCAGCGCTCAGGAGGCAGAGGCAGGAGGATCGCTCTGAGTCTGGCCAGCTGTGTAATGAGTTCAAGGCCAGTCACTGAGTTGAGAACTTGAATGTGGATGGATTGCTTATCCCAGAGGAAGCTTAGAATCTGCAGGAAGTGCATCTGATGAGCTACAGGACTGGCTGGAACCTACAGGCTATCAGTGGGCCTACACAGTGCCACAGAGTCTGAAGAAAAGCAACAAACAGTGACGAAGAGGGACCCAGTATGCTGGGTGCTGTGGGCAGTTGGCGATTGCTGGGGTCAGAGCATGGTTTCTGTGATCTCTGAGGTAGAGGACGACAAGGGATTTATCTTTCAAGTCCTTCCTGGAAAACCTCCAACTGCTGACCTTTCCCCCGTGATCACTCACTGATTTTTAATTAGAAAAGATAATTAATGATACACAAAAACAATTACAGACTAGCTTGATAGTGTGTCTTAGGAAAAAGGTTCGGAGCTTTGAAATTCAATAAAGACTCTTTTGAATCAGGATCTCTGGTAATACAGGAGGCCCCCCAAATTCTTCTTTGTTTTTTGAGACAGGGTCTCTCTACATAGTCCTGGCTGTCCTGGAGCTTGCTGCATAGATCAGGCTGGCCTTGAATTCACAGAGGTCCTCCTGCTTCTGCCTCCCAAGAGAAGCGATCAAAAGTGTCCAGCACTGCACTTGGCTGCCTTTAAACTCTTGATTCTCCTGCCTTTATTTCCAAATGCTGGGGTTATGGTCATTGGTTACCGTGCTCAGCCAGTTTTGAAACCCTTCTTTTCAAAGGGCCTACTTCTGCTCCCTTATGCCTGAGTGTTTCCCGAGATTTGTTTCCAATATTTTTGATACCTGTGAAACGATTCCTAAGACCCTGTCCCCTGTCACTCAGGTCAGTGATATTCAGCACCTGGCTCTTATGTGGCTCTATTTAGCCCTTGAAAGTTCAATAACTTTGGGGTTGGCATGCATTTTTGCTTATTTGTTTGTTTTTCTTGCTTTTGAGACCAGGATCTCGGGCAGCCCAGGCCCGCCTTGAATTGGCTGTGGACTTCTGGTCTTCCTGCTCCTACTCCCTAAAGGCTGAGCAACGATATTTCAAATTCTAGTAGATTCAAGGTAATAGTCATTTAAATTGTCCCCTGAGTTTTTTCCAAAAAAAGTAATGAATGGATTTAAGAGCTGGGTATGGTGATGCACACTTGTAATTCCATCACTTGGCAGGTGGAGGCAGAATGGCGGAGAGTTTGAGGTCAGCCTTGGCTACATGGTGAATTCCGGTGAGTTGCAGGGTAGGCTATGTATGGAGACCTCATCTCAAAAACAAACATACATCTAAAATCAGAAAATCAGGAGGGGGTTTCCCACCAAGGCAGACTCAAGGTAGGTAAAAGACCCCTTTTAAAGGGGCGATCTTTAACAAATGTCTCAGCTTCAGCAATGATCAAACTAGTCTCGTCCGCAGCCTCGGGTTATTTAGAGCGAATCTGTCTTTGATCAGCCTGCATGGAAATGTTTAGCAGATACCCCTAAGCAATAAAGACTTGCAGAAAGACTTCCTTTTCACACACCAGTCTTATTTCCTCTTCATTGCTCACCTGTCTCTGGAGTCTGGTTCCGGGCGACTGTGTTCTAGAACGGGTCTGGCCACTGACACCAGCAGTGTGAGCGGAGGGCACTAGAGACTCGGGAGCCTTCCAGGTTATGGGAGGCAGTGGCAGGAGGCTCGGAGGCTCAAAGTCATCCTTGGCTACACGACAAGTTCAAGGCCAGCTGGGGATACCCCAGACCCTGCCTCAATAAATATATAAGTAAGTAAATAAATAAATAATATTCCCATGACTCAGAGACTGGAGGTGGGGGTTGGGGGGAGTCTCCAAGTGAGAAAAATCCCCCGATGATCATTTTCAGGCGCAATTTCTCTTTCTTCAGGTTTTACTTCTGTGGCTGAGATAAAGTACCCTGACCAAAAAGCCACTTAGGGAAGAAACGGTTCCTTTCAGCTCACACTTCCAGCCCATTGCTGTGAGGGAGTCGAGGCAGCGTGAGCGTGGCGTCTTCTACTCTTCCCTGGCACCCCAGATCTCTAAGCCAGGGCACTGCGCTGCCTGCCTACCATGGGCTGTGGGCTCTTCCCACAGCAAATAAAAGAATCTAGACAATCCCTGCAGGCCCGCCTGTGGCCAGCCTGATCTGGCGATCCCTCACTGAGACCCTCTTCCCACGTGATTGTAGGTGGTGTGGAACGGACTCTCGACTTCTAATTGTCTCTGAGGTGCTGTGGGAAACCTACTGAAGGCATTAACAGGATCTTTTGTTTTGTTATCAGGAGTTAATAATTGAAGGCTAGGATAATGGAACCAAAGATGGGAGTTCCACCAGATACTAATTTTCCACCCGGGGCGTGTGCCAGGTCTGCGTGCGAGTTGGTTATTACAGTGCAGGCCTCCCTGGCTCTGAGAGGCTTCTGAAGAGAGTCGGTTGTACGCTACTGTCTCATCAGGGCCCCTGAGCTGTTACATCCTGAGGCCTGTCCTTAGCAGGAAGCCCAGAACACGGGAAGGGAAACTCCTCCCCACTGTCAAAGCATGGCCAAGGGGTAGGAGCATGAAATAGAAAGCAGGCAAGAATCCGAGCAGCCTAGGAAAGACACCCCTGAAATGGAGAGTGGCTGAACCTTCAAACAAAGAAGGGGAAAGCTGCTGGGTAACCCACCCTTCCTGTGAGACTGTGGCACAGGGCAGCCCCCAAGCTCACTGGGTGCTCTCTCCAGGGACAGGGAAAGCCTAGTCCTTTATGTACAGGAGTATGTGTGTCCTGTGTTTTTATATCCCATAGCCCTCAGAGAGGGGAACCTGCCCTTGTTCCTGATTTCTGACTTACCCAAGGCCAGAAAGATCTAAAACATAATGTCAACATAAATAAAAAAACAAAACAACAAAACAGGACAAAAGATGAAACATGAATGGACTCACCCCCAGGGAAGCAGTTGAGTTGAGGTAGAGGGACAGAGAAATGCTAAGTTTTTGGTGGTGGTGGGTTTTTGTTTGTTTGTTTGTTTGTTTTTGTTTGTTTTTTAAACAAGGTTTCTCTGTGTAGCCCTGGCTGTCCTGGAACTCACTCTGTAGCCCAGGCTGGCGTCGAACTCACAGAGATCCACCTGCCCCTGCCTCCCCAAGTGCTGGGATTAAAGGCGTGGACCACCACCGCCCGGCTACCTTTGATTTTAAACCCCAAGTCCTCACTTATTTGTGAGGTAGAGGGAAAGCCTGAGATCCAATGAAAAGACGGACCCCAGGAAGAAACTGCCTGTGAAGCGAGAACACTCGTTCCCGGGGGCGAGCATCCAGCGTGGAAGGAAGAAGGTTCCCTGCCTGAGCCTGGTGTTTCTCTTTGATGTGCTTTGTGGGATGAGCCGGTGGCATCTGAGGCTCCCTTATCTCACCAGCCTCGAAACAGCTGAGTCCTCCCTCATCTGTTTAGATCTTACCTGAAGAAAGGAAGGGGAGAAACTGTTTCTGAATGCTGATTCGGCTTTTTTTGATGGGGGAAACTTTTTTTTATTTTTATTTTAATTAACATGCAAATGACAAACAGCAAAACTTTTTGGAAAAAAACAAAAAGCAAAAGCTTGGGGAGAGTCCGATGTTTCATCATGGGTATGAATAGTTTTTTTTTTTTTGCAGCTTTCTGTTTCTTCTTTCTGAGTGTTGATGCGGATCTCTTTCTATTTGTTCAGGAAACTGTGACGTGTGTTCTTGGGCAGGGTCTGAGGTTTTGGAACCTTTTTCTGAAAGGGACGGAGAGAGTACTCTGCAGCATTTGCTAATCGAGAGGCTGGTGTGTTGGGCTGAGCTGGTCAAGATGCAGCAGGTTCCCATGGGCAGCAGGCTGGTCCTGGTTCTCGCCTTCATCCTGGTTTGGGGATCTTCGGTTCAAGGTAAGGCCCAGGAACCTTCCTTCCCTGGTTCTCGGAGATGAAAACCTCCGCATCTATATGAGTGGTCATCGCCATTTGAAGGTGCAGGGTGTCCTATTGTGGGAGAGGAGGCAAAGAGGGAGTCAAGGTGGTTGAACTTCTTAGTGTGAGTTCACTTGAGTTTGGTCTAAAAAAATAAATAACTCTATGGCATGTGGCAGCCTTAAAAAGCTATCAGAATGACTGAAAAGTACTCTTTTTGGATGAAGATGTGTGGTTTATTCATTTAAAGAATTCAAGAAATAAATAGAAAATTACCCAAATGACTGATATATAGAGATGATGGTGATCTTGGAATGTTCTAGAATATCATCCTATCCCTTAGCTGTCCGCATGAATTCCATCTTTGTTTCATTTTGAGGTAGGGTCTCGTGTAGTGTAAGATGGCCTTCAACTTGCTGTACAGCTGAAGATGACCCAGAATTCCCGATACTTTTGCCTCCATTTCCTAAGTGCTGGGATAACAGGAGTGTGTAGTCACGCTGGGCTCTAAGTCAGAATGCATTCTGATGGCCCTGTTATTTTAACAGTGGGCTTTTTTTTTTCTTTTTCTAATTGGGATAAACTTAGCTATTCTTTTTGTCCTTAACTTTGTTCTGACCAAACATTCCATTTTGGCTAGGCATTGTTGAAGCCAACCCAAAGAAATGTGTTAGGGACAGCCCAAAGAACGTTAGCATTTGTGCTCTTGTTCAGAAAATAGTCCATTTGGTAACCCCTCCTTAAGTTTGGTTATCATTTAGGGCTGTTTAGTCATGTTGAATCTCCCTAAAACTTTTCTTGACTAAGAAGATGAAAATGAAAAGTTTGTAAGGAAAAAAAAAAGTACAAATTCTTCTCCTTTGATATACAAGGAAACTTTTCTAAATGAGGGGGGAAGGGCATGGCCTGATAAATAGGTAGCAGAGCTTATGGCTGAAAAACATATAGTTCCCACAAACGGTGAAGGAAATGTTGGGTCATGGTGACACACATGTCCTGGGGTTGTTTCTTCGAAGTGACTCCCAGCTAGCCTGTTCTTCCTTCCGGTAGAAATAAAACCTCACAGGTAACCTCGGAAATCCCTTATATGTTGAAAGACTATAAACTCATTTTTATCTGGTTATGCTAACGTTGGAGGAATACAGGAAGTGACCTTGCTTGTTTCTACTTAGGCAAGCTTTGTGGTGTTGAGCCTCGAACCCAGGGCTCACGCATGGCAAGTACTCTACCACTGGGCTAGAGCCCCGGCTCTCTGTTTGATGCAGAGAACAAGTTTACTCAGATCTTCTAGGGAAAAACCTTTGGCTTGATGTAATGAGTCCCGGTAGCCACGTGCTCTGCCCAGATAGACGACAGGGAATTCTGAGTTTGAGACGTGCGGGTGACCTGTTGGCCATGGGTGTCTCTCTTACCAGAGACGTCTATGCAAGCCTTTCAGTTGCAAAAGTTCCCAGAAATGTCACATTGCACGCTGACTCTGATGATAAAACGACTGAAAACAAAACCTTGTAGATTTCATCATTAGCAAGAAATGAAGAAGGAGCCGGGTCGGGTGGTTTATACAGCACTCAAGAGGCAGAGGCCAGCCTAGTCTACATAGTTCCAGGATAGACAGGGCTCTGTAGTAGGACACTATCTCAAAAAATAAAAGAAAGAAAGGAAGGAAGGGAGGAAGGAAGGAAGGAAGAAAGAAAGCCTGGGGAAGGTGTAGGTATGGACAAGGCTGTCGTTTATGTTTCCAACGTGTTGATCTAGCGCTCAGTTGGAAAGGGAACAAAGAAAAGGAGAAAATGAATGAACCAAAAATCTAGGGTGTTTCCAAGGGGCTCTTGGCTCAGCGGCAGCTTATGCTCCTATCATGAACGGAAACCGGTGCTTGGCCATGAGTTAGTGTGAGCTGCTGCCCTATGGCAATGTCCTTACTTGTCACACGCACTCTGTGCGGTGACAGGTAGTATGAATAGCACTCCCTCTATGCATTCCCACCTCAGTAGAGTGCTGGGAACCCGGGCCTCTGTGCATGCTACCCCAGCTACATGCTCTGTCTGTTCACCTGCAGCCCCGGCCTTCTCCTTATCTCTAAACAAACATTTGAAGACCAGCTTGTCTGTAGCTTTCTGGCTTTGGATGGTCAAATGCACCAGACTTGTAGCTTCTTGGTCTTAGGTTACTGTGTTCGTTCTCTGGGTTGCCATAACAAAACACCAGGGACTGGGTAGCCTAAACAACAGAAACACATTTTCCGCACAGTACCAGCTTCTTAACTCAAGAGCCCCGTGTTGGCCGTGATGCCCGCACTCTGACACCTTTCTCTTTAGCTCAGATGTTGGTGCCCGTGTCTTCACATGGGTCCTCCTCCACACACCCCATTATCCTCTTCTTTGAAGGATACCAGTCATATTGAGGGCCACCCTCACGGTCTCATTTTAACTTCATTTTCAGGGACCGTGTTTCCAAATATTGGCACACTGGAGGCACGTGTAGGTTAGGACTTCACATGAAATAAATCCTACATAAAGAACTAAGTCCTATAACAAACTACTTATTTCCACAAAGTCAGCTAAAATCATCATGTAAAATGCTGTGCCACGTAATGGAAACTTGGGTGTGGATGGTAAGAAGAGATGGCCGCAGGGTGGTGGTGGTGGGGGGTGGGGTGGGGGTGCACACCTTTAGTCCCAGCACTAGGGAGGCAGAGGCACGTGGATCTCTGTGAGTTCGAGGCCAGCCTGGTCTACAGAGCAAGTTCCAAGACAGCTAATATTACACAGAGAAACCCTGTCTTGAAAGCCTACCCCCGCAAAAAAGAACAATGGTTAATCTATTTAATATAGGTTCCATGGGATCATTGATGAAGCCAGACACTCCTACACTGTATTACTTTTTTTTTTTTTTTTTTTTTTTTTTTAATGCCTATAAACACTCCGGAGGTGGAGGCAAGAGGATCAGGAGTTAGAGGTCATCCTCAGCTACACAGTGAGCCCTGGGCTACATAAGACCCTGTCTTAAAAACAAAATACTCACAGAGAGACGAAATGCCAAGTGCACGCGCAGATGTGGTGTAGGGGCTGGGGCTAGCCCTCCAACACTCACAAGAACAATGGCGGGTCCCCTTGTGCACAGCTGTTGGTCAAGTGATTTCACAATCACTGCGCAATAACGATCATCATGTTTGATGTGAGGAGGGGTTATGACAGAAGAAGAACTAACTGGACCTGACAGCCGCGGCTTCACATGTTCCTTACGTCAGTTTACCCCTTGCCAAATACGTGCAAGTTATGCCCGAGATCTGTTACACCGAGCTCGTAAATCATTCAGTTTCAAGGTCAGAATTAAGCTTCTAGACAACTCGGGGATCAGACACGTTCTTTAATTTAATTTAATTTTATGTGCAAGGGGGTTTGGTCTGCACATATGTCTGGGCACCAGTTGCATGCCTGCTGCCCAGGAAGTCCAGAAGAGGGTGTCGGAGCCCCAAGAACTGGAGTTACGGACAGTAGTGAGCTGCCATGGGGGTACTGGAATTGAACCCGGGTCCTCGGCAAAAGCAGCCAGGGTTCTTAACCTCAGAGCTGTCTCTTCAGCCCTTTCTTTATTTAAAACAAAAGCCTTTCCTTTCACTGAAGCCTTTGCTGTTTCCTGTAGAGGTGAGGGCAAACTGAAAGCAAACGGGGAGCTTTTTATAGCCTGTCAAATGGTGCCAGACGGGGAAGCCTGCCCATCGTGCGCAGTTGATAGGACAATAGGAAGGAGCGCCAACGCAGATAACAGCAGTTGCCTAACGCACTACCATTTATTTTTTAAATGAATCAGAATAGTCGGTTTTTCTTTTTCTTTTTTTTTTTTACACTTTTTTTTTTTTAACCTCCCTTTTGTTTAAGTTCTTCTCATGCATCCGTAGAAAGTTTCCATTAAGAATAGAAAATTCGTCGGGCGGTGGTGCCGCACGCCTTTAATCCCAGCACTCGGGAGGCAGAGGCAGGCGGATCTCTGTGAGTTCGAGGCCAGCCTGGGCTACCAAGTGAGTTCCAGGAAAGGCGCAAAGCTACACAGAGAAACCCTGTCTTGAAAAAACAAAAACAAAACAAAACAAAAAAAAGGAAATTAGTAAATTGTCGTCTGGTGGGAGGTGTGGTGGGTAGAGTGTGAAGAGAGAAGAGGCCTGTTTGAGAGAGCTGTTGCCCTGCTTGCTTCCTCCCAAGAATACTGAGTGAGGCAGAGCCAGTGAGTGTGTGTGCAGGCAGGGAGGGACAGGTTTCTCCCTAAGACTCCACTGTGCCATCAACCCGCAGGTCCACTAAAGTGGGGCATTTGAAGAAGCAACAGAAGGCCTCCCTTTCATGGGAAAAATTATGTTTACCACACACATAGTAGAGCATTTCTACAATCCCAGGACCCTGGAGGAGGCTGAGACAGGATTGCAAGTTCTGGGCTAGCCTGGGCTATGTAGGGAGACTCTGTCTCAAAAAAGAAAACGTGTGGGCATTGTGGCGCGCACCGTTAGTGCAAGCATTTGGGAGGTAGAGGCAGATAGATCTTTATGATCTTGTGGCCAGCCTGGCCTACATAGTGAGTTCCAGGCCAGCCAAGGCTACGGAGAGAAACCATGTCAACAGGGGACGGGGGCCATGGAGCTGGATGGGGAAGGAGATGAGGAGGAGCTGAGGGAGAGAAAAGAATATGATCAACATGCATTGTTATATAAAAAAAAAAAAAAAAAAAAAAAAAAAAACTTCAATAAAAATTTTTTTTTTAAATGGCTGGCAAGGTGGCCCAGTGAGTAAAGACCATGGTCACCAAGCCTGATGACCTGATTTGGATCCCTGGGACATGGACACACACACATCGGGATAATAAAAACAAAACAAAACAAATAGTGATAATCATTAGAGATTTGTCCAGCAAGATAGAGTCCAGATACTCTCCAGGAACCAGAACCTTGTATCAGAACCTTATATCTTCACAGCCCCCCCCACCAGCCACGAACAGCTATGTCAGGAATTCGTCATCTGTAACTGTGTTCTTTACTTTAATATACCTTTAATTTCTTTAGAGTAAAAACTGGATGGATTTTAGAGTGGGATGCCTTCTAATTTCGATTTCTTTTTTATTTTATTTCTTTTCTTTTCTTCCTTCCTTCCTTCTTTCTTTCTTTCTTTTTTCCAGATAGAGTTTCTCTGTAGCTTTGGAGCCTCTCCTGGATCTTACTCTGTAGACCAGGCTGGCCTGGAACTCACAGAGATCTGTCTGTCTCTGCCTCTTGAGTGCTGGGCCACAAGTTCACAAATACCTGGCTAACTCTGAACCTGCTGTGTAGACCAGACTGGCCTTGAACTTGTGGCCACCTTTCCATTCTCCTCAAGTGCCAGGTTTCATAGGCATTTGTGACCAGCCTGGCTTTGATTTCTTCTTCTTCTTATTTTTTTTTTTTCCAGAGCTGAGGATCGAACCCAAGGCCTCTACCACTGAGCTAAATCCCCAACCCGATTTCTTATTTTTTATTTCTTTATTTTAGACAGGGTCTCAGGTGGCTCATGATGACCTTGAATCAGCTTGTAGCTGAAGATGACCTTGAACTTCTGATTCTCTTGCCTCCATTTCCCAAGTGCTGGGATTCCAGATCTACGCCACCATATCTGTTTTGTGCAGTGCTGGGGGAGGAAGCCAGGCCTTAGTGCATGCTAGGCAAGAATTCTGCCAACTGACTACCTCCCAATGCCTTTCCTAATTCTAAAGCAGTTCTAGTAAGATTCTGTTTCTACATTATACAGTTCACTCACAGACTTCCACAACTGTGGCTTTTAGGATGGTCCCAGTGTGTAACTATCTTGAATTCTAGGAGGGATCTTTCTATTCCAGTGATTTGTTTTGCTAATCTGCCAAAGCTGTTAATTTTGTTTTGTTTTCCGTAATGGAAAGATGTGGCTGTTGACTGGGGTGCCTTCTTGGTTTATGGGCTGGGGATGCAGCTCAGTGGTAGGGCATTTGCAGAGGCTGCCTGAAGCCCTGGCTTTGATCTCAACCCTGTAGGGGAAGTAAAAACATTCAGTTAGCTTTTCGGTAGAACTTCCTCAGGCTCACATTCTCTCAGCTCCATAGGGCATCAGCCACTTGCAGAGGGGACTGCCCTGTCCCATCCAGCAGCCAGCAGCTTCCTGTGGCTACAGAACACTTGAAATATGCTGAGTCTAAACTAACACTTGAGTTCAAGATATGCACAATTTAGAAGAATTGGTTTAAAACAGTATAAAATATTGCCGGGCGTTGGTGGCGCACACCTTTAATCCCAACACTCGGGAGGCAGAGCCAGGCGGATCTCTGTGAGTTCGAGGCCAGCCTGGGCTACCAAGTGAGTTCCAGGAAAGGCACAAAGCTACACAGAGAAACCCTGTCTCGAAAAACCAAAAAAAAAAAAAAAAAAAAAAAAAAAAAAAAAAAAAAAAAAAAAAAAAAACAGTATAAAATATCACACTTGTAACTTTCATATTGATTCTATGTTATGATATTTTAATATGTTCAACCAACATGAACTCAGTTTTTATTTTTTTTAACTTAAAAAATATGGCTTCTAAAGAAGAAAAGAAGCAAAAACAAAATAACACACACAACAAAACAAAACAATTCTGCTGAAACATTCAACCTCAACTGAAGTTGGTACTGTTTTTTATTAGCAAAGCTACTCTAGGCAGTTGAAGTGGGAAGACATCGCCCTCTGCTGGACAACAGCCTGCATTTCACCCCCCACCCCCCCACCCCCAGATACAAGTCATAGTTTGCTAGATGCCTCAGAGAAAAATCAAGAGGGGAAAATAAGCGTTAAAATGCATTGAACATGGGCTGAGAGCAAAGGCTTGTGTTGGCTGGCTTTACAAACTTACATCTCATCTGAATCAGGAGCTCATGACTATAGTGTTACTCACATTTGAAACACAGTAAACTGAGAACCGGAGAGCAGTAGTAAGTGGTGCCTGGGTCTCCCTCCAATCTGTCTGCTCCCAGAAAGGGACCAGCGTTATCCCCTTCATCCGGGTGATCAGCATTTGGTACCATTCCAAAAACCTACATTTTATTTTTCTTTTTAACATGATTTCCTATCTTGTTTTTTCGTTTGTTTGTTTTTTATGTTTATGGGATTTTAGCCTGCATGTGGATTTGCACTATTTGCATGCCTGATGCCTGCAGAGGCCACAAGAGGGCATCGGATCCCCTGCAACTGCAGTTAATGGAGGTTGGGAGCCACCCTGTGGCTTCTGGGAACGGAACCTGGGTCCTCTGCAAGAGCAGTAAGGACTTAGCCCTGAGCCATCTCTCCAGCTCTGAGTTAGAGTCTTTTAAATGCGTACATCACAGAAGAATGTTATTACAGCACTTTAGAAAATGCGGTTTAAAACTTGCCAGATCAACTACCATAATAGCCCTTTGTGTGTGTTTTCTGCCACTTTCCCGATATTTGTTGATGCTGAATCGACTGTGTGTGCAAAGGGGTGTTCTACTTTCTTTTTGCTCCTTCATTTTTAACTACTTAAAGTTTTAAGGGGATGGAGAGATGGCTCAGAGTGTAAGAACACTTCTTCCTGCTCTTCCAGAGGTCCTGAGTTCAATTCCCAGCAAACACAAGGTGTCTCAGCACCATCTATAATGAGATCTGGTGCGGTCTTCTAGCGTGCAGGTATACATGCAGGCAAAACACTACATAATGAATCTTAAATTTTATTTTTTATTTATTTTTTGGTTTGGTTTGGTTTGGTTTTCTCCATGTAGTTTTGGTTCCTGCCTGGATCTCGCTCTGTAGACCAGACTGGCCTCGAACTCACTGAGATTCGCCTGGCTCTGCTTCCCGAGTGCTGGGATTAAAGGCGTGCGCCACCACTGCCCAGCTAAAAATTTTTACAAGACATGAGCTGGAGAGATGGCTTAAATGTTAAAAGTACCTGTTGCTTTTGTAGAGCAGACAGACACACATGCACACACATGCACACACATGCACACACATGCACACACACACACACACACACACACACACATACACTCATACAATTAAAATAAATTAATTGGAGATTCTGTAGGGGCCTGGAGAGAACCCAGCGGCTGGCACACACTAAGTGCCTATTCTACCACTGAGCTATTCCACTAGCAAACTCATTCATAATTATGGCTTTCCTGTACTGCAAATACTTTCTACCAGAACATTCATTACAATTTGCTCCCTCTCCTGTGACAAGTGAGCACTTGGCCATTTCTCTGAAACGTTTCCTCCTCTTCCATCCGGGGCTGTCAAACTCCTCTCCCTCCTTTGCAAGAGTCCTGGGCATGCTCCTCCTGGCTGGGTGGTTATGAGCCGCACTGGTGTGAGTCACGCGTGTCCTTAGGCGGGGAGACGAGGCACTCAAAGGCGGTGTGGTACTTCTCACCAATTTCAGCCTCATTAAAGTGCATCACAGCGCATGTATCCTACGACTTTTTTTTTTTTCTTTCTTCGAGACAGGGTTTCTCTGTGTAGCTTTGCGCCTTTCCTGGAACTCACTCTGTAGCCCAGGCTGGCCTGGAACTCACAGAGATCCGCCTGGCTCTGCCTCCCGAGTGCTGCTGGGATTAAAGGCGTGCACCACCACCGCCCGGCGTATCCTACAGACTTTAAATGGTGCTGTGCACCTGCGGGCCAAACACATGAGGCCAAGTCAGGAGGCAGAGGCTGGAAGAAGACCTCCACACGTTCCATGCCATCCTTGTTTACATAAGTTGCAGGCCAGCCATGGCGACCTTGTGAGATGCCGTCTAAAAAGACAACACGGAACAAAAATTCCACAAGAGGTGGCAAGCAGCTCTGATCTCTGTGTGGGGGCCTTCAAGATGATGGCTCAGCAGGTAGAGGCGCTAAGCCTGACGACCGACCTGAGTTAAATCCCTGAAACACATGTGGTAGAAAGAGAACCGGCCCCTGCAAATTGTCCTCTGACCTTCGCTTGTCTGCTCTCGTGCACACATGCTCCCCTACGCCCAAACCAATCAATAAGATGTAGGTTTAAACATGTTTAAATCATCTGGGTGGTGATGGTGCATACCTTTAATCCCAGCACTCGGGAGGCGGAGGCAGGAGGAACTCTGACTTTGAGGTCAGCCTGGTCTACAGAGTGAGTTCCAGGACAGTCAGGGCTACACAGAGAAACCCTATCTCAAAAAAAAAAATTACATTGTCACAGGGTCCTAAAACACAAGTAGTAGGGTGCTGTACTGTTTGGGGTCTTCTTAGTGTACCCAACTATTTCCCCTGCTTTGGAACTCGGGGTCGAATTTACTGCCTTGGGCATGCTATCTCAGTTCTCTACCACAAATTCTCTCACACTGAGTTGCTCAGGCTAGCTCTGACAGGCCTTGAACTTAGGACCTCCCCACCTCAGCTTTCTGAGTAGCTAGGATTACAGGCCTGAACCATGAGGCCTGGTTTCCTCAACCTGTCTGAACCATCAGTGGATTCATCTCCAACAGCGTGTGATGGTTCAGAGCTGGCATCCTAGGACTCAGAAGAGGGAGGTGAGGAGGCGCTCCTCTCATTCAAGGTTGACCTGGGTTACATAGCAAGACCCTGTCTCCTAACATTGAGAACGAAGCCGTAGGATGTGAAGCATCTCTGTAAAAGAAGGTGGTGCTTTAGGACCAGGTACGGATCTCCATCCGGACTCCTCCACTGAGGACCTTTGGGTAACGTGGAGATAAAGGGCATGGCAACAGTCCTGGGCACGGGGGTACACACCTGTGATGCCCGCCCTGGGAATACTGAGGCAAGAGGACCAAGAGATCGAGGATTGTGGTGGCACACACCTTCAATCCCAGCACTCGGGAGGCAGAGCCAGGTGAATCTCTGAGTTCGAGGCCAGCCTGGTCTACAGAGCGAGTCCCAGGACAGCCAGGGATATATAGAGACATACATACTGTCTTGAAAAGGAAAGAATCCAATTCACTTGTTAGAGACAGCGTGCAATCATTCCAATGAGGCTGTGTGAGGGATACTTACGCCCCTGTGGGTTCCGTGTTCGGACAGGTTACCCCGCTCGGAGGGCCCGGTACCAGTGGGTACGCTGCAACCCTGACAGCAGCTCGGCCAACTGCGTGGAGGAGAAGGGACCACTGTTTGACCTCACCATGGAGGCATCCAACAACCTCCGCCCATCGATGATCGATGCCGCTTCGTAAGTGGACTTTTGTCCGATCTCAATCTCACAGAGATGGCGAATCTCTCAGGTTCCTGCTATGGCAGCTCTGTTTTCTGCTTCACATTAGGGGGAAAATGTGCCACATGGGCTGAACGACGCCTGAGGTGTGCCAACATCCGTGGGCTCATCCATGTTTCTGAAAGGTTTTCTTGTGGGTGGCAGGAACAGACATTGAGAACAATTCCTCCAATATACATGGAAAAAGATTGACTATAGTTTTATATTTATACAAATAAAGTGTTTATGTATTAAAATCGAATTAGATTTTTTTTTTCAAGACAGGCTTTTACTATGTTGCCCTGGCTAGCTTGGAACTTGCTCTGTAGATGAGGCTGTACTTGAACTCACAAAGATCAGCCTACTTCTGCCTCTGAGTTCTGGGATTAAAGATGTGTGCCACCACAGTGGTTTTTTGTTTGTGCTGAATTGGAACATATTTATTAAATACTGAAATTAACAGGTTTTTAAAAAATCTTTTCTAGTTCTCATCAGTGTTTATTCAGTTTTACTTTGTGATTGACTTCTCACTCAACATGTTCTGGAAAAACAATGATATATAAATCAATACTGTTAGGATCAAAAGGCAGCTAGGCATGGTACCACATTTCTCTAAAATGGATGGTTGTGAATTCATGTCCAGCCTGGGCTACATAGTAAGACCTTGTCTCAAGTCAGCTTCCACAACTTAGGAACAGCCTGCTTTTGTTTTTCATTTGCGTGCGTGTGTTTACATGCATGAACATGCCTCCGGGTATGTGTGGAGGTTGAGGACAATGTCGGGGAGTGAGTGGTTGTCGAGAGGACTGAACTTAAGTCATCAGACTTGGTGGCAGGCAGGCACCTCATGTGATGTGCCATCTTGCTGGCTAGTGTGGGGAGATGCCCATTGGTCATCTCTGGTTCCTTGGCTGTCTCTTGTTGACTTTACATCTCTGCTACTCCATGTTTAAGCAGCCCCTCTCGGATTAAATATTTAGAGTTCCCTTATACCCTGTACCCACCAGCTTGTCTCAGACTTCTATTCTGCAGTTGCCTCTCTGGTCCAGCATCTTCTTCTACCAGTGTGCAGACATTCTAGGGCTTCCTGACATTGGATAGACCACCCCCAACTCTGTATCGTTTGTTTTGTTTTTTTGAGACAGGGTTTCTCTGTATAACAGCCCTGGCTGTGCTGAAACTCACTCTGTAGACCAGGCTGGCATCGAACTTACAGAGATCCGCCTATCTCTGCCTTCCGAGGGCTGGGACTAAAGGCATGTGCCGCCACCACCACCCAGCTCCCAACTCTCTGTCTTTATAATGTTTCTCCACTCTGCTCTTTACTATGTCAGATTTTTTTTTTTTTGAGACAAAGTTTCCTCTCATTATATAGGGATGTCTGGCCTGGAACTCACTCTGTAGACCAGGCTGGCCTTGAACTCGTAGAGATCTACCTTCCTCTCTCAAATGCTGTGATTAAAGGTGTGTGCCACCATACGTGGCACACCAGCACTTCATAGGAGGGATGCTTATGCTTGCCCCTCCCCCAACACATACAGTTGGACTGCTCCTGTTCTCAGTCCAGAGGATTTGGTGATTGAGACACATCTATTGATCGTGTCTCTATTTTTAGGTTACTCAACTGCTTCACTGCCTTTTAAGATGATTGACTCACTACTTCCTCTGAAAGCCCCTTCCTGTGGGTGTCTGCCATCCACCTTGTCTGGGTTGTTGGGTTTCCGTAGCTGCATTCTCTTTGGCTCATGTTAAACATATGGTGTGTCCTGGCTCTGTCACAGGCCTATGTGTTTCCTCAAGGTGACCCCTGCCTGTTCCACACCTTTCAATTCCGTCTGTGTGTCAGTAACCGTCACGTCTGCACCCCGCTCTCGGTGATCCGGCGGGCTGACGCAGCCTCCTGGGCACCTTTGATGACATTTGTTTCCTGACTCTGCATTACCTACCATTTTCCTGACTGATTTATTCACTAGGATATTAACTTCTTGAGCGGGGACCTCACCTTTTTTCCCTGTTATATCTCAAGCAGTGAAGGCAGAGACCAGATAGTCAACAAACAATATTTTTTTTGCATGAATGACTGGGTATAATTCTTACCAGTTTTACAGCCTATAGTTTGTGATTTTCCTGGAGAAAATGACCCATAGGCCATTTACAACCACCCCCACTTTTGAACCAGGGTCTTGATGTGTAGACCTTGTTAGCCACAAAGTTGTGGTCACCCCCTTGTCTCTTCTTCCTCCTGGTTTGTGCCGCCATTCTGGGCTGGAAGTCAACTTTTGCCAAAGATGTTCTGCTGTCCAGACTTGCCAAGGATGGGTGGCACTGTTTCTCTGCTCTGACTTTCGTGTGCTCTGTAGAATGAGTTACACGTGTCTAACCAACCCCTGCCTCAACCCCGGCCGCTTCCCCCTTTAGCCCAAGAGTACATATTCAAGTCTTATATTTTAGGAGAGAAAATTTAATGTTTAAGTTGTGGTAAGGTTAACAGCCTCTTCCAGGTGGGGTGGCCCACACCTTTAATCCTAGCACTCTGCAGACAGAGGCATGTGGATCCCTATGAGTTCTAGGCCAGCCTGGTCTACAGAGTGAGTTCTAGGCCAGCCTGGGATATACAAATGAGATCTTGTCTCAAAACAACAAACAAACAAACAAACAAAATACAAAAAAAAAAAAAAAAAACTTTACAAAGAACTTCTTGAGCTAGGCATGGAGGTACATGCCTGCAAGCCTCACATTTAGGAGGCTGAGGCAAGAGAGTCAAGAGCCTGAGACCAACTTGGCCTTCCTAATGACACTCTGCCTACCTCAAAAGAACAAAGAGTGAGCGTTAATCTTTGTTTTGGTACTATGTGAGTTCATTAGAAGTTTTGTGGAAAGCTGAAATTAGGAAACAATGTCATCTGTCTAGAATGATTTGGGGGTGTGCCCTTTCTTTAAGGAGAAAATATCAAAAGTTTTTTTTATTTTTATTTTTTTTAAGTAGATGGTGCTAAAGAAAATAAAAAAACAGGATTTCTGTAGTTAGTGATATGAATGATGAGCACTGTTCATCTGAGTCTGCCTTGGGTAAATGTGGAATCAGTGAGGGCAATGAGTTAATATGATGAAAATAAGCAAACATTGACATGGAGGGCTTGGTTTATTGTTTTTTCTATTAAAGATTTATCTATTTTTTTTAAAGATTTATTTACTTATTATGTATACATAACATACATGTATGCCTGCAGGCCAGCAGAGGGCACCAGATCTCATTACAGATGGTTGGAGCCACCATGTGGTTGCTGGGAATTGAACTCAGGACCTTTGGAAGAGCAGCCAGTGCTCTTAACCTCTGAGCCATCTCTCCAGCCCAAGACGCATCTATTTTTATTTTACATGGATGAGTGTTTGCCTGCATATATGTGCAGAAACCACAAGCATGTCTGGTGCTGGAGGAGGCCAGACGAAGATGTCAGATTCTCTGAAACTGGAGTGACAGGTGGTTGTGAACCTCCCTGTGGGTGCTGGGAACTGAACCCAGATCCTCTGCAAGAGCAGCAAGTGCTCTTAACCACTGAGTTGTCTCTTTAGCCCTGGCTTTTTGTTTTGAAGCATCGAGGAGGGTTTTAACTCCTTGATTTTGAACAACTGGGTGTCTAAATATGTCTCCACGTCTTCTTCTCACTTCTCCTATTCTCCCTAACTACCCCATTTTTGTTTTGCTTTCGGAGGAAGGCTCAGATAGCCCATGCTGGCTGCAGTTCACCACGGGTCCAAGGATGACTCCGATCCTGCAGCCTCTGCTGCCCCAAACTGCAATCACGTGTTACTCCACACACAGCTTATTTCTTTATATTACAATATTGACATTACAGTATTGGTAAGTTGAACTTTACATTTTTTTCTTTGTATTTCAGGATGAGAGGATTCTCAGATAATTTCATCCCTATTTCTGAAGACATTTCTGGGTCAGGCTCTGGCTCGGGTTCGGGCTCTGGCTCCGGGTCCGGGTCGGGCTCCGGCTCTGGTTCCGGCTCCGGAAGTGGCTTCCTAGCTGACATGGAATGGGAGTACCAGCCGGCAGATGAAAGTGATGCCGTCTATTACAACTATAGGCCTTTAGACAGGATGTCCCACGAGCAAAACCAAGAGCAACCAGAAGATCTGATTATATGAAAGTGACCGTTTCTGCTCCCCACCTCCACACAGAACAATGTAGTCAGTATACTTTGTGTACCACGTTTAAATGATCAGTCTTGGGATAAAGAGTTTTACATGAAATTTAAAATACCTGGAAATGACTCTTAAATCCTGTCGGCCTTTCCTCATGAATTCTTAAGGAATTATGCTTAAATGCTATAACTGCTCTGGAAAATATCTGCACTTATATGTGTACTGAATCAACATTATGGAATTAACTTCCACCCCCATTATTATACAACCGCCTTTAAAAGCCATGCTGTTTCTGAAAAATTTGATTTGAATAGCAAATTGATGAACAATATTTCATACCAAAAGTGTTCGGGAACTCGACTCGTATTGTGAATTACTAAAATACTCCTTTTTGTGATTAAAAATAAAATGAAATGAAACAGTGCCCTCCTCCAGTGGCTACGTGAGACGTGGTTTAGAGGGGTGGCTTCGATGTGCTGGAGAAGCAGTGAATGTTGTTTATCTAAAAATATTATGGGTTGGGGTTGGGAATTTAGCTCAGTGGCAGAGCACTTGCTTGCCTAGCAAGCACAAGGCCCTGGGTTCGATCCTCAGATCCTCAGCTCCAAAAAAAAAAAAAAAATTATGGGTTGTACAGTTAGAAGCTTAATATCTCAAGTAACACATAGTGTGGTCTCAATGCCTCGCAATGCTTGGCCTTTTCCCCCAGATGCCTGTTTAATTTCAAATGTTACTCCGTTAAAGCAAAGATACTACCAAAGCGGGGAAGCTTTCTGGGATTTATTTTTCTAGTCCAGGAAATAATTACTTTAAAAATGAATTTATCTTTAAATGTATATCTATATCTATATAGATAGATAGATAGATACACAGGATATCGTGGTGCTGGAGAGATGCTCAGTGGTTGAGCACCAGCTGCTCTGGCCGAGGACCCAGGTTTAGTTCCTAGAACTCACATGGCAGCTCACAACAGGAGATCTGATGTCACTTTCTGGCTTCCATGGACACACGTTTTTCGAGACAGGGTTTGTCTGTGTAGTCTTGGAGTTTTGGTGCCTATCCTGACTTTCGCTCTGTAGACCATGCTAGCCTCGAACTCAGAGATCTGCCAGCCTCTACCTCCTGAGTGCTGGGATTAAAGGTGTGAACCACCACTGTCTGGTAAGTTAACTTTTTGTATTTTATCAAAATGATTTTGGGGGAGGGTGAGGCTGGGTCAGTCTGTACACGTCGGCTCCAATTCTCCATAACTCCAGATCCAAGGGATCCGATGATGCCTTCTTCTGGTCTCCTTGGGCACCAGGCACACACGATGCACATACATGCATTTTTTTTTTTTTTTTTTTTTTTTTGGTTTTTCAAGACACGGTTTCTCTGTGTAGCTTTGGTGCCTTTCCTGGAACTCACTCTGTAGCCCAGACTGGCCTCAAATTCACAGAGATCTGTCTGGCTCTGCCTCCTGAGTGCTGAGATTAAAGGCATGCACCACCACCACCCGGCAATAATAAATATTTTTAGAAACAAATAAAAACATACCCCCAAAACTAATTCAATAGCTTTGTATGGGTCTGTGTCTTTAATACGTAGAATACATGGGTCTAAGAATGAAGGAGCAGAAATAAGAGACTCATTTGCATCGACCATAACTCTGGAAATCTGTGCTTTCCATTCCTGAAACTGTTTTTCAGATTTAGATGTTCCCTTAGTTAGCTTTATCCATTAACTTGACAAAGCTTAAGGCAGTCTAAGAAGAAAATCTCCGTTGAGAAATTGCCCAGATCAAATTTGCCTGTTGGAGATTGTTTTGATTATTAAGGAAGGTCTAGCCCACTGTGGGTAGCACCATCCCTAGGTGGCTGACTGGTCCTGGGCTGTAGGAAAGCTAGCTTGGGAGAACACTAGCAGTCAGCAGTCCTTCATGGTTTCTGCTTCAAAATCCTGCCATGAGTTCCTGCCCGGGTTTCTCTCAGTGATGAACTGTGACCTGGAAGTGTAAGCCCAGTAGATCCTTTCTAAGTTGCTTCCAGTCAGAATATTTTATCGCAGCAACAGAAAGGAACAGATGACATGGCTCCCGGGGAACTTTCCCCCTAGGGTACATTGTGAGAGTCCCAGTGAACTTTAGGCATGACATTTTAATCCATGTATGCAAGGGATGAGAGCCAAAAATAGGACTTACCTTGGGTGTAATGGAGGTAATCACGGGACGGGCCTGCCACACAGCTGAGGGAAGGGATGCTTGAGACTCAAGTATGTACAGAGGTGCCTCCTAATATTTTACCCTTTTTAGCCAAGGACCAAGCCATTAGGAATATTTATGACCATTCACAATATAGTGGTGGAAACACAAATAACTGTAATCTATTTTTATTATATATGTTTTTCTCCAAATCGATAATAATTATAAATGGGGGGTTGGGGATTTAGCTCAGCGGTAGAGCGCTCGCCTAGCAAGCGTAAGGTCCTGGGTTCGGTCTTCAGCTCCAGGAAAAAAAAAAATTATAAACGGAATGCTAAGACAGCAGAGGAAAGGGGGTGAATGATTGTGCAGAAGCTGTTTGTTGCTACTGTCTTAGTATTTCAATCACTGTTGAAAATATTAATGTATTTATATCTTATGGTATTCTTTCATCTGTGATGAACCAGGATTTCCCATTCTTGTTATTTTTGGTGCTTTGGGAAGGATTTCTTTCTTTCCTTTTCTCCTTCTTCTTCTGGCTGAATTGGTGTTTGAACCTAAGGCTCTGTGTAGCCGTAAGTTTCTCTGGTCCTGACACACACACACACACACACACACACACACACACACACACACACACACACACACACACACACACACACACACACACACACACACACACACAGACACACACACACACACACACACACAGACACACACACACACACACACACACAGACACACACACACACACACACACCCACACACACAAACACACACCCATCCCGCAGCCGCTTGGTCTCAAGTAAACACACAGAGACTTATATTATTTACAAACTGTATGGCCTATGGGTCAGGCTTCTTGCTATCTAGCTCTTATAACATAACTCAACCCATTTCTATTCATCTATATGTTGCCGTGTGGCTGTGGCATTACTGGTCTGCTAGCATCTTGTTGCTCCTTGGGCAGCAGGCTGGTGTCTCCTCCAGCTCCACCCTTCTTCATCTCATCTTTAGTTTGAATGTACTACCTAACCATATCCTGTCCTGCCATAGGCCAATGCAGCTTTATTTATCAACCAGTCAGAGCAACACATATTCTCAGCGCACAGAAAGACATCCCACAGCAGCTCTGCCATGAAGCTATACCCCAAGCCTCTGGACAGGATTTTTTTTTGTTGCAGGGTGATGTCTTGTTTATTGTGGAATGTTTAGCCATGTCTCCAACCCCTCTCCATAAGATACTCAGTAGTTCTTTCCCCTAGATGTCATGGAAAATACTCCCAAACATTTCCAAATAGTCACCCGGGAGAAGTTGTCCCCTTTTTAGAATTGCTTTGTGGAATTGATGATCACATAGTGGCTTATGTCTCATCCCTAACACTGCTACCTTTAAATTGATTACCCATTGCACAAGTCATCAATGGTTTACAGAAGCCAGGCATGGTGGCACAGGCCTTCAATCCCAGCACTTCTTAAGTGGAGGCAGGTGAGTTCAAGGCCAGTCTGGTCTCTATAGTGAGTTCCAGACCAGACAGGGCTACAAAGTGAGACCCTGTTTAGAAAAACAAAACAAAACCGTCTGTAGAAAATAAGACATTAGTAGCATAGTCATTCAACTCTTTGATATAAAATACCTTTTTAAAATATTTTCTTGGCTGGGAGGTGGTGGCGCACGCCTCTAATCCCAGCAATCTGGAGACGGAGGCAGACGAATCTTTGTGAGTTCCAGGCCAGCCTGGTCTACAGAGGGGATTCCAGGACAGACTGGAATACAAAGAGAAATCCTTTCTTCAAAAAACAAACAAAAAATTTTCTTAACATGCATGGATGTTTCCCTGCAAGTACCTATGTTTACCATGTGTACCTAGTGCCCACAGAGGCCAGTAGAGTGCATCAGGTCCTTTGCAACTGGAGTTACAGACAGTTTCTGTCACCATTTGGATAGCGAGACCAAAGTTGGGTCATCTGCAAGAGCAGCAAATGATCTTAACTGTTGAGCCCTCTCTCTAGCCTCTGATAGGAAAGTTCTTATGGAGGAAATTGTATCAATGATTGATGTAAAAATCATCCCCTTTCCTTTTTTTAGATGTTTGTGTGTTGAATACTTGGTGTTTAGTCTTCACAGGGACAGAATACTAATAGGACTTCCAGAGAATAAGAGTTCTTCAGAACTGAAAATATGTTGGCATGCATTCCTTACTTATTGCTACATAATGAATCACCTTACAATTTACTGGCTATGTATGCTTTTAATCCCAGTTCCTGGGAGGCAGAGGCAGGTGGATAGTTGTGAGTTCAAGATTAGCAAGTTCCAGGCCAGCCAGGGCTAGATAGACCCAAAAAACAAACAAACAAACCAAAACAAAGTCTTGGTGGCTTAAAACAACAATACACCTTATAAACTTTACAGTTACTATGGATCAGAAATTGAGTAGATTGTTTCGAGATTCCACTCGAAGGGTCTTTTACAAAATTGCAGTCGGGGCTGGAGAGATGGCTCAGTGTTTAAGAGCACTGGCTGCCCTTAGGACCCGGGTTCAATTCCTAGCACCCACAGGGCAGCTCACAACTGTAACTCCAGTTCCAGGGGATCTGATACCCTCACACAGACATATATGTCAGCAAAACACCAATGCACATAAATCTTAAAAAAAAAATTGCACTCAGGGGGCTGGAGAGATGGCTCAGAGGTTAAGAGCACTGGCTGCTCTTCCAGAGGTCCTGAGTTCAATTCCCAGCAACCACATGGTGACTCACAACCATCTGTAATGAGATCTGGCGCCCTCTTCTGGCCTGCAGGGATACATGCAAACAGAACACTGTATACATAATAAATAAATAAATCTTTAAAAAAAATTGCACTCAGAATGTTCAATAGGTCTGGAGTCATCTGAAGACTTGATCAGGGATGAAGAGGAGAGTTTCCATGTTGGGATACTCAGGGAGTTGGCAAATTAATGGCCATTTTCAGACGTGCTAGGAGATGACCTCTGCCTGAGGCTCTATGACAGGGGAAGTGACCTCTATAGAAATACGTGACCCAGGGGAAACCAAGGCAGCAGCACTTAAGACAGCCACCCCACTTTATTTCCATCTTAGTCGGTTGGCCACACAAACCAGCTTTCATAGACTCTGAGGATGGACCACACACTAGGAGAGAAGGCTCCCGGGGAGCTAGGCCTGACACTGGAGACCGTTGTGCAGCAGAAGGAGAAAGAGTCATCAACAGCATTAGAACTTGAGCAAGCATGGTGGTGCACCACATAATCTTTGCATTCAGGAGACTGAGGCAGGAGGATCACAAGGGCAAGGTTAGCCTGAGAAGGGTACTAAGACCATTTCCGGGACAAGAAGAAAAACAAGGGCTGGTGAGATGGCACATCTGATGAATGTGCTGGCTGAGCAACCTGAAGACAGGAATTCAAGTCCCAGAAGGGACATCTATACGTTCTGCTCTGGACTGCACGCCTCCCACAATAAATGAGCATAAAAACATGACAAGGAAAATAAGGCTGGGCGGTGGCGGCGCACACTTTTAGTCCCAGCACTTGGGAGGCAGAGGCAGGCGGATCTTTGTGAGTTTGAGGCCAGCCTGGCCTACAGAGCGAGATTCAGGAAAGGCGTAAAGCTACACAGAGAAACCCAGTCCAAAAGAAAAGGAAAATAAATAACCAAAGACAGATAGTTGGAATACAGGAAGGAAAGTGAAAATCCACTCAGGAGGCTCAATCTAGAGTTCAAGTAATTCCAGGAAGAGGGCTGGGGATGTGGCCTAGGGGTAGAGTGCTGGATTGGGATACATGAGGTTCTGGGTTCAATCCCTAGCTCCACAAAGGGAAAAGAAAATCCAGGTACAGAGAGGGTGGGGGAGAAAATAAAAAGGACTGGAGCAAACCACCAAAGAAATTTAGAAAGATTGCAGGCTACACAGTCAACACAGGACGGTCACTCACATTGCATTGACAAGCTGGAGAGGGAACGATTTAAATCCCATTTACAATAGTGTAGAAACTACGGGTACCTAGAGATAAGTTTAACAAAAGATGTGTTTGACCGAGAACTATAAAAAATGGTGAAGGACACTAAAAAAGATCTAAAAATTAGGAAAATGTACCATGTCCATGAACAGAAGACCCAATATTGTTTTTTTTTTTTTTTTTTTTTGGTTTTTTGAGACAGGGTTTCTCTGTGTAGCTTTGCGCCTTTCCTGGATCTCGCTCTATAGCCCAGGCTAGCCTCGAACTCACAGAGATCTGCCTGCCTCTGCCTCCCGAGTGCTGGGATTAAAGGCGTGCGCCACCACCGCCCGGCCCAATATTGTTTTTATACTTCCTTGATTCAAGATTACGCTAACATTTTAGTAGTCAAGACAGTGAGATGGTGTGTATAGATATAGAAAGTCTAGAAGAAAGAGACCCTTATTCTACAATCAATTGATTTTTTCTAAAAAAGCAAAAAAACCCAAACCCTTATATATATATGGATTTTTTTTTTTGAGCTGAGGATCGAACCCAGGGCCTTGCACTTGCTAGGCAAGCGCTCTACCACTGAGCTAAATCCCCAACCCCTATATATGGATGTTTTGCTGAATGTCTGTGCACAACATGCTTTGGTGGTGCCCATGGAGGCCAGAAGAGGGCATCAGTTTGGAGCCACTGTTCGGATGCTGGGAATCAAATCTCATCCCCTGGAAGGGCAGCCAGCAAGTGCTCTTCATTTAGCTGAGCCATCTTTCCAGCCCCAATCGATAGATTTCTGACAAGCATAACACAGCAATTTAGAGGGGAAAGTTTTTTGAGCAAATGGGGCTAGAATCATGTGAACACAGTCAAGCTGTCAGATCTTAGACTACGTCAATTGTTTCTCTCTCTTTCGTTCATTTGTAAGAGGGTCTGGAGCCCAGCAGGTCTTTGCTGGCCTTTTAACTCACAACAGTTCTACTTCTGCCTCCGGAATGCTGGAATTACAGGTATGAACCACTTTGGCTGTCTTTCCCTCTCTTACAGAGTGGCTGATGCTCCTTTGTCAAACAATCTGGTGCTCAGTCCCCAGCGCCCCCAACCTCCCTGCCCCTCCAGGTAGCCCTGGCTGTCCTGGAACTCACTATGTAGACCAGGCTGGCCTCGAACTCAGGATCCACCTGCCCCTGCCTCCCAAGTGCTGGGATTAAAGCCGTGTGTTACCACTGCTTGATTTACAGGTTTTTAAACAAAAGAATGTTGAGCTATATACTCCTTCTCTGTCTCCATACTATTTTTTTTTTAACCTTTTTGTAAATCTGGCCAGTGGCAACACTGGCAGGTAATCCCCAGTACTGAGAAGGCTGAAGGTAGGACGGGTGTGTTTCTTGACAGCCGGGGCTACATAGAATGCTCCAGACAAGCCTGGGCCACCTAGTGAAACCCTGTCTCAACAATAAATAGATACACAAACATCCATCTGATCCAAAGCTTCCTGGTACAGAAATCTTTAAACCTTGTTTTCAGATTCTATAATTTTAGGCTAGAGATCCCCCTCTATGCATGCAGGAAGCCCAGGGATTGATTCATCTGCAGCAAAGCATAAAACCCGCACGAGACTGCTGCAATCCCAGCATTGGGAAGGCACTTCGGAGGTGGAGGCGTGACCAAACATTTAAGGACCTCCTCCACTTGAGGTCAGCCTACACCTCATGAGACCCTGTCGAAAAAGGAGGAGGAGGAGGAAGAGGAAGGAGAAAGGAGAAGCAGCAGCAGTAGCAGCAGCAAACTTCCAGTATTGGGATTCTGTCGCAATTAGAGACCACGGTCTCATATCAACCTTTAAACATTTTAGACTTGCAGACTTGGCACACCTGCTTGCCACGTTGAATTTTGTTAGGAAGGGAGGAGAGTTTCCCTCTCGAGTTCGAGTAAAGGTTCAACTCGGAAGCCTTCGTAGTATTTCATAAATCCTCAGATCTTCTAGGCCGCCACAACGGCGATTGGGTCACGGTGGTTGTAGAGACGCGTTTTGCACTCTCCCGGAACTTTTAGGAAGGGCTGTTACGGAGGGGAGGAGGGCGGAACCCGTTTGTGAGCCCAGCTACTCTGGCTTGGAGGGAACGGCCGCGAGCCGTCCCTGGACTGCAAAGGATGTGCTCTAAGACTAGTTTTTCTCCCTATTGGTCTCTCTGGAGGTGAAAAAGCCAAGAGTTCTCGGGAGCGAGGCGGGAAACCGCTTCAGGTGAGATTAAGGTGCGAAGGTCGGAAACGCAGCCAGCCTGCAAGGACACGCGTCCCGCATAAACCCCAACTTCCTTCCCAGCCGCTCAAACTTCTCTAGGGGAGAGGAAATGGGTGTGCCGGGGGAGGAGTTCCACAGCGCACTGCTCATCATGTGACAGACAGCTCTAGGGTGGCAGGACGGGGGAGACCGCTCTTCGACCCCTCCCACCTGACGTCACCCGCAGCGACCACGCCTCTCACCCGAAGGGCGGGGCAAAGAAACCCCTCCTCGAAACGGCCTTTTCCCGGAGGGCGGGGCCTCCAGTGGGGGGCGGGGCCCGAGGCGAGGAGGGAGGGGTGGAAAAAAAAGGAGTGGTCACGTGCGGCTGGTGGCCTACGGTCACGTGACGGGCGGCGGGGGCGCAGGCAGCCAGGCTGGGAGTTCTCCGGAGGAAAAGCCAAGTGAAGTGGGGGGACCCGGCGGCGGCGGCGGCAGCGACAATGGTGAGTGCGCGGCGGTGTGCGCGGCCGTCCCCCGCGGGGGCTCGGTGCGCGCGGCGGGACTCCAACGGCGGGCGCGGCGCCGAGCCTGCAGGGAAGGGGCGCGGAGCGGTGAGGCCTGACGGCTGCCCGGTCCCGGGCCAGGCCTGAGCACCTGCGGCCGGCCGCACTGTCCTGGCCATGTCGGAGCCTCTGCCCGCCTTCCTCGACCGGTTTTGGGGGCCGTGGCTGGGCACCCGCAGCCCGCCCAGCCGGAGCCCCGCGGCCTCGCCTTCCAGGGTAGCCGAGGACAGCCCGTGCCCAGACCCTCAGTTCCGGACTCTGCCTAGACCCGCTCACCTTCCTCCCTCGTCCCGAGCTCGATAAAGTCCGCTTGTTTTCTTTAAGCTGCATCTGGGGACTTTCTGCGATTTCATGACCCGGGTGGAGGCTTTTTGGCATTTGTAGACTAGGATAAGGGAAAGAGAGAAAAGGGTGTCGGAACGGCGGGGACCCTCATTTATCCCCAGACGCCGATTTAAGCACTTGGTTTCACTTCCTTCCCTCAGCGGTTTCTACAACGTAGCGCTTTGGGATGTTGCAATGTCTTGGGAGCCAGGGAGAGAGGAAAATCAGAGCACTTAACCACACTTAATGGGAAGCATCATTGGGCACGGTACTGTTTAACTGTGCCCACAGTTGTCTTTAGATCGGAGCTCATTTGGCTCATGTTATTTAGCCTGTACACCCTGAGAGCCTTCAGTGGGCTACCTGCTCTTCCCAAGCTCACCAGTTTCACCAAACTACTCGGGACTTTTTAAAAAAACGGGTCTATTTAAAAAAACGTTGCTTTGATTAAATAATTTAAGTCAGAAATCACGTTGCTTTCACTAGAGATGGGGGGACGGGGAAGAGGAGGTTCCTTCTGGGAGCTTTTTCTTAAACACGTTATTTTGGGTGATCCCAGGGACAGATAAACTGTAAGGCTAGCTGTCCGCTCCCTTGCAGCTCAGACTAAGGAGTGAGTTAACGATTTGTTCGGATAATTAGTTTAAGGTGGAAATTACAAATGCAATAAGTAAGAAGAAATATTTGGGTGTTAGGGAACCTTTCTTTCATTGTTTATAATTTGAAAAGGAGCATAAACAGCTCTCTTAACTTTTTGGTTATATTTGTAATTAGTCCTTCTAGTTGTGTTCAAGAGCAATTTATTTTTATTTTCAAAATATTGGCCAAACAAACGAAATTATAAAGCCTTAAAACCTTGAAATGGCCACACATGTATATATGTATGGGAATTTGCTGTTTCATTGTGTGTGGGCTCAGTGAATACATTGTGGAAGCCTTGGTTCCCCTCTCCATTTCTTCTTTCTTTTTTCCCTTAATGAAAGTTTTTCATATATATATATATTTAATTATGTTTTTCCTTTTCCTCAAGTTCTGTTTCTTTACATCCACCAGACTTGGTGAGTTTTCTTAAATGGAGGCCAAAAACTTTGTTAAATTTTTTTCTGTATCCACGTGTGATTTTGTTAGATGGTAATGCTCAATAATGGGATTTTAAATTATAAGAAACAGTTTCTTTTATTTTTCTTTTTTTTTTGAGTGTATGTGGTTTCTTTTTTAAATGCAAGGCCTTGCTATTTCGACCTTGTTGACCTGGTATTTCCTGTGTGTGTAGCCCAAATGCGGCTTGAATTTGTGGCAGTTCTTTTGCCTCGACCTTTCAAGTGCCGAGATGACAGGTATTATTAGCCCATATGCAGGGCATTGAGACCCAAGAGTTTTAACTTTTATATTAATTTCCAGTATTTCTCCTGAAGTGATTGTGTGTGTGTGTGTGTGTGTGTGTGTGTGTGTGTGTGTGTGTTTCTCAGGAGCCAACTGAAGGTTTTGCACCAGTTAGGGAAAAGATCCACCACTGAGCTGTTTCTCCAGCCCTCAAGTCTCAAATCCTTTGTGCTTTGTTTGGCTTCTTTCAAGTGAGTTCCAAGAAACCAAGCAAACAAAACAAACCACCACAATAGCCAAAGACCACCCCCCCCCCAAAAAAAAAGGACAGATGTATATGTGATGCTGGTGTCTGGAGCTGGAGAGATGCTCAGAGGTGAAGAGCACTCACTGCTCTCACAGGATCTCAGTCTCACAGGATCTCAGCGCCTACATGGCACTTCAGAGTTATATGTAATTCCAGTTTCGGGGGATCCGACACCCTCTTCTGGCTTCCAATGGAACTGCATGCACATGGTGCACATACATTACAAAGCACTCATACACTTACAGAAAAACAAGTTAAAACATTTTAAAAGTTGGGTCTAGTTATGATAAGCCACATGATCTGAGTTCAGTCCCCAGAACCCATGTGGTAGAAGGAGAGAGTCAATTTGCAGAGTGTCCTCTGACCTCCACGTATGTGCTGTGAAATGCTTGAGCCACCCTTTAACACAATAAATAAACAAATAAATAATAAAAGTAAGACAAAAACCAATGAGAGGCAGGCTTGTAGGCCGGGAAGTAGAGGTGAGAGTTAGTTGCTCTAAGTTCCTGGCTAGTTTGGGCTGCACTGCAGTGGTGGTTATGGGGTCCTCCCACCTCCCAGTGTACATCTCGAAGTAAAACAGTTCAAACCAAGTCTTTGGGTGCAAACAAGCTCTTTTCTCAGATTTGTTGTTGTTTTTTGCTTGTGTTGTCAAAATGTTCAGTAGAAGATGTCTATAATTGGAGGCTTTTAAAGTGAGAGCGGTTCCCTTGTTAAAGTGCTGCTCATCATTTCTCCTCTTCATATGCTGTACTAAGCTTTGAAAAGGATCTTCTGAGCATTTTAATTTTGTTAAAATAGTGCTTAATTTGCATTTTTAAATGTCAAATTTCAAATTGGGAAGACCGTTCTGCCTGTTATATAGAGTATGTATGTGGGGGAAAGTTGCCATATTTCATTTGATATGTAAAACAACTTCCATGGTTTCCAAGTCTTACTTTCCTCTCAGGAGCTTCGGGGAGTATACAGTTAGGGAGAGAATCATTTTCGTTTCTTGCCTGTGTTTTGTAACAGGAGCTGATGTCGGCACTGTGGGAAGGGGAGTCCGCCTTGTTGTTTTCTCACCAGCTGCCTTGGTTTAACAAGGCTGACTCAGTTTCCCTGTTTCAAATGGGCAGCTCCGTGGGTAGATTATCTTCCCCCTTGTCAGTTTTTCTTTCTGCCACCCCCTCCCTCCCTTGCTGCCTCCCTGAGTTGCACGCAGTGGATAATTGCTATCAGGCAATCAGATTTGAGCTGCACAGACATAGAAGTTTTGGGGGATAAATGCACTGTTTCAAAATTACTGTTTTGCCGGGCGGTGGTGGCACACGCCTTTAATCGCAGCACTTGGGAGGCAGAGCCAGGCGGATCTCTGTGAGTTTGAGGCCAGTCTGGTCTACAAAGTGAGTTCCAGGAAAGACGCAAAACTACACAGAGAAACCCTGTCTCAAAAAACCAAAAAAAAAAAAAAAAAAAAAAAAATCAAAATTACCGTTTTGCTTTTTAAAGAAGTTTTGACTTTGGTGTCTGAAAGGTAACTAGGACACCGGGCATGGTGTTGAATGTTGCCTGGGAGTTGAGACAAGAGAGATCTCAAGTTTAAGCCAACCTGGGCAGCTTAGACCCAGTCTCAGGCTGGAGGAAAAGGAATCAGAAGAGGATGGTCAAGCTCAGTGGTGGAACATAATAAACACAGGACCTGGAGAGATGGCTCAGCAGTTAATCCCAGCACTCAGGAGGCAGAAGCAGGTGGACCTCTGAGTTGGAGGCCAGCCTGGTCTGGTCCACAGAAGGAGTTCCAGATAGTCAGGGCTACACAGAGAAACCCTGCCTCGAAAAACAAAAAGCAAAAAAAAAAAAAAAAAAAAAAAAGATACAAATAAGTAAAAAAGTATTTACGAGAGAGACAGAGACTGAGAGAACGGTTTGGTCATTGGGTCACCTGTGACCTACATAATCTCAGGAGGCTCCTTAGATTGTGTACTGTCGTTATCTGTTCACCCTAGGACAGAGCTGATGCTTAATGAGTTCCAGACTTAGACTTTGTTACTTTCTAAGGAAGGGTTTGGGTCACCAACAATTAGAGATTTTACTCCATTTTCTTGTCCATAGTCACTTATTTTCTGTTATTAGAATGGTGTGTGTGTATTGAAAATTAACACTCCACAGGTATTTGAGGCCTTGTTTCAAATACTATAAACTACTTTTAGGCTCTGTTTTCAGTGATGAACAAAGGAGAAAATGTCTGGTCTCACAGAGTCGTAAAAGCTCCTCAGCCTGGAGACCAAAGCTTGCAGAATCCAGTTTGCACTAGGGTGTCAGGTAAAGCCCTTACAGAGATGAGTCAGCCACCAAAGGCTGAGTGAGTCAGACTGTAGTACTTTGCCTGGCTCTAGGACAAGGGGGAGGGGGCAATTTGATGAACTTCTGCACAAATTATTTCATCATTTGAGGCTATTGTATCTGGAGAGCTGGTAGGTCTATCTAAGCCACATCAGAGAATATAGTGTATGTGTGTTTAAAATAATATATTTGAAGTCACCATTACCTATAAAGATTTTACATAATGGAACCAGAGCAATGGCTCAGTGGTTAAGAGCACTGGCTACTCTTCCAGAGGACCCAGTTCAAGTCCTAGCACCCACATGATGGCTCACAACTGTCTGTGTAACTGTATTCCCAGGGGATCTGATGCCTTCTTGTGGGCTCTGCAGGCACCAGGCATGCACATGGTGCACAGACTTATGTGCATGCTAAACACTCACTCATACACAATAAATGAGAAAAAATTGTACAAATTGATGAACTCCACCAAGTGAACATCAAGAGCTCAGATACAATATTATCAGATACAATAGCACCTGGGTTGGGCATAGTGGCCCATCCCTTAAATGCCAGCACTCAAGAAGCAGAGGTAGGTGGGTCCCTGTGATTTTTGAGGCCAGCCTGGGCTACATGATGAGACCCTGCTTCAAAGAAACAATATGTATATTACTTATATGTAGTACATACATTAGCACCTCAGCTCCTCTGTAGCTTTGTAGGTTCTTTGTTGCTGTTTGTTTACCTCTGTTTTTAGACAGGTCCTGTTCTGTAGCCTGGGCTGTCCTGGAACTCACTTACATAGGCTAGGCTGCCTTGAACTTTTGTGAGCCTCCTGCCTCTGCTTCCTAAGTGCTGAGATGATAGGCATTCATCACCATGGCCAGCTGCCAAAGTACAGTTTTTTTTAATTGAAGAAATACTTGCTGTCATTTATTGTGTGTGCGTGCTTGTGCATGCACATGCCACAGTGCATGTGTGGAAGTCAGAGGACAAATTGTGGGCGTTGGTTTTCTCCTTCTGTCATACGGATCCTAGCTATTAAACTCAGGTTATAAGGCTTGGTTCCAGGCACATACACTCAATGAGCCTTCTCTCTGGCCCCAAACTGCTCTCTAATGTAGTTCCACTTCATAAGCTTTCCAGCCTGTTGCAATATATTAAAAGAAGTGCTGTGATCAGATTGGTTTTTATTCTATTAGAATTTCATTATGACATTTTCTTTTTATTTCTGAGTTGTGTGTGTGTGTGTGTGTGTGTGAGTGTGAGTGTGTGCGCGCGCAACTATGGATACAAGCAGTCACACCCACAGTCAGCTTTTTTTTTTTTTTTTTAAATGGGTGCTGGGGGGCTGAACTCAGGTCCTCTCCCCAGCTCCCATTATGACGTTTTCATACTTAGGTATCATTGTACTTTGCTTATATTTGCGCCCTTCTTAACTCGCCTTTGTCTTCATTCCCTCACTTCCTTGCTAGTCTCTTCCTCCTCTCAAATAATTCCTCTCTGCTTTTGTGATATACGTGTGTGTGTGTGTGTGTGTGTGTGTGTGTGTGTGTATACATGGAGTTAAATATAGATTCTGTCTATGAGAATTTTGCAGTATTTGTCTTTTTGAGATTGCTTTACTTAACATCATGATTAGATGAATGTTTTTAAAAGGTCACTGTTTTTTTTTGTGCAGAACAGAGTAGAAAGGGGGCATATAGATAGGCACTGGTGTTGGGGGGTTGTGCCTGAGGACCTAACTACCTTGAAGGCTGAGGTAAGAGGACTGCTCCAGCTTTCTGGGTAGAGACCAAATCGAGCAACATAGAAGGACCCCATGAAAGCACACGTGAGAAAGGATATAGGCCGGTGTGATGGGAGGCTGTCACCCTTAACATTTTAAAGACTAGAACGTCACCGTTAGTGATCACACAGTCCATGGCTGTATCTCATTGTTAGCTGCTGCATTGCCAGCTGGAGAGCTTTATCTGACGTTACAGTGCCTCTATGTTTTCTTTGGAAATGTTTATAGGAATTTCATTCGTTTCGAATGTTTGTTAGTGCCAGCTTACTCAAGTCTTATGTGTTGTAACACATTCTGTCCAGACCTGATAGGGCAGAGATTTTATGGTAATTAGTTCACTCTGCTGACACTGGAGCTTGAGGGTTACTTTAGACTGTGCAAGGTTTTCTCTGATGGAAGTCTCTTAGGGGTCTACACTTGCATGTAAGAAATTGACTTCCTATACTTTTGATAAGTTAGTGTTTGATTATTGTGTAGGTTACCTTTGGAAACGATTGATGTTATAGCACGTTCAATTTTTTTTTTTCATTTTGGTGGTAAAAATTATAACATGAAGTCTATTCTCCAAATTGTGAATTAGATAGAGTGTTAACTGTGTGCGCGCTGTGCTCAGTTCAGGTCGTTGCTTTGGTTTGAGGGCAGAGCTGGGGATTGGATGCAGGTGCGTTTAATTAAGGCGATCCCTTCAGTTCAGTTTTCATGTAGAATTCAATACTTTTTAACTCATAGATTAGTAATTTGCTTGGCTTTAAAATAAAAGTAATTAAGTTTGAATTTCAAAATGTAGTGACTGGCTAAACAAGATAATAATGATAATTTAATTTTAAACATGATAATTTAATTTTGTTTCAGAGTTTTCTTGGAGGCTTTTTTGGTCCCATTTGTGAGATCGATGTTGCCCTTAATGATGGGGAGACCAGGAAAATGGCAGAAATGAAAACTGAAGATGGCAAAGTCGAAAAACACTATCTCTTCTATGACGGAGAATCTGTTTCAGGAAAGGTAAACTTTTGTTTGGCCAATTACCTAATTTTAGGATATTAGAATCAGTAATCAAAATAGTCTGTGCTGTATCCAAATCTGGATGATTGTATTAGAAACAGAGGTTTTTTTTTTTTTTTTTTTTTTTTTTTTTTTTTTTTTTTTTTTTTTTTTTTTTTTTGACCAACTAAAATCCTTGATGGATTAAGAACAGTAACAGGAAGATGCTTTCCATGGGGGGGTTTTGGGGCAGGGTATTTGACATTCACAAACATTTTTATTTCTCCTTTAGATAAAGTTGAGTTGGAGAGATGGAGTCGTTGTCCGGGTTGGCATACAAAGGGTTCTCTCTGACTGTAGCTTACCCCTCTGTGCTGTCTTTCTGTCTCATTTGTTCTTGTTTCTTCATTTGGGGGCCGGGCTTCAGCTCTTGGGATGTGTCTGTGTGGTTAGGTACATTTAAGATACCTTTTTCTGTACCAGTCTAACCTCTCTTGCCTTTTCTTTACTCAATATGTGTGAAATCCTTCCTCTCCTTCTTTCTTGTCTCATGTAGCCCAGACTGGCCTCAAAATCCCTGTGTTAAAATTGTGGTCCTTTTCCTGTCTCCCCTCTAAAACACTGGGATTACAGGATGAACTACCATACCTGCCTAACCCTTTATTTTTTAGAACAGTTTCAGATTTTCAGAAAAATTGGGTAAAATACAAACTTCTTTATATTGCCTCCTCTTCACCACTCCTCCGTATATAGTATAACAATACACCATTTGCTTGTTATTGTTGTGTATTGAGATAGGCTCACATAACCCAGGCTGACCTCAGACTATAGTGATTTAGTCTTCCTGCCTCAGCCTCCTGAGTTCTGGAATTGAATTCATGAACCACTACACCAGGTTTAGTGTGGTAGATTTTTAAAAATTAGTGAACCAAAGCCAGCCATAGTGGTATGTGTCTGTAATCCCATGCTTGGCGGTAGAGGCCTGAGGTAAGGAGGTTAGGGTTATCTTTCGTTAGGGAGTGCCAGCCAACCTGTGTTACATAAGAAAAAAAAGCAATGAATTGAGAACCAGTATTGGTAGATTGCTTTATAGTTTAGTTAGAGTTCACGCTTGATGTTGCATGTTCTATGTGTTTGATAAATGCATATTGTTAGGTATCATCATTTGAATATCATGCAGAATGGCTTAATTATCCTACAAATTCCCCTCTGCTGTTCCTGGTCACGCCTCTCTCTTGTGATCGGTAGCGCATTTTTTTTTTTAAGATTTATTTATTTATTATGTATACAGCATGTATGACTGCAGGCCAGAAGAGGGCACCAGATCTCATTTCAGATGGTTGTGAGCCACCATGTGGTGGCTGGGAATTGAACTCAGGACCTCTGGAAGAGCAGGCGGTGCTCTTAACCTCTGAGCCATCTCTCCAGCACCCCCCCCCCTTTTTTTTTTTTGGTTTTTCGAGACAGTGTTTCTCTGTGTAGCTTTGCACCTTTCCTGGATCTCGCTCTGTAGACCAGGCTGGCCTCGAACTCACAAAGATCCACCTGCCTTTGCCTCCCGAGTGCTGGGATTAAAGGCATGCGCCGCCCAGCCGCGCATTTGTTTTTAACATGAAATAGTACTCTTGTGCTGGCCATGGCTCAGGTCTATACTTTCAAGCATTTGGCATGCTGAAAAGGCTGATGGGTTGCTTCAGGTATGAGGCTACCATACCTAGGCTACAGAAATAGTGATTTCCAGACAGGCCTGAGCTGTAGAGTAGGCTGTCTCAAAGCACTTTTGTATGGATGCCGGTGTTTTGATTTTTTTCCCCATTTGCCTTCTGAAGACTGTCTTGACTGTTTCCAAGTTCTGCTCAATTTGCTACTTAATTGACTTTTATATTGGTGTGTAGGGCTTCATATATATTTTAGGATTTATTTTTATTTGTTTTGTGTATGAATGTGAAAGTTTGGGCATACAGAGAACTTGTGTTGGTCAGAGGACAACTTTTCTGGCCTCTACCGTGTTTTAGAGGCCGTTTCTTATTATTTTTCCCACTGGTTGCATCTGTGAAGGTCTAGCTGATTTCCCCATTTCCACCTTCCATCTGGCTGTTGGAGTGCTGGGGCTAGGAATTACAGCTAGGAGCCACGCCTGGCTTTTTGACATGGTTTCCTTTCCTACATAGGTTCTGGAGCTTGTACGACAAGAGTTTGTACCTGCGGCGCCATCTCACTGGCCTCTTTTGTATGTTTTTGATGGGAGTCTTTTATAGCTGGGTATGGTGGGGTGGGGTGGGGCGGGCACTCCTGTAATCCTAGCATTTGGGAGTTGAGTTTGAGTTTGAGCCAGTCTAGGCGACGTGAGAGCCTGTCTAGAAGAGGAAAAAGGGTTTTATTTTATTTATTTTGTTGTAGAGTTGTTTTCCTTTCCTTTCTTTCTTTTTCTTTTCTTTTTTTTTTTTTTTTTGGTGAGGATAGTAGTTAACACAGGGTTTCTCTGTGTAGTCTTGGCTGTCCTGAAACTCAACTCTGTAGACCAGGCTGGCCTTGAACTCAGAGATCCTACCTCTGCCTCCTGAGTCCTTGGATTGAAGGTGTGTGCCCCTCCCCCACCCACCCCAACTTTTGTTTGTTTTCTAAAGACAGGATCTCACTATGTAGCCTTTGCTGGACTGGAACTCAGTATGCTCCACAGGCTGTCCTACTCAGACATCTGTCTGCCTCTGCCTCTGCCTCTGCCTCTAGAGTGTTGTGATTAAAGCCCAGGCTTTTTTTTTATTCCCTCTGCTGTCTTGACTTGACTTTCAACTCAGTTTTTTATCTCTCTCTTCTAATTAGCAGGTGATTGATGTTTCCATTTTGTTCTTTTCAGATCTAGTTTAGGCATTTTCCAACCACAGCCAGGACACAAAGTTACTCTGTTTTCTTTCACCCGAGTTTTTAAATTATATGTCCTGTCCTGGTTCTTAATTCATTTGAAATTGATTTTGCTTTATTGTAAAAGTCAAACGTGTCCCCACACTTGGACCTATAGTAACCCAGAGCATGCATTGAACAAGTCATCCTTCCTCTCATTGTTCTCTAATGGCACCTTTGTCCTAAAGCAGAGGTCAGGTGGGTCTGTTCTGGCTCCTTTGCTCTGGCTCCTTTGCTCTGTGCTGTTGGCCTATCTGTGGCAGGAACCTCGTCGTTCCTCTCAAATACTCTAATGAAGTTGTCATTCGTTACCATGAGTTGGCTCTCATCAGTTCAGTTGCCACCTGCTGGATTTGCGGTTTGCAGCTTTCACCGCTGACCTCAGAACGTTATCGCTTGGAACAGAAGCAGTGGCCACTACCTGCAGATCTCTCATCTAAACTTAGCTTGTTCCTCTATGGAGTTGCCAGTTCTGGACGTTCATATACATGGAATCACTGTGGCCTCTGGGTGTGGTTCCTTTCACTGAGTGTTATCTTTTCAAGGTAGCAAGTGTTCTACTGCACTCTCTTAAACTATATTTTAATTCAAGAATATTTTAGCTTTATTCAAGAAAGATCCCTTATCCTCTTTTATGAAAAGCTTTGACTTTGCTTACCAGACATATTATTCCTAGATATTCTGAAGTCCTCTATGGTTTTTAGATTAGTAACTCATTGTTTTTTTTTTAAATATTTATTTATTTATTTATTTATTTATTTTTTAAAGATTTATTTATTTATTATGTATACAGCATATATGACTGCAGTCTAGAAGAGGGCACCAGATCTCATTATGGATGGTTGTGAGCCACCATGTGATTGCTGGGAATTGAACTCAGGACCTCTGGAAGAGCAGCCAGTGCTCTTAACCTCTGAGCCATCTCTCCAGCCCTATTTATTTATTATGTATATAGAAGAGGGCACCAGATCTCATTACAGATGGTTGTGAGCCACCATGTGGGTGCTGGGAATTAAACTCAGGACCTCTGGAAGAGCAGTTTGTGCTCTTAACCTCTGAGCCATCTCTCCAGCCCTAGATTAGTAACTCATTGTAAGGTTATTAATAATGATTATTATATATGTTTGTTATTCTGATTTATCACAGGAAAATTTTGCCTATTCAATTTTTGTTGGTATTGATGTTTTATTGAAAATATACATAACAAAGATTTTAAGACGTTTTTCATGTTAATTTTTTTTTTTGTTGTTTTTTTGTTTTTTTGTTTTTAAGACAGAGCTTCTCTGTGTAGCTTTGGAGCCTGTCCTGGAACTCCCTCTATAGATCAGGCTGGCCTCGAACTCACAGAGATCCGCCTACCTCTGCCTGTGTACTGGGATTAAAAGCTTGTGCCACCCCCACCAGCTTAAAATTTTTTTTAAGCATTTGTTTTATGAGGGGGTAGGGGAAGGTGTGGGCCACAGCATGTGTATAGAGATCATAGGACAACTTTTAGAAATTGGTTCTTTCCTTCCATCCTGTTAGGTTCTAGGGATAAACTCAGGTCAGCAATATTGGTGGCAAGTGCCTTTACTTACTTATTTATTTATTTATTTTTGGGTTTTCCGAGATGGGGTTTCTCCGTGTAGCTTTGGTGCCTGTCCTGGAACTCACTCTGTAAACCAGGCTTTTGAGTGTTGACACCCATTTGCCCCAGCACCACTTACTGAAAAGAGAATCACTTCTGTTGTGTTGTCTTGACGCTCTTGTGCAAATACCTTTGCAAATGAAAACAATTCTTGTTTGTCTACAGCTTCAATTTCTTCTCTGTTCTGTTCTGTACTTTGTATTATAAATTTATAAAGAAAGGCAGAAAGTAAAAACTCACTTTGAACTAGGAGGCTCATTCTCCTTTATTTTTGAAGTTTTCAGATAGCGGCCTTAAAAGGGCATTGTTTTTACATGGAAAAACTATTACTATTATTATTATTATTTATTAATTTTCAACAGGCCCTGCCTGCCCTAGAACTTACTATGTAGACCAGGTTGGTCTTGAACTCAGAGATCCACTTACCTTTGCTTTACAAATGTTGGTATTAAGGGTGTGCACTACTATACCCTGCTTAAAAACAATTCCTGTCAAAGCAATTAGGTGCTGCTGTCAAAACTGTTGGGTCTGTAAATAGGAGTTCTGCCATAGAAGAAAAAAATTGAGACCCTGTTAGAGTTCATCAAGATAAAGCATTGTAATTCATATCATTGGCAATTATTTCAAAGTGACATTATTATAAAAGTCAATTTTTTTCTTGTTCCTAGCTTGTTTTTATTGGGCATTTTTACTGTTTTGTCTGTGGACAGGGACTTGATGCTTGATGACCTGGGGGCACTGGGCTGCCCACACTGAAAGGTGCTTTTTTCCTTTTGCGGCAGTAAATGCAGCAGTGCATAAAGGTGTATGTTTAGTCTGAGCTTATGGTTTATAGCTGAACAACTTAGGTGAGAGATGTTTGTGTAGTATCTTTCATTAGTGTGGACATGGACTGTGTTCTTCTGGCAGAACTTAGAAATGTGATCTTAGATCATCACAGTATTGAGGAATAATAATATACACATGTTTTGCCGTCTTCCTGTGACACTGTAAATGGTATATGGTACATTGACATGTTTGTCCTAAAGAGTATACACTCTCAGTCCCTCAAATCATGAAGATAGCATTATTTGAGACATGTACAGAATATCATATGCTGGCATGTGAGCTTTGAGACTGCTTTATTAGCTTGAGCCAATATTGTGTAAATAGACCTGTCTTCCCTATATTCAGTTTTCATCACCTTTTAAACAAATAGCCTCACCCATTTCTAAACGAAATCCTTATTAGTAATAAAGGGGAAATATCAACTTTAAATTGGAGAAACTGGACAAATGGCATTAACTGAGGGATTGGAATTAGCAGCACTTATGTTGAAACAAAGTGACATAATGTAGCTAGGGATGGCAGCCCTGTTTTGTGATGCTAACATCTGAGAGTCGGAGAAGTCATCCTTGGGTATATAGGATGTTCAAGACCAGTCTGGGCTTCATGAAACTTTTCTCAAACAAACAAAAGCAGACATTATATGCTTCCTAATATGGATACACTGAGAAAAACACAACTTCATTTTTGTAGTGTTCTTGCTAAAAATGTATAATCCTAGTAAAGTATCAGACAAAACAAAATTAAGGGACATTATTGACCTGTGTTCTTGAAAACTTTAGTTGTAAGTTAGTTTAAATCCACCCCAGACCCTCAAACGCACTTTTTTTTTTTTTCTGATTTTGTTTGTTTGTTTGTTTGTTTTGGTTTTTTTGAGACAGGGTTTCTCTGTGTAGCTTTGTGCCTTTCCTGGAACTCACTCTGTAGCCCAGGCTGGCCTCGAACTCACAGACATCCACCTGCCTCTGCCTCCCGAGTGCTGGGATTAAAGGCATGCGCCACCTCTGCCCGGCGTACTTTTTTTTTTTTTTTTTGGTTTTTCGAGACAGGGTTTCTCTGTGTAGCTTTGCGCCTTTCCTGGAGCTCACTTGGTAGCCCCGGCTGGCCTCGAACTCACAAAGATCCGCCTGCCTCTGCCTCCCGAGTGCTGGGATTAAAGGCGTGCGCCACCACGCCCGGCTCCGGTGTACTTTTTTTAAAAAACAATTTATTTATTTTTGGGACAGAGTCTGTATTTGTAGCCTAGGGTGGCCTAGAACTTGTTATGTAATCCAGGATGAGCTTGAGTTCTTGATCCTTTTATCTCAGCTTCTCGAGTTCTGGGGTTGAAGACAGGTGTTGTTACCATACACACCATGACCTAACATTCTTGGTACATGTGAAGCTCATTTAAGTGCTTGTCTGTCTTAAACATTTTCCTGACTTTTTTCCCCCAGAGTGAATGTAAGTTATTAAGGAAAAGTGAGAAATTAAGTTTTCTGACTTTTGACAGGATTCATGGCCTGTTATAAAAACCAAAACAGAGCTTGAGAACTACAAAGAAGGTCTGGTCTTGGTTTATACTTGTAAGTCAAAGGGCTGAGGCAGGAGGATTTAGAGTTTGAGTTGGTGTGGGCTTGTTGGAGCATCTAATCTCCACACACTCCAGTGAGGTAAATGCCTGAACAGAACAGATGTGGGCTGTGGTGGTGGCCAGCTAGGCTACCGCCGCCATACTTCTCTCAGATTTATTGAAGCCACAGGCAGTTGTACCACTGTAAGTGACTCTTCCCAGAATACCCTGCTGCTGCCCCAAATCCAACTAGTGCCACCACCGTGGTAGTGACAACGTCCTGCAGTCAGCAGCTAGTCTCCTCCTCTCTTCTGCGTCTCTCTCCCGTTAGACTTATGACAAAAATCCAGTTCAGATGGCTTCCAGAAGTTCAGTGTGGGGAGGAAGAAACAATTTTGCATCTAATCTATTAATCCCATGGCTTTTTTTTTTTTTTCCCTTTTCGAGTCAAGGTTTCTCTGTGGAGCCATGGCTGTCCTAGAACTTGCTCTGTAGCCCAAGCTGGCCTCTAACTCATAGTGATCTACTGACCTCTGCCTCCGTAGTGCTGGGATCAAAGGCCTGGGCCACCACTGCCTGACTGGCATGTTTTCTTGACACAGAAAAGGTTGAAAGCTCTCCACTTGATAGGTTGCAAACCCACTTTTTGTTCAGATGAGATTTCTAAGTCTGAGGGGTGGAGGACGTGTGTAGCTCAGTTGGCAGAGTGCTCACATGCACGAAACCTTGGGAGCGTCAGTCCACAGCCCCATATAACGGGGACATGACGGCACATGCCTGGAATCCCAGTACTGGGCAGGTAGAGGCAGGAGAGTCATAAGTTCACATTCACCCTCAGCTGTATAGAAAGTTGGAGGCCAGTCTGAGTTAGATACCCTGTCTGAAAAATAAACAAAAATGTGTAAGTTTAGTATTTCCACTTGGCAGGTACATCAATCTAAGGATTTTGAGATAATGCAATTTAAAAGTAAGACAGGGCTGGAGAGTGAGCTCAGTGGAAGAACACTTGGTTAGCGTGAACAAGGCCCTGGGTTCAATTCTTAGCACTGAAATATGAATAAATGGATTCATGCAAGATAAACCATACCTAAAATTAATTTCTATCTTAAGATAGTCTACATTTTAGCATGAGTTATAGACTTAGGGTAAAAAGTGTTCTTTTAACTTTTTTTTTTTTCTTTTTTTTTTTTAGGCTGGGTCTTAAACTGGTCTCAAACTGGTCTCAAACTCAGTATGTAACCCTGGCTGACTTTGAACTCATGATCATCCTATCTCAGCCTTCCATGATTACAGATATGAGCCACTGTGTCTGGTTTAGTGAGCATTGTCTTTAAGGCTAGAAGTCATAGCAAGTATATTGCTCGTGGTTATAAAAAACAGAAAGTTTTTAGGTTAATTCTTGGAATTAGTGATTATTTCACATTAAAATTATTTTAGTCCTAGAATTGTTTTATTATCTGATCAGACATATGGGTAGGTGGAGATTTCCTTTATCTTTGAGTCTTTTTATATTTCTATACTATGAGGGACTCCTTAATTAAGTAGATGCTTTATTTGTGCAAGTAATGGATTCCTCAGGGACTACCTATGAGTTGCTCTCCCTGGTGCTCTGGGGGTCACTGCCTTTCACCCCTCTTGAATGAATGCCTCAAAATACTTCCAGATTATAGTCATCTAAAAGGAATCTTTTAGGCTCACTCAAAGGACTGTTAACATCTCTGACAATTTCATGTTTTGGCAGGTAAACCTAGCCTTTAAGCAGCCTGGAAAGAGGCTAGAACATCAAGGAATTAGAATTGAATTTGTAGGTCAAATTGGTGAGTTTTAAAATAGTATTCTTTTTTCCTATGATGACTGAAAAGGGTTGGATTTAGTAGTTAAATAATTGAATTAGAGCTTAGCTTTATGAAAAGAAGAAACTGATTATATGTAATAAAAGAGGACCTAGTATTGTAATCATGCGTCTCAGTTGTATTTAATGATATGTGACTCATTCTGCCTTCGTTCTTAGACTCTGCTATTAAAAATTGAAGGGGTTATGTAAAGTACCAGCCTTGAAACATAATCCCATTGTCTCCCATCTGCCTTCCGTTTTCATCAGCCTTACTCACAGCCACCACCTTCACCTCGGTCTTTCCTTTTAACTGCCATGTTCTTGGTCTCCTGAGCTCGTGTCTACCTGGAGCCAGACTCCTCTGAACAGAAAATCCCACATAAAAAGGAAAGGAGTAATTTCCTCTTCACTTAGATCAGAGTGTGTACATTTCCATGTGGGTGCTTTGGAGACACTCGAGTTCGCAGAAAACAAAACTACACATCCCTCTTTTGGAGCTGGAGAGTCAGGAAAGGAAGCATGGCTTACTAAGACTCTCTCCATAGCTAGGTTTAAAATCTAGCTCATTGTTATTGTACTTTTTTAAAGTACCAAAGCTGGGATGGTGGATATTTATAAATCTATTATGGATAAGACTGTACTCAGGAGCAAGTTATAGAAATTAACTGGGAGTTGGTGTTATTCTTTTGTGCATGGCAGTTTTATCAAAGTAATATATTTATCTAATAAAACAGAATTGTTCTTAAAGGGAGGATTGCTCAGATGACTACTGGGGTGTGTCAGCTTCGTATTAGGAAGTACAGCTATGTGAAAGGAATGAGACTTTTCTATCAGAAGTTGTCTTTGTGCCAGACTGGAGTTTATTTATGCCCAAGTGGATGAAATGAGGGAATAAAATCCAGATCATAGCTCTAGATATTAAAGTAGAAGCATAGTTAGCTAATTTCTCTTGGTTAAAATTTTTTTTTATTTGTTTAAGCGATAGAAGCTTGGGTTTTATTGACTTGGATGATAAATATAATTGGTCTTTTTGCTGTTTTAAATTTCTTAGAACTTTTCAATGACAAGAGTAATACTCATGAATTTGTAAACCTAGTGAAAGAACTAGCCTTACCCGGAGAACTGACTCAGAGCAGAAGTTATGATTTTGAATTTATGCAAGTTGAAAAGCCATATGAGTCATACATCGGTGCCAATGTCCGCCTGAGGTATGGATGTGTATTAGAAATTATAACAGAATCAAAACTGGAAAACCATGCTGCTACTGCCGATGTCTTTATATAAACTTGTAATTACTGTTCTGGAGTAGAAGACTTAAGATTTAAAATATTCTATTACATACTTTGGTTCACCTGACTGACTGATAATGATTTAAAGTAATCATGGCTGTTACTATAATGGATTCAGAGATGTTTCAGTTTTACTTTGTATGAATTATCAGTATTAGTTCAGATCTTTAGTTTCCTGATGAACCTCATTCAGCATATGAATAGATAAGAAGAGATAACCTGGCCGGGTGGCGCACACCTTTAATCCCAGCAGAAGCAGGTGGATCTCTGTGAGTTTGAGGCCAGCCTGGTCTACAGGTGGAATTCCAGGACAGCCAAGGCAGTTACACAGAGAAACCCTGTCTCGAAACACACACACACACACACACACACACACACCAAAAAAAAGAAGATGAGGAAGAGCTAATCCAGGGACTGAGTACACAGGGCAGAACTGAAGTAGGGTCCAGTTTTCTTTACCCTTTGTATTTTTATTCTGTGGGTGGGCACCTGCATGCCACTGTGCGCATACAGAGGTCAGAGGCCAACATCCAGTTGGTTCTCTTTCACCACATGGGTCCCAGGAGTCAAGCTAAGGTTTCAGGCTTGGCAGCAAATTCTTGTACCTGCTGAGCCACCTCACTGACCCCCAAATCCCAATTTCTAAATTCTCAGTCTAGTGTTCTTTCCTGTAAGTCTCCTTGCAGGAGGCCCAGGCGGCCTCCAAGAGGAATGAAATATTTGAGTGGTAATGAAGCAGGTCAAGAGCCCTCTTTTGCTGTTCACTTGGGGTTGGGTTTGACCGCACAGAAGACAGAAGCTGACACTGTGCCTTGACTAGAGTTGAAGAAACAGCAGAACCAAAACAGTGATAGGAGGGGCTTTTTAAACAGGCTGAGGATGGTCCTCTACGGCCGTTTCAGAAGGAGTTATTTGTAAAGTGGAATTTTGTATTTTCTCATGTTGGCATAGCCATAAGTGTAGCATAGGTAGAGTACATGCTTAGCCTGCAGGGTCTTGAATCTACTCCCTCGTACCAAACAAAGCACCCCCAAATTAGAGTCCTTTCTGAGTAAACAAATGGAGAAGTTGACACTTAGTCCCATCAAGAAGAAAGCTGGATTGGTTGACATTTGCTTACTGAAGCACCGGAATTGAACATAGGTGGTTGATTTCATCTTTCATTAACTTTGTAGGTATTTTCTTAAGGTGACGATTGTGAGAAGGCTGACGGACTTAGTGAAAGAGTACGATCTTATTGTTCACCAGCTTGCTACCTATCCTGAAGTCAACAACTCCATTAAAATGGAAGTGGGCATTGAAGATTGTCTGCACATAGAGTTCGAGTATAATAAGTCCAAGTAAGTACCCGAGTGGTCGCTGCTATGTCCCTGTGGTGAGACTAGGTGACAGAGACAGTGTTGAGCAGTGAATACCGCGGACTTGTCCTCTGACTGCTTAAACAGCGCATGTGCATCGTTGGAAACCTATGTACACATGAAAGGGGGGATCCCATGACTTCATCTTCACCACTAACCCACTGTTCATGTCTTCTTGTATGTCTTTCCAGAGGTAAAAAGGGGTGGCATACATGCCCTTTATGTTGTACTTTCAGACAGTGGTCTCATTTTGTTCATTGTATAATGCCTTTTCTTGTTGTTGTCGGTGGTGGTGGTGGTTTGAGAAAGGGTCCGAACTACATAATCCTGGCTGGCCTGGAACTCACTATGTAGACTAGGCTGACTTTGAACTCATAGAGATCCAGCAGCTGTCCTTTTTTTTTTTTTTTTTTTTTTTTTTTTTTTTTTTTTTTTTTTTGAGTGCTGGGAAAAGTACTCCTTTTTGGAGTGCTTCTGGTCTTGTATAATGCCTTTGAAAATTGTATTATGGAAGATGTGAAAGATGTGAAGATACCAAGGTACATGAATAATATAGTGATCAATAGAAGAAATCTTCACATAGGTATTGTCCCCTCCAATAGTTTGTTTTTAATTTGTATTTTTGAGGTAAAAGTTTGCTATATAGTCCAGGCTGACCTCAAACTCATGGTGCTGTCTCAAGCTGGGGTTTTAGGCATGTACCCACCATACTCAGTGTCACAGTAGTTACTAATACATGGTCTGATATGTGTTATCCATACAAAGTTCTGTACTTCCCATTATATTGAATCAAATTGCAGACATTTGTAAAATTATATGATGTAAAAAAATCTCTATGCCATTCTATCTAAAAGATTAATAACTCCTTAATATCATCATATATCTGTTAGCATTCATATATTGCTATTTTTCTTTTTTCTCTCCTTTCTCTCCTTTCTCTCTCTCTCTCTGTTTCTCTCTGTCTCTCTCTGTCTCTCTCTGTCTCTCTCTGTCTCCCTCCTCTCGTAGCCCTGTAACTCATTCTGTAGACCAGACTGGCCTCGAACGCATAGAGATCCTCCTGCCTCTGCTTCCAAAGTGGTGGAATCAAAGGCATGTGCCACCATGACCAGCTTCCTGCTGTGTTCTAAACATATTTTTCACATGGTTTGTTCAAATCAGCATCCAAACAAATATATTCTTCAGTATATTGTATGAGGGTTTTTTGTTTGTTTGTTTTGCTTTTCAAGAAAGGGTTTTTCTGTGTAGTTCTGGCTGTCCTGCAACTCACTCTGTAGACCAAGCTGGCCTCAAACTCAGAAATCCACCTGTCACTCCCAAGTTTACATCACTGACACTGTCATACATGCCTTTGAACTGTCCATAAAATTATCAGGCAGTTTGGAACCTAAAAAGCCGTCACTGAAGGGTTCCTTCAGATTTCTGTGTTAATCATGCATGTGTTACGTTGATACCTAGTTCTGGGAGGAATCAAAAACTACTCGAGTATTGTAGGGATTCTCAAGTTTATTACTTCATGATTTCATGGCTTATTTATTAATACAGTGCAGCAAACTTAACCCCTGAGGGTAGCCCCTGGGTCTCTTTGGCCAGATGGTGGGGTAGCTGTTCTGTTCCACCCTTTTCACACTAATACTACTAAGTTCTGATAAGAACTTTAGTGTTGAAAACATACTAATATGTTGTTAAGTAAACATCAAGCATATAAGATTCTAACTTTCTATTTAGTTACGTGCTTGAGTGCCCTGAAAACTAACCTTTTGGGGCCAGGCTTTTTGAGATAGGGTTTCTATGTATAGTCCCGGCTTTCCTGGAACTCACTTTGTAGACCAGGCTGGCCTCAAACTCACAAAGGTCCACTTGCCCCTGCCTCCTGAGTGTTGAGACTAAAGGGGTATGCCACCATGCCCAGCTATGAAAACTAACTTTTAAAGAGAGACAATTAATTGTGCTAATTAGTCCCTCAGGTATATTTGACCACCAAGTAAAAGTTTAATTTCATATTTGCATAATGAACTGATTAATACTGTTTGAGAAAGGACATTAAAGAATATGAATAGTTGCAATGGTATTTTGAGATAGTTATTTTCCTTGAGGTAATCTATTACCTTTTTTGACTTGTCTCACTTTTTTTTTTTTAAACTCATAGTATGTTATACATATTCTTTCCAAATAGGTATCATTTAAAGGATGTAATTGTTGGAAAAATTTACTTCCTATTAGTAAGAATAAAAATACAACACATGGAGTTACAACTGATCAAGAAGGAGATCACAGGAATTGGTAAGTTGAAGAAAAGATTTTAATTGAAATTAAAATTCCTTGTTAGTTGAAAATTTAGAAGTTTTAGATATTAACACAATTTGAAATCCACATTGGATATTGACTTTGCATTTGGTATTTTGCTGTAATTCATGCTTTAAAAACCAGTTCTTGAGCTGAATTAGTGCAAGACCCTGTAGACCAAGGCCAAGGCATCACTTGAACCCAGGTGTTGAGACCAGCTTAGTTAGGAAAGTAATTTTGTAATGGTATTATAAATATCTGATTCTTTTTTCTTTTAAAGACAAGGTGTTGCTGGCCTCTAGCTTTTCTTGCCTCAGTTTCCAAGTGCTGAGACTACAGAGGCTGAAAAGGAAGCCAGGCTGGACTATATAGCCAGACCCTGGTTCCAAACAAACAAACAAACAAACAGCAACTCACCTGGAAAACCTGTACTGCTAAACCACACCCTTAGCTCTTTAATAGTTTTGTTTGTGTTTTTTTAAACTTACAATTGACCTCATTTTTTAGATATCTGAGTTAAAATATCCTAGAGTTAATCCCGAAGTTTTGTATGCATGTCATTTACGTATTCGGTTTGATGTTTTTCTCTATGTTAAAATGAACTCTATGGGCAGGTAGTTGGAGATTTGAGAGAAAACCTTGCTGCAGTGTAAGCTGTGAGGTGTGTCACTGCCTTCTCTTTGAGCATAGAGCAGAAAGGATTGCAGGAGCTCTCTCTGTGAGGCTGACTCTGAACTGCATGTACCTGTGGGGAGACTGAAGCGTGCCGTTGAGTGATAAGTTTAAGAACAGAATAAAACTTGGAAAAGAATGGCAGTAATTAGCTGAAACAGGACAGAGAATATTCAAATCAATGTCGTTTCCACTGTTCTACTAGGACCCAGCACCACAACAGAAACAGAAACAATCGCTAAATATGAAATCATGGATGGTGCGCCAGTAAAAGGTAAATCAGTTTCACTCCTCTGTTATTTTCTATTTGATGTAAGTCCTACTGCACATCTCTGCTGGCCCTATAACTTTCTCTGTAGACCGGGCTGGCCTTAACTAACTGGTGGTGATCCTCTTGCTTCTGCCTCCCAAGTGCCAGGGTTATAGGTGTGCACCACTGCACCTGGATTCATTTACTTCAAAACATTTTTTAAAGTTTATTTTTTTTAATGTATATATTGATGTTTTGCCTACATGTATGTGGGCACCGTGTGCATGCCTTGTACCTGTGGAGGCCAGAATAGGGCATTGGATCCCCTGGAGCTGTAATTACAGACTGTTGGGAGCTGCTGAGTGGGTGCTGGGAAACAAACCTGGTCCTCTGGAAGAGCAGCCAGTGCTCTTAAACTTCTGAGCTCTCTCTCCAGCCCCTGAAAATCTTTTTGTACATTATTTGTGTGTGGGGAGGGTTGTGTGTTTGCAGTGGCATGCATGTGGATGTCATAGGACAACTTGTAGGAGGTGGTTCTCTGCTTCTACTATGTCCTCAGGCTTGGTGGCAAGTGCCTTGACTTACTCAGCCTTCTTGAAGCCTTTAGTACTTCTTTTATGTGTGTGGATGGCAGTGTTCATAGCAGTTGAACTTTACTCTTCATTCATTGTGAAAGTATGAATTCTTAAAATGTATAATGGCTGGGCATAGTAGCACACACCTTTAATCCCAGAACTTGAGACAGCAGCTGATGGATCTTGGTGTGTAGTGGTGTTTGTTCCACCCATGACCTGGGCTATAGGGCTTGAAGGAGGTGGTGCTTCCTGCTGTTGTATGTGACCTCTTATGAGGAGGAGAGAGGGGTCATGTGGTCCCTTCTCCCTGCTGCCTTCTCCCTTTTGTTTGTTTGTTTATTTTTTATCCTGCTATGATCACACTCTGGATGACCTGGGAATTAAACCTGGTTCCTCTGGAACATCAGTCAGTGTTCTCAACCACCAAGTCATCTATCATATATATATATGTGTGTGTGAGAGTGTGTGTGTGTGTGTGTATGTGTGTATGCATATATATATATATGTATATATATATATATATATATATATATATATATATATATATATGTACAACCATACCTCCTACGGGCCCTATAGCCCAAGGTTTTAGGCGGAGCAAATACCACTGCATTTCCCCTTTCTGTCTAAATAAGAAGGCTCTAAACTTAATGCAAACTATATATGATAAGAATGATTATTAAGTATTGTCCAGGAAAAACAAAGGGTAATAACATAAACTGTTGCTGGAGGGCTTCTCTCCAGGTTCCCCAAGCCCTGCAGTCCCACAATCCACGTATAAAATAATCACTCAGACGCTTATAATACTTATAAACTGTATGGCTGTGGCAGGCTTCTTGCTAACTGTTCTTATATCTTAAATTAACCCATTTTTATAAATCTATACTTTGCCACGTGGCTGGTGGCTTACCGGCGTCTTCACATGCTGCTTGTCCTGGCGGTGGCTGCAGTGTCTCCCCCTCAGCCTTCCGCTTCCCAGAATTCTCCTCTCTCCTTGTCCCACCTACTTCCTGCCTGGCAACCTACTTCCTGCCTGGTCACTGGCCATCAGTGTTTTATTTATATAGAGCAATATCCACAGCAATAAACAAAAATGGAACTACAACCAACAAGAATAACATCAAACAAGAAAGACATGCTAAATGTCCAGAAATGTTCAGAACATAGGTAAATGGAAAATTACCAAGATTACTCCAATAGCTGTTCTATCTTGAAGATTCTAACTCTAGTACTAATATGTTCTAGCTAAGATGCTGGGAGATTGTAACTGTAACTATCTAGTCTTCAACTCCATCAAAGACCTGAGAAGGAACATAATAATACCTGAGAAAACAGAAAATGCAAGCAGGCAATTTCCGAAATTCATACGAGAATAGACGGAGACAGCTGGCAGCCTGGATAGTCACCTAGAGTTTCTCAGCATTGTCGGAGCATCCAATTTACTACAGGCCTAGAATATCTGACAGACCATTTTCAGAAGCAGGACTTTTGAAAGACCATCTTACCCTGTCTTGGCAGAGTTCAGTAGTCGCTTTTCCTTGTGTCCTGATTATCCAGAAAGGACAGCATTCATACTGTCAACAGTTGAAGCAAGGGCAGTTCTTTGCCCAGCAGGCCATTTTGTGCCAAGAAGACAAAATTACATGTGGAAATGTCTCAGAAGCCCAACGTTCTCTCGGGATCAGATCGGTGCTGCCAATAGCAATCATGTCTCACATCAACGGAATTCTTAGCTATCAAAACATTTAAATGCATAATCTCTAGGTCTGTGAAGTGTTTGATGATTACCTATCTGTCTGACGTATGTTTCTGTAAACCTGGAGAACGTAACTGACATAACTATTGAAATGACAGTCATGGGTGACTGGCTCTGTAAGTCTTTTCTACCTAAATAACCTAAGGACTAAGGCTTTATGTAAACAAGGCAGATGTACATGTCAACAGATGTATAAGGACAATGACCTCAAAATTGTGACAATTACACAAAATATCTTAAACAGAGGTAGAAATGTATAGTGCAGTATGACAACAATATCCTTAATATGTATCAATATACAAAGTATCCTAAACAGAGGTAGAACATACATACAGTGTGATAAATATAATATTACATTTGTATCAATATACAAAATATTTCAAACAGGAGTAAGAATAAATATATATAAATATATATTTTTATATATATAAAAAATATAGTTTTGTATTTGTATCAATATATGAATTATCTTAATATAATATAAGAGTAGTTTACATTTGTATCAAATATACAAGAATCCATATCAGTGCGAATTATCCAAGACTGATCATTTGCTAAATCAGTTTACTAGTAAATACAGTAATCTATCTTAATGTACTATACTTATCCATTCCCCTTTTTCTTTTCTAAAGGAGAATATTGAGTCTAAATTTTATTGTTCCACCCCCAACCCTATAATTATACATCCATAACCCTGAGAAAAATGAAACCTTTGGGAGAGGGATGTTGTTTACTTAGAATTTCTTCCTGCTATTTAGGGGGCAATGGTATCTCCTACGTTGGGTACCACTTGTTAAGATCAGTCCACATGAGTCTATTTAATGGGTAATAGGGATTTATTAAGATGTAAATTGAAGAAATGCACTCATGAATACAGAACAGAGTAGACAGCTGAAGTCGTCCTCTGATCTGACCAGGAGTGAATCTACCTCGCAGGCAGCAGGGAGAAGGGACCAGGTGACCCCTCTCTCCTCCTCGTGAGAGGTCCTGTACAACAGCAGGAAGCACCGCCTCCTTCGGGCCCTGTAGCCCAAGCAAATACCACTGCATTTGTGAGTTTGAGGCCAGCCTGGTTACATAGAGTTCCAAGATAGTCAGGGCTGCAAAGAAAGATCCTATCTCAAACAAACAAAAAACAAAACACACAAAAAAATTTAAAACAACAAAAACAAAAACCTTAAATGATTTTTTTTTTTTTTTCAGTGCTAGAGGTTAAACCCAAGACCCTCATGCAGACTAGGCAAGCACTGTACTACTGGGGGAGATGTGTGTATGTGTGTGTGTGTGTGTGTGTGTGTATGTATGTATGTGTATGTATATGTATGTGTATATGTATGTATGTATGTACACACACACACATATGGCCATCTTTTAACTTTGTGTGTGTGTGTTTCAGTGCAGACACTTGTGCCATGGCTACATGTGGAGGTCAGAGGACAACTTTGAGGATTTGGTTGATTTTTCTCCTTAACCCCATGGGTTCCAGGAAGGAATTCAGGCTGTCGGGCCATACAGCAAGTGCCTTTCCCTGCTCAGCCATCTAGCTGACTGGTCCTTTGGTTTTGAGACAGTCTTACTAAGTTGTCCAGGGAGTCTTGAATTTTATGGTCTTTTGTTGTTGTTTTAGATAAGGTCAAGCTGGTCAAATTACTCTATAGCCAAGGATGACTTTGAATTACTGCTCACCTACTTCCAGAGTGCTAGGGTTACAGGCATGCACCACCATGGCCTGTTTACATTACTTGATAATCTTTAGTATGTAGGCCAGGGGAACCAGTATTCTGGTTAGTTTTTGTCAACTTGATACAAACCTACATTTATCTGAGAAGAAAGAACCTTAATTGCAAAAATGCCTTGGTAAGATTGGCCTGTTAGAAAGTCTTTTCTTGATTAGTAATCAATGTGGGAAGGCCTAGCACACTGGTGGCGCTACCCATTGGCAGGTGGTCCTGGGTTCTATAAGAAAGCAAAGTGGAGCAAGCCATGGAGAGCAAGCTAGTAAGCAGCACTCCTTTATGGCTTCTGCTTCAGTCCTGCCTCCAAGTTCCTGCCTTGGCTTCTCTCTGTAGACTGTGACTTGGGATAGGTAAGCCAAACAAACCCTTTTCCTCCGAACTTGCTTCTGCCCATGGTCTCTAGACTAACAATAGTAACCTGAGACATCATGTTCTTAGGTTTTCTTACTCTGGGAGGAATTACTTCAGAAAGGAAATAATGTTTGTTGAGTACCAATTTCAAATAAGACATTGTAGTTTTTAGGTGTCATGAAATTCCTACTATTCTTTGAACTATTTATATCTTATATTTTCAGACGAAACTAAAGTGCAAAGAACTTAAAACATTAGCTACAGCTTATAGAGTGAGTCACTGTATAGTTGGCATTTGACCCAGGCCTTTCAGACTCCAAGGTCCACACACATGCACTTTTGTTAGGTGCAATATTAGTTTGTAAAATTCCAGAACCTCAAATTTGTATGTAAAGTATAGATTTTGTGTAAATGAAATCCTAGCCCTTAGGTTGCTGAAGCAGGATGATCGCTGTGAATTCAAAGCCAGCTTGGGCTACTATGAGACTGCCTCAGGAAACCTACAAACAAAAGTGAAATAATGGGGGCCAGACAAGATGGCTCATTGGGCAAAGGTACCTTTGGGGAGGGGCTCATGAGGCCTGCGCTTTCATCAGGACCTACAGGCAGGTGATGGCTGCTGGGTGGTGGGGACATTTTCTTCAATGGTGTAGTCACTGGAAAGATGTCTGCACTCTAAGGAATGCTTGCCTGTGCTCCTGAGGAAGCCTGATGGAACTCACTGGTGTGTGTTCTCTCCCTCCCACACACAATGACTAACTGGGAGGAGGAAGTAGATCAGCCCCAGGGCTTCACCCCTGGGAGGGCTGCAAGAGAGCAGACTGAAGAGTAACATGATAATGATCAACACATCATATACAGGAAAGTACCAACATGAACCTGTTGTTCATAATTGATGCATGCTAACTAAACTATTTATATCATACTAAATATGTGTGACTGGGCATGGTGTTTCCATGGATGTTAACCCCCACACTTGGAAGGGCAGAGGCAGGAAGACTGAGAGTTCAAGGCTAGTCTTTGCTTTTCTCAAAAAGGAGCCAGGAGAGAGAAAAGAGGGACAAAGAGGGCGTGGGGAAAACAGAAAATACAGGAATCTCAATAACAATCTTCCCGGTGTTGAGGATTGAACCTAGGGTTATGGAACATGCTAGTCAAGTGTTCTGCCACTGAGCTCACTAGCTAGCGCTCTCTCTCTCTCCTCTCTCTCTCCTCTCTCTCTCTCCTCTCCATCTCTCTCTCTCTCTCTCTCTCTCTCTCTCTCTCTCTCTCTCTCGCTCTCGCTCTCTCTTGTTGTTTGTTTGTTTTTGTCTTTTCAAGACAGGGTTTCTTTGTAGCTTTGGAGCCTGTCCTGGAACTCACTCTGTAGACCAAGCTGGCCTTGAACTCACAGAGATCCACCTGGCTCTGCCTCCCGAGTGCTGGGATTAAAGGCGTGTGCCGCCGCCGCCGCCGCCGCCGCCGCCGCCGCCGCCGCCGCCGCCGCCACCTGGCCCAGTCTATAATATTTTTAAATGAAGGCTGTCATCCTTTTTTGTGTATGTTCATATGTGTGCATGCATGTGTATGTGGAAGCCAGACTCAACCATGGATGTCATCCCTAAGGAGAGTACTGTCCACCTTGGCTTTTGAGACCAGTTTCTGATTGGGATCTGGGGCTTGCTGCAAGTCAAGAGGCCCTGGGATCCACTTGCCTCTGGTGTCCTGGTGCTGGGATTACAATGCACGCCAGCAGGCCTGGCGTTTGACATGGGTGCTAGGAACTGAGCTCCAGTCTTCCTGCTTATGCAATAAGCACCTTACCAGTTGAGCTATTTCCTAGCCCCTGGGTCGTCGGCATTCTGTACACTTTTCCCTTTAGATGAACTAGTGTGTATTTATAGACATTATATGCATTAATGAAATTATGGTAAAATTCAAAGCAGAAATGCAACTACTTCTATACAACCATATTTACTGGCTGGCACTGTTCTAATCTCTTTATGTATTTTAACCTCCCAACATAGTCCTTACAGTTTCCCTACAAAATGGGTGTCATTGTTACTGCCCATTTCACAGATGAGAAGCTTGAAACAGTGGATAAGTCCCACAATCCAAGGATTCTTGGCCTGACCCAGGTTGCTCTAGAGCAGTGGTTTTGAGCTCAAGTCAACTCCCTGAAAAACACTTGACATTACCCAGAGAAATTTTGTGCTGTCTGTTGCTGGCATCTGGCGGTGTTACTAAGCATGTAGGACCACCCCCCAAGGAGTCATCTGTCCCCCGATGTCAGCTGCGACAGACTAGACAGTGCTTATCTCAGGTCTGCGTCTCTCTCGGTGAGGCCAAAGCTCTGGTGTGCAATGGCTCTCTGTTCTGAGTCTTGGGTGATTATATTTGATTACCTGAGAAGTAAATGGAAATTGCTTTTCTTTCAGGAGAATCTATTCCGATAAGACTGTTCTTAGCAGGGTATGACCCAACTCCCACAATGAGAGACGTGAACAAGAAGTTTTCCGTGAGGTACTTTTTGAACCTCGTGCTGGTTGATGAGGAAGACAGACGGTACTTCAAGCAGCAGGTAGGGCTCCGTTCTGGGCAGATCTGACACCACCTGGAGAGCATCTCCTTCTCAGAAGCTTACTTACTATGCTAAGCGGGTGGGGCACTGAGTGTGAGGGGACACTGAGTATTCAGTACAGAAGTAGGGGTTGTAAGAGATCTTTCCAGCCATTCCACAGGACTGGAGATGAGCCACACTGTCAGTCCTTTTATTGTTCTCCTAAACAACTTTTTTACTCCTGAATAAAACCACCTACTGTTTATGGTATCAGGCAAATAAAGAACAAAGATGGCTAAAAACCAACAGAAATTCTATCATTGCTGTGATTAGTTTTTCAGATACATTTAGGCATGTTTTAGGTCATACTTTTTCTTTTGGTTTTGGTGGTTCTGGGGTGGAACCTTGGGCATGCTAGGTAAGCTCTCCTCCCCCCTCCTGCACCTTTCCTTTCCTTCTGGTTTTGACAGAGGTCTTACTGAGGTGCCCAGGCTAGTCTTACATTTACCCTCTGTCCTAGGCACGCCTTCTACCTTAGCATGCACCGCCAGCCCAGCATTTAAGAGTGTCTTGAATGTGTTTCTACTTTTAAATGTAGATACCTTCCTAAGCCTGTCTCCATCATTGTGTACCATCCCACCAGTCCACTGAACCCAGGCTCATCCATGCTAGGCTGGTACTCCATGGCTTAACTACATCCTCAGCTCTCCAGTGTTTTTTAGTTTTCTAATTTTTTGAGACAAAAGTTTTACAATGTAGTCTAGGCTTACCTAAAATTTCCAATCCTCCTGCCTTACCTCTTACTGAGATTATAGATAGGTATGATTTGAAACAGGAATTTAGAAGAGGAGAGATTTCGGGATTGACTGGTTAGGATACCATTTATATAGACAGCACCATAGGGAGTGGAAGGCGGTGCTGGAAAGAGGTAGGGCAGCTTATTTGGCCTGCATCAGAGCAGAGACTAACTCAGTTTGGGACAGGCGTTTAGGGAAGGAAGGAGGTAGTAAATTAACATGAGGGTATGTGAGGTGGGCCTCTCATGTTTGGGCCAGGTACTATCAACGAGCAATACAAGCAGTGTTTATAAAACAGATAATGTGGGGGCTGGAGAGATGGCTCAGAGGTTAAGAGCACTGATCACTCTTCCAGAGGACCCGGGTTCAATTCCCAGCACTCACATGGCAGCTCACAACTATCTGTAACTCCAGTTCAGAGGATCTGACACCCTCACACAGGCATACTTCCAGGCAAAACACCAGTGCACACAAAATTAAACAAAACAAAACAGATAATATGGGATCCAGCGAATGGCTCACTGGGTAAAGATGCTTGCTGCCAGAAGACCTGAGTTCATCCCTCAGAACTCACAAGTGAAAGAAGAAAACTGACTCCAGAAGTCCTTCAGCCTTTACATGTATGCTGTGGCATACACGTGTATGCACACAGCGTGAAATGTGCACATAAAAATAACATGGCAGTGATAACGCAGGATGAGTTAGAACAGCCAAAGCTACTCCCCAGAAAGTAGGTTTGGTGTTCTAAGGCCATGGCGAGGGGTTGACTGACCTTGGAGGAAAGCAATGGAACAGCAGCAGATTTGGGGATTCTCTAAAGCAGTAACAACTAGGACTATGTGCTAGGGTAGATTTTTGGTGGTGCTGAACGTGAGTGCAGGTGGGAGGAACGGGGGGAGAGGGAAAGGGGTCAGGACGGCTGAGGCTTTGGTAGGGAGGAACTGAGATTGTTTTACAGCTTGTTAGCCAGTCTTTTCATGGTGAAATCTAAGACCTAACAGAGAACACCACTACGGCTGTCTTGTATTCCCCTAGGAGATCATCCTGTGGAGAAAAGCACCCGAAAAACTGAGAAAACCGAGGACTAACTTTCACCAGCGATTTGAATCTCCGGAATCACAGGCATCTGTGGAACAGCCTGAGATGTAAGCAGAATGGGACAAAGCAGCAGGAACAAGAACTGGAGCCGACAGGACAGGTGACGCTCAGTGGGCTAGAGCCGGTCACAGCCGGGAAAGTCCAATCTGTCTGCTAGTCTTCCTCATCCTCAAGTGCTGCATTATTTTCCAGTATGATTAGAGATTCTGTGTGTATATCAACTTTAAAAAGTGCTTTCTTGGAAACACTGGAGAATTCTTAAGCTGTCTTTTTTGTTTTCTTTTTTACTGCACACTGATAAGTACTCAGATGCATCAGCATAAGCATTAAGGATTTTCATGTGAGTAGGCTGGTATTTGTAATTTTGTTTTCTTTATGCATAATGTTGAAAATCCTTTTCTCTTTTTTCATGCTAATGATTACCTCTTATTCTCTATGTGCAAAAAATTAAATATTTTTTTGTTCAAGTAAAATGAGAAAACCTGAGCAGCCCTTATGTCCTGCAAAGTTTTAAGACACGGCTCCTCAGTATTTTTGAGAATTGTTTTTACATGTGTATCAGAAACCAACCTGGTGTTGCACGGTAGATGCTTCTGGATCTACCATTTCACGGCCTCCTGGTTTTAATGGGGTCTTCGGAGATATATTAAAATTTTCCAACCAAGGGATTACATGGCGTGTCGTTGTGGCCCTCTTCCCCCATTAACCTTTTTTGCTATTATTTTCTGTATCACCATGTAGGTTCTGCAGTGAGGAGTTGACATGTTGGCATTTTAGAACACCTTAGACCTGTATCATTTTTCCATAAATACTTTGAAACGTGTATATATATTTTAATTTAAGAACTTTTGCCATGTGTATGCAAATATCCATTTGGGGATGAGAGGGCTCCAGAGGACTTGTGAAGCATATGTAAGTGTCCAGATCTGGACAGTTTCTTGTTAACTGGAACATTGGCGAGTTCAAACTCATTTAAATGTCACCTAGTCTATTTAAAAACAAACAAACAAACAAACACGAAATTCATTTGTTCAGTGGCTCTGAAGAAGTCGCTGCAGTCATCTGAGCACAGACCACTGATGGTGGACTATGGGGCAAGACAAAGGCTGCTGGGTGGGAACTACGTTCACTCGTGGTTCATTGTTCTTTTGTTTGTTTTTATACCAGTATTCCTTGACACCTCAGAGCAAGTTCTGTCAGTTAACCTTACTTTCCAAGGAAACTGAACAGCCCAAGTTACCTTTCTTTAAACCTATTTTACTATGATGGCACTTTGATAAAATGGCCAGCAACCAACCCTGGCCAAAGGTTCCACGTACGTCCTGGAGCAGCTACCGTACATGTGGAGTTCTAAGAATGGCCATGTTTCCCTTCATGTAAGTGCCTGTTCAGAGTTTCAAATTTTCAAAATGCCAAATATTTTCATGGTCACTTGCATGTAGTAATCTAGGAAATATTCAGAGATTTTGAAAACCAATTGTATTTAACCGGCCTCAAGTTGTGCAACTATGATATATAATAAATAATTTGAAACAGAAACTTGTAGTCTGAGTAAAATGACTTTATTCTCAAACCTTCTCATTGTTAGTAGGTTGAACACAGGCTTGTCCAATGGTTCAGGAAGACACAGTCATAACAGTGAGTTTTTATAAATAGTATGTAGCTAAAGGTTTGTGAAGGTTTATTCTATTTTTTATTTTATGTGTATTGCTGTTTTGCCTGCATGTCTGTCTGTCCAGACGTGGGCAGAGGAGGGCATTAGACCCCATGGAGCTGAAGTTACAGGTGGTTACAAGCCCCCATGTGGGTGCTGGGAGCAGACCCCCGTGCTTGCTATTAACCACTGAGCCATCTCTCCAGCTCCAGCAGCTTCAGTTTTAACTAGTTTGCTTAAAACTTACATAACATGCTGATTCACTCCACCTGAGACTTTCTGGTGCATAATCAATTTAAGTTTTTTTCTGAATTCAGTTTTGGGATTTTAGTCAAAAGCTGGTAAATAAAAACATCAAACTACAAGCTAAATTTGTCCACTGATGTAGTGTCACAGTGGTTCTCAATCTTACTCCAATGTCAGGGTCACTTCAAGAGCTCTAAAAAGATGGCCATGCCTAGGTTTTACCTAGATGGTAAAATCAGAATCTCACTGGGAGTAGTGGTACATACCTGTAATCTCAGCACTTGAAATGCAGAAGCAGGAGGATTACCACAAGTTCAAGGGCAGCTTGATCTACATAGTGAATTCTAAGCTAGTTAGAGCTATATGAGGCTCTATCTCCAAAAAAATTTTCCTATGTATTGGGACCTAACATAAAAAAAAGAAACTACCCAGGGTTAAAGAGACACTGAACATGTTTGTGTTAAGATGGTCTCATACAGGCAAGGCTGCTCAAATTCACTGTATAGCTGAGGATGACCTCAAAATACTTTTAAAACAAAATTAAATCCCAACACTTGGGTGGCAGAGGCAGGCGGATCTCTGTGAGTTTGAGGCCAGCCTGGTCTACATAGAAGAGTTCCAGACAGCCAAGGCTGTTACAGAGAAACTGTCTGGAAAAAGAAACAAAAAATTAAAGTGGGGTCTTGTAGCCAAGGTTAGCTTTGAACTCCTTATGTAACCAAGGTGATCTTTAACTTCTGATCCTTCTGTCCCTCCCCCCCATTGACGTAGGCATCACCAGGATGCTTGGTTTACGTGGTACTTGGACTTCCTGACTCAGGGCTTTGTGCACGCTAAGCAAAGCACTCAATCAACTGAGGTACAACCCTAGCTCTAACCTCAGACTTGAGTCCCTCTACATCCTGGTTTATAAAATGCTAGAGATTGGACCAAAGGCTTCATACTTGCTAGGTAAGCACTCTAGCAATTCAACTATATTCTCAGCCCCATTTAAATATTTGGTTTCCCCATTAATGAAGTTTTCTTATTTGACATAGTTGGGGAAGAAAGGATTTTCCCCTATTGTTTGAGACAAGGTCTCTGTTTGCAGCTAGACACTACTCTGTCTCAGCCTCTTGAATGCTGGGTTTACAGACATGAATGACCATGCCTGATTCTCTGTACTTCCACACTAAGTGATGGACACAAGAGGAAGGCCTATGTAACCACACACCTGTGAAGGTTCACAAACTACAACGCAAAGGGAGTGGGTAGGACTTGGTGCTTACGTACCTTCGTAAAGAGTGGTACCTTAGGCGAGCTGCAGAGGCTTCTGTGAGGCTTAGACATGGTGCCCATTTACTGCTTAGGAATAAGTCAGTCTTCCCTGGTCAGTTCCTGGGTGGGTATCAGTGGCATATCTGAACCTCTTCAGTACGGATATGGTAGTTGTGATACTAAATTTAAGTTACAGTGTAATGAGCAAAGTTATTTGCTGAACCATTTACATCGGTTGAATCTGCTGATCATGTATGAAAGCACCCTCTAGTGGCTTATACCTCTGCTGGAACTTTACAGATTTTAAATTTTCAGCCATAAGCAAAAGCATAGTGCGGAAAATACCCTCAAATACATTTTTTTTTTAAAGACTTGGATGTTCTGAAATTGTTAGAAGCTGGCTGCTGGACAGCATGGTCAGACTCTACTCTGCAGAAGACATCTTCAGCTCTGGTTCTGCCCAACCCCATACACACTGCTGCTTCCCACCCTTGCTCCACTTGACTGACTCACCTTCCAGTAAGGCTGTCCCAGGGAACTTTGTTTTTTTAAGACAGGTTCTCAGTATACGTGGCTAGCCTGGAACTCTGTATGGACCAGGCTGGCCTCAAACTTGGGAGATATTCTTGCCTCTGCTCCGGAGTGCTGGGATTAATTTTGTATGCCACCATGCCTGGCCAAGTCTCTGAATTTTCAAGTTCAGTGTGGGGGGTGGACAAGGAGAGGCAGGAGGAAGAGGAGGAGGTGGAGTTATTTAGGAAGGAGTGGGAAGAACCCAGGAGCAGGGTGAGAATTCTGAGGCAGAGGAAAGGAATCTTCAGTTTGCAAAGTGGGGAAACGGGACTAGGAGAGTAGGGTAGGTTTGGAAGGCACAGACTTTGAGCCAGGCACAGGGATTTTGCCCAACAGCCAATGATCAATATAAGGGGACTGATTGAGGTTCTGGGGTACCTGTGACCTTGAGGCCAGATGGCTCAAGCAGCAGTGGGGTCCAGAGAGCCAGCTGCTGGCCAGCCCACTTTATATGAGGGCCAACTGACCTCACACAAAAGCAGTTTCCCCTTAGTGAGGCTAACACAATAATTGTCCCCAAAACTGGGGGGAAAATTCTTGAACATGCATTGTAGGAGAGGTTTGGAATGGTTGCCCCCTCTGTAGAGAAAAGTTTATGTGATTCCAGGAAGCAAAAGGTCAAAGGGATCAGACGGAGAAGATACAAGCAGATGGGGTGGTATTAGGTGAGACCTTTGAGTCGAGGACAGGAGTGTACCTGCTCATACACCTGGAGAACGCTTGTCCTCAGAAGGAAGGAGGGAGGCTAGTGCAGACTGCAGGGTCTCCCCTTTTTCCTCGTCTTCTGTTGGCTACCAGTCTGCAAGGACAAAGGGAGCAGAGGTGGCGGCGTGCAGAGCTTTGTACAGCCAGTGAGTAAGACGGAAATAGCCTTCCAGGAGTCTGCTTCAGTGTTGCGGCTCAACTTTACTTCAGAGTGAGGGGAATATATAGGCTGGGGAGAGTAGCTGGGCATCACCTAGTCTGCATTTGCAGCATGCTCCTATCATACAGCTGGAGTCTGATACCGAATTACCATATGGGCAGCAGGGGAAGAGCATTTGCAAGGAACTATGTCAAAGGTCACACTTGATAAGTCAGGCATCTGGGCTCAAAGAAGCTTCCAAATGAGGTCAGGTGGAGAGCAGGAAGCTCCCAATGGGGGAAGGGAGTCCTCCATTTTACACCAAGCTCAGGAGAGCTGTCAGACAAGGTGGACTGCTACCTGCAGGGAGTAGGGCCCGCCAACAGCAGACAAAGGACAAGGAGGGCAGAACTTACTGGAACTGTCATTATCCCAGGGCAGGGATTAACGCTGCTCTTGTAACTCAGGTGAAGAGGGCAGGGGGTTGCTTCTTGAAAGGGGAGGTGCACACCCCAGGTTGACTTCTGGTTGTCACTAAGTCAAAAAGCCTGGCGGACAGACCAGCTCTTGTATCCTTGAGTCAGACAAAAGGACAAGACACAACAGATACACAGAGAACAAAGATCTAGACCTCCCCGCCCCCCAAGGACAAGCACTGTCCAGAGCAGAACTCAGTTTGCTCACCAGCTAGCTCTCCATCTCGGGGAACTTTGACAATAGGCAGATTCTGAACTGTCGCCACTGAGCCATACGCAGTCACCGCCAGTTAGCAGATTCCCAGCTCTAGCCTTGGAGCCTGTGGTCCAGATGCAAGCCAACTGCTCCACTGAATCATTCACACGTTACTTGGGCTGGCCACTTGCTCAGACTAAATCAGGTAATTAGGTCTTTAGTAATTGGCATTCCAATATAAAGCAAAGGAACAGGGAAAGACCTTCTTGAGCCAGAACTGAATACAGAATACAGATTTACCTCCCAGGAGAACCAGAGGGATCGGATCCATTTTGGTGCCTGGGAACATGGCAGTCATACCAGACCTCTCCAGACTCAGTGAGAGGCCCTGGAATGTCTTCAGGGCATGCCTCCCCTTCAACCTCTTGTCTGCAGTGAGGCTGAGTCTCATGTGGTGTGAGATAGCTCACCGGGGCCTCCAAATGAGATGCTTATTTGAGTAATTACATATAGAACACCACAAATACAAGACCAAGTCGGAGTCCTTTATTGAAGCTGGCAACTGACAATAGGCTTCTGCCACAAAGAACTCTCAGCCCTGACGGGAGAAAATAGAGTTTACAGAGGCAAAAACAAGCATCATTTCCCTGCAAGGGAGGAGGAACTCTTTGTTCTGTCAAGCAAGATGTGGTTTTGAAGTGGAGGTATGGGTCAGTTGTGTATGGATTGGGTATGTGTGTGTGTGTGTGTGTGTGTGTGTGTGTGTGTGTGTGTGTGTGTGTGTGTGTGTGTCAGGGCTGAAGAGTTAATGACCTGAAAGCTTCAGGCAAGCGGAGAAACTCCATACACGAAAGCTGACACACTGATAACATCTGCAAGCAGTTTGGAGCTGAGGAAGGAAGTCAACTCCTGACAAGGAAGTCAACATATTGGTAAGAACCTGTTAGCGCAGCACAGAGATGGAATTTACACTCCAATAGTTCCCTGCCCTATGAAGCCCTCAAGCCACCCCCACCCCCACCTTGGAGCATCTTCTCCAACTCTGCTGAGACTGTTGCCCTTCACTGTTCTAATGCTCTAAGAAAGACAATCTGCTTCTGCTAGGCTCCCTTTTATTTGCAAGTTGCCTCGATCAATTCTGATCCACCAAGAGCAATGTGAGACAAATGCCTCGCAAGTTAATGACCAGAACAGAAAAATTATACCTTGCAGGTTAAGAGATCTGTTTGCAGCTAAGAGAGTTTAAAAGACATTCCTGTTTGTCCTGTGTTAAATCTTTACAAAATAAGGTTTCTAAGTGTAATTAAGAAGTTCCTCGGGCTGGAGAGATGGCTCAGCAGTTAAGAGCACCGACTGCTCTTCCAGAGGTCCTGAGTTCAATTCCCAGTAACCACGTGGTGGCTCACAACCATCTATAATGAGATCTGGTGCCCTCTTCTGGACTATAAGCATATATGCAGATAAAACACTATACATAATAAATAAATCTTTTTTTTTAAAAAAAAGTTCCCTTCTTCGGGAAAACACCAAATGGCGGACAACGCCGGTGCAGCGGGAGGGCCCGGAGGACCTGGGGGCCCAGGACTAGGAGGCTGCGGCGGCTTCTGCAGAGGATTCGGCAGCAGCCTTAGGGGGCCATGGTCGAGGCCCTTGGGCTCGTGGAGGTAAAGCTGAAGACAAGGAGTGGATCCCTGTCACCAAGCTGGGCCGCCTGGTCAAGGACATGAAGATCAAGTCCCTGGAGGAGATCTACCTGTTCTCCCTTCCTATTAAGGAATCCGAGATCATTGACTTTTTCCTGGGCGCATCCCTAAAGGATGAGGTTCTGAAGATCATGCCAGTGCAGAAGCAGACTTGGGCTGGCCAGCAGACCAGGTTCAAGGCTTTTGTCGCTATTGGGGACTACACTCGTCATGTTGGTCTTGGTGTGAAGTGCTCTAAGGAAGTAGCCACTGCCATCCGAGGGGCCATCATCTTGGCTAAGCTGTCCATTGTCCCTGTGTGGAGAGGCTACTGGGGGTACAAGATTGGCAAGGCCCACACTGTCCCGTGCAAAGTGACAGGCCGCTGTGGCTCTGTGTTGGTGCATCTCATCCCTGCACCCAGAGACACTGGCATCGTCTCTGCTCCTGTGCCCAAGAAGTTACTGATGATGGCCGTACTGATGACTGCTACACGTCAGCCAGGGGCTGCACTGCCACCCTGGGCAACTTTGCCAAGGCCACCTTTGATGCCATCTCCAAGACCTACAGCTACCTGACCCCCGACCTCTGGAAAGAAACTGTGTTCACCAAATCTCCTTATCAGGAATTCACTGACCATCTTGTGAAAACCCACACCAGAGTGTCTGTTCAGAGAACCCAGGCTCCAGCTGTGGCCACCACATAAGGGTTTTTATACAAGAAAAATAAAGTGAATTAAATCTGTTAAAAAAAAAAAAAGTTCCTGTCTGCTCTGTGCTGAGTCCTAGTTAAGGGACAAGTCCCTGTTTGTGCTAAATAAGGTTTCTATTTGTAATTAAGAGTAAGTTCGCCGGGCAGTGGTAGTGTATGCCTTTAATCCCAGCACTCGGGAGACAGAGGCATAGTGAGTTCCAGGACAACCAGAGCTGTTACACAGGGAAACCCTGCCTCTAAAGACCAAAAATAAATAAAATTAAAAAATAAAAAAGAGTTCTTGTTTCTTAGGTCTGATGTAAACTGCTTATAACCCCACTTGATATATATTCTTGCCTTTGTTCATCCCCTTTTCATTGTATCCTTTTAATAGCATATAACAGCCAACCTTCTCGCCCCTGTGAATACCTTATCTCTCTCCTAATAGACTTAAAAGGCCAGCGGGAGCTGCTCTTTTAAATTCCGACTTAGGGTGAGGCAGGGAATGAGCCAGTCCTGGGTGCACCCCCAAATATAGCTTGCTTTAACTGGACAATCACGGACTTGGGTCTTTTCTCCTCACGAATTACAGATTTAACAGCAACCTGATTTCTAGGCCACTTATATTTGTCTTGGGACTAGACTACACTTATCATTTCTCCATGCCTCTTGTTTGCTTTTAATTCTGCAGAAATCTCGTTGTAGCTTTGGAAATTACTACCTGGACTTGCTGTTAGCCCATTATAGTAATAAATACTTGCATTATTTAATGGGTACCATTATCACCAAAATCAGATCAGAAATTGAGTGTAAAGTAATAGGTTTCTCCACCCACGCAGTAAGCCTGAGGAAGCCAAACTGAGAGAGAGAGTCTAACAACGGGTTTATTTGAGCAAAGCAACTTCTGGGCGGGTTCTCCAGTCCCAGAGATGGAGGCGAGAGAAGATGGCACCCACAAATGAAAGCAGGGAGACTTCATAGGTTGTAGGCAAGGGATGATGACATGTACGCCACAAGCTGGGTTTGTGCCTAGTATGGTCAAAAGCTGAGTGCATTACATGGGGATTTGCGCAGCTGGCAACTTCAGGGGAGGAAGCTGTAGTAGCCGCTAAGAATTCGGAACTGGACTTTTTGTCGCCTTTCCTTTGTTCGGAGGCTCTGGGTATGTGTGGGAGGGGGCGGGGGGCTTGGGGTAGAGACAGGCAGAGACATAAATGGGGCTTTCCGGATCATGCAGGGGCGAGACGGAGGTTCCATCCGAACATAAAGGACTTCTCAAATCCCTAACGTTACCTTGTAAATCAAAAGCACTTAGCAAACTGTTTCAAGAATCCTACTGGACACAGAATGTTACTTATATAACACGTCACTTAAAGTTACAAGATCATAATGTAGGAGTGGGGGAGTATAAGGAACACCTGGCCGTTTGTTTTTAACTTAATGTTTCAGTCTCGGGAGGAAACAGTATCCAACTAACACAAACGAGACTAATCTTTTAAGAAGGTACACAGCGTGTGCTTTTGTCTTGTTCTGACTTTCGAGTTGTGAGGAGTGCAAGCTGCATACATTAACGTTTAAGTCCTGTAGCTCAATGGTGGAGCACATGTCTAGCATGCTCATGGTTCCATCATCGAGTCCTAGCGCCGAGGAGGGACACACATGTGCCATACAAGGACTTTACTTACTGTCGTACAACTCGTCTTGCTCTGTAACAGGTCAAGTCATGTCCTCCAACGTTATCCTACCAGGGAACTAGGGACGATAACACACTAATTTCCTTGGGGGATGCATCTTAGCGTTTAAAGCCACGTGCTGCTGGATGCTGGCTCACCGCAGTGGCCAGTTTGGTCACATGGTCACATGACGACGCTTGCACGATTCCCCTTGGCGCATCTGTGGCGTCCCTAAAGAGGCCTGATTATTTTCCCTTCTTTGGAGAAAGCTGCTGCCAATTGCCGCAGAAAGCGGGAAAGGGTGCGAGCTTGTTTCCTCCAGTGGACCCTACAGACGTCATTCTCCCTTGAAGAGGAGCGAGCTTCCGGCCCTTACCTCTCCTTTACGGTCAGGCGCATACTGGGACAGCCCCGCTCCCGCTCTGGGTCCTTTCGCTCTGCGGGCGCCGGCGCGCGTCACCGTTCGGCGCCCAGTCGCCGGGCTTCTCCCGGCTCGGGTGGGAGCCGCGGCCTCCATGTCCTTTCCTCGGTGTGCCCTGCTGTGGGCTCGGCTCCCGGCGGGGCGCGGGGCTGGGTCCCGGGCGGCCACCCGCTCCGCCCTTCGCGCGCTCGCGGGGCCTTTCCCCGGGGCTCCGGGACGCGTTCCCTGCCTCGCCGCCTCCTCCTCTGCCTCTGGGGGCTCCAAAGCCCCGAACACGTCCTTGTTCGTGCCGCTGACAGTGAAGCCTCAGGGTCCCAGCGCCGACGGCGACGTGGGTGCCGAGCTCACTCGGCCTCTGGACAAGAGTGAGTGTTGGAGGCGCCCGGCGAAGCGGCAGAGTTTTGGGCTCGGACCTGCAGGGTGCGGTGTGCGCTCCTTTCTGGAGCCCTCAGCACTCTAATTCACTCTTTTTGTTTTGTTTTTTGTTTTTTCGAGACAGGGTTTCTCTGTGTAGCTTTGCGCCTTTCCTGGAACTCGCTTTGGAGACCAGGCTGGCCTCGAACTCACAGAGATCCGCCTGGCTCTGCCTCCCGAGTGCTGGGATTGATTAAAGGCGTGCGCCACCACCGCCCGGCTTCCAATTCATTCTTAACTCCCTTTACAGGGACATTGACCCTTCCCGCCCTTCCTCTGAGTGGTTAAACTCCATCTCTTGGGTTGAGAGGGTTAAGAAAGAATTTTGTCCTTTAGTGGTGCGCCGCTTGTGGTCCTCGGGTCCTCAGAGGGCGTGAAGGGATGACAGCGAGGACTTTCAGAATTCTTTGCCATTGACTGGACTCGGATGTCTAACAATGTTAAGATGCCGTCTTGTTGCCAAGACGACGAGTGTCAGATCCCGATTTCTCAATAAATGTACTCTCCCACGAGGTAGACCGACATGTAAATACAAGATAGAAGTTGATAAATCTGTCCTTGCCAAGAGTAGTAGACATCCCCACCCTCCCAGGGTCCAGAGATGAAGGGAAAAAAAAAAACTTAGCAACCCTGGGTGGCAGTGCGTTTTGTCCTACCAATTAGGTTCGGGTGAGTTTTACAAGTGTGTAAATGTTTTCAGTGGCATGGGGCTTCAGATTATATGGCCACTGTATGACTAGGAGGGTGAAAGGTTTCCTCTAACCGAATGACATTCTTGAAGATTGAAAGAATACCATGTCTTCTAGACCTAAAAGCTGTCCAGGAACGACCTTTAGGCAGCTGGCTTTAATAAGTGAAATTGATGCTTCCTATTGTGACTTTAAAACAGATTTTATCTTGGGAGTCTGAGGCAGAGGGATGGTAAGTTTAGTGCTAGCCTGGGCTATAGAGTGAGTTCAAAACCAGCTAGGGTAACTTAAAGATATCCTGTTTCAAAATTAAGTTTGTTTGTTTCTAAATGAGCTTGAGGATACAGCCCTGGGATACAACACTTGCCAAGCATGTGCAGTGCCCTAGGTTCATTTCCCAGTACTGTCTTCAACTAATCAACAAAATAGTGCTCCTCTTCTTTCCCCTTCCTCCCCCTCTGCCCTCTCCCTCCTCAAAAGAAGCCCAGGCTGTTCTCAGACAGGGGATTGCCACTGATTGATTACTGGTACGGGCCACCATGGCCACCACTACTGCTAGCAGTGAGGTACTTCTGCCTTGGAAAGCGGAAGGGCTCACCTCTTCCTGGAAGTGATGGCTCCTCTGGTAGCTTTGGGCACAAGTGGACATTGGGAGACCACTCTGTGGAGCTGGTTCTCTCCTTGTGTGTCTGCGGTGGAGCAGGGATGTTGTGTTGTTTTGTTCTGTCGTTTTCCTTACACTCCATTGCATGCTAACTCACCAAGAGGGATCAGCTCACAGCTTCACGTTCTTGCAGCATTCCTGAGGCTGCTACCTTTAGCGTCGTGACTTCAGCGTCCTTTTGCTTTTTGTAGATGTGTCTAAATTGGGAAACGAATGTTAAACTTTCATATCTCTCTTTTAGATGAAGTAAAGAAGATCTTAGACAAGTTTTATAAGAGGCAAGAAATTCAAAAACTGAGCGCTGACTATGGACTTGATGGTAAGGCCAACAACTTTTTTAAGATTTATTTTCCATTATTTTGATCACTTTTTGAGTATTTTGCCTGTGTACCACTTTCCTGAAGTGCCCATGGAAGAGGGCGTTGGATACCCTGGAGTTGGAGTTAAGAGATGGTTGTGAGCCACCACGTGGGCACTGAGAATGGCGTCTTGTTTCCCTGGCACGCTTAACCACTGAGCCATCTCTCCAGCTCTGCCAGTAACGTCTTTATAGAATTGTTACATTTTACTTGGTGCTTGTTATATGTAGTTACAGGACATAGTTGTAGTCTGAAGAAAAGTCTCTCTTGGGGGACCCCCAAGCCCATCTTGCAAGCCAGGCTGCACAGTGCAGGAGGAGCTACCTGTTCAGCCGGCCTCAGGGTCCTGTTTAGTTTCCGTTTTAGCCCAACCTATACTAAACCAGCTGTGCTACCAAAATATTAATAGGCGCTTGGAGCTTGCTGTGGTCTGCATATGTCTTAAGATTGAGAACGCAAATAAAGACTAAGTCTTGTGTGTTTTGATGTTGTGTTTTCCACAGCCCGTCTCTTCCACCAAGCGTTCATAAGCTTTAGAAATTACATTATGCAGTCCCATTCTCTGGATGTGGACGTTCACATTGTCTTGAATGACATCTGCTTCAGTGCAGGCAAGTGCTTAGAGAATTCTTTAAAAAAGTTATTTTGTGTATGTGAGATAGAGTTGGGAGGAAGAAGAGAAAAGAGCGTGTGTGTGTGTGTGTGTGTGTGTGTGTGTGTGTGTGTGTGTGCGCGCTTGCTTACTTGGTTGGAGGTCAGAGGGCAACTTTTGGGAGTCTGCTGTCTTCCCGCTGTAGGTTCCCAGGATTGTAAAGCAGTACCTTTGCTTGCCGAGCTGTCTCCTGGGCCCGCTTAGGGGTTTCTTTGAATTGTGGTTGTTTTATGTGTGTGGGTGTTGTGCCTGTACAGATTTCTGTGCACCATATGCACGTGGTGTCTGTGAGGCCAGAGGAAGGTATCAGATCCCCCAGGACTGCAATTGTAGTCAGTTGTGAGCTACCATGTGGGTGCTGGGAGTCCAACTTGGGTCATTTCAAGGCCAACCTGGTCTACAAAGGAGTTCCAGGACAGCTACGGCCACACAGAGAAATCCTTTCTCGAAAAACCAAGAGAGAGAGAGAGAGAGAGAGAGAGAGAGAGAGAGAGAGAGAGAGTTAGTTTCCATAACAGTGGGGGGTCTGAACTGGGAGGATTGCAAGTTTGAGGTTCAGTTTTGAGTATTCATGCAGAGCGAGCATGCTAATGCACTGCGCTGTTTTACAGCTCACGTGGACGACTTATTTCCATTTTTCTTGAGACATGCCAAACAGATCTTTCCTGTATTGGAATGCAAGGATGACCTCCGTAAGATCAGTGACTTGAGGATACCACCCAACTGGTTAGTTCTGGTGCTTACTGATATGAGATTTCCCAATTTGGGGAAACTAATGTTGATGCTTTTGTTTTATACTAGATAATAAATTATAGAGTCTGAATTGTGTTTTCCCTGAAATAAAATAACAAAGAGATTAATTCTGTCAGACATTTTATTGGTGTGTCCCTTTCACCCTGATAGACCTTGGATTAAGGTTTTCTTAGGACAGATTTCAGATAAAGTTTCTCTTGCAAAATTGTTCTAAGTTGTAGTCCTGATGTCTTAGCTGACTGCCTGGGGGAATAGTTCTTTCCCCATCGCCGGAGCTCAGCATCTTAGCACTGTGATGCCTTTTGAGACACTCCACTCAGATCCTGCGGGCTGCTTCTAGGCCCTGCCAGGTCTCACCTTAGATAGGTCCAGCCCAGCCCTTGGCCCAAACCCCACAGACACACACACACACACACACACACACACACACACACACACACCCCGAGCACAGGGACTTCAGGGCTCCCACTCTCTGCATCTTTTTTGCTCTTTGACATTCTGCCACTCAAATCCCAGCTGCTTCAGTCCAGGGTGGAGAGTGTGCTCGGTTGATCGGTCATTTGTCTAGTAGGGACAAAGCTCCAGACTTGATGCCCAGTACTGAATAAAACCAGGCATGGTGGGAGATGCCTGTAATCCCAGCATTTGGGAGGTAGAGGCAGAGGGTTAAGAATTCAAAGTTGCTAGTCGTGGTGGTGGACACCTTTAGTCCCAACACTCAGGAAACAGAGGAAGGAGTATCCCTGTGAGTTCAAGGCCAGCCTGGCCTACATAGAGAGTTCCAGACTAGCCAGGGCTACATAGACTCTGTCTCAAGAAAAAGAAGAAAAAAGAAAGAAAAAAAAAATCAGTCATTCTTGGCTATATAGCAAGTTGGAGGCTAACCTAGGCTACATGAAACCCTGTCTTTAAAAAAAAAATTGCAGTCACTTGAGCAGCTCTAAGTCTGACCCGCTTGTTCAGGGCAGTTGTCCTTTGCTTGGCCTCCGTCGCTCTGTCCTGCTGGGGTGTATTAAGATCATCTCCAGTGCTCCCTTCCGTCAGGAGTCTAGTCCTCACCGCCTGTGTCTCTGTCCCAAAGAGTTGCTGCAGTGTCTGCCCCGTTTTGTGTTTGCAGATGGTGGTAGAGCATCTCCTCCCCAGTCAGTCCACGTGGCCAGAAGCAGAGGGAGGCTCAGTTACTCTCTTTATAAATACTGACATTACTAGGCCGGGAGTATTTGCTTTGGGGTCTGAAGGTCAGAATTGTGGGAATAATGTAAGCATATCTATGGGGCCAGTTTAAACTCATTTTCAGAACCTTGAGATAGCCAAAACGTTCTTTTGCATTTGGGGGTTCTCCAGTAAGTCCATTCTGGAAGTCTTGTTACTTTAATGTGATTATACATCCCTTCAGTGAGTTTCAAAGACTGTCTGCTAGGATGGATTATGAGGTTAATAGAATTAATTCCTTACCCACTCATGTTTTAGGTACCCAGAAGCCAGAGCCATACAACGGAAGATAATATTCCACTCGGGCCCCACCAACAGTGGAAAGACTTACCATGCAATCCAGAGATACTTGTCAGCGAAATCTGGAGTGTACTGTGGCCCTTTGAAACTGCTGGCACACGAGATCTTTGATAAGAGTAACGCTGCTGTCAGTACACTACCCAGTGTTTGCTCATTTCCTTGATAGCTTTCCTTGTTGAGGTGGAGGTGGGAAAACTGCGTAGTAATTCACTATAGACAGGAAATGCCTGTGTAGCGCACTGAGAAGCCGTCAGTTGTAAAAGGTAATGGTGCCCCACCCAGTTGCGGGAGGAAGAGATGCCAGACTCCAACATGCCACCAATGTGCTGTATTCTTAGTTCAGAGAAAATGTGAGGGAAGGCTGTGGTCCCAGCACTTGGCGTATGCAGGCAGGAGGCAAGCCTGAGCTACGTAGGAAGCCCTGTCTCAGAAAACCAAAAGAACATCAGAGAATGAGATTAAATATTACTAGAATATTTATTGTAGAGAGAATGATGAGGAACCCACCATCAAACTCTATGGGTGCCGGGCGGTGGTGGCACATGCCTTTAATCCCAGCACTTGGGAGGCAGAGGCAGGCAGATCTCTGTGACTTCGAGGCCAGCCTGGTCTATAGAGTGAGTTCCAGGATAGGCTCCAAAAGCTACACAGAGAACTCTATGGGTGCTTCATTTCCTTTTTTTTTTTTTTTTTTTTAATTGATTTGCTTTTTCAAAAAAGAAACCATCAGTTAGTTGAAACTCTCTTTGAACTGTTCCTCTACAGGATTTTTTTTTTTTTAAAGACTTATTTATTTATTATGTATACCGTGTTCTGCCTGCTCATCAGAAGAGGTCACCAGATCTCATTACAGATGGTTGTGAGCCACCATGTGGTTGCTAGGAATTGAACTCAGGACCTCTGGAAGGACAGCCAGTGCTCTTAACCTCTGAGCCATCTCTCCAACCCCCTACAGGATGTTTTCTTAGCAGTGTTAGATCAGATTTGGATGCTCTGAGCTGAACCTGCTCATCAGGACTATAGCCATGTTTTCAAAACTGGACTTAAGCCCTTTGGTCTGAGCATTGTCTCACTAAATGGGCCACTTTTTATTATCTTAGTATGCATGATGTGATGTTAGCCAGTTTGGTTTAGATAATTTGTATTCTGTGTTTAAAAAAAAAAAAAAAAGATTACATTTTTTGTATACGTAATACTTTATCCATACATTTTGGAAATTTGTCTTCAAAACAGAGACCTGGTTGGTTTTTTTTTTTTTTTTTTTTTCATTAACAGAACTATAGAATATTTATCTGAAAGAATATTTAGTTAATAGACTACTATTATTTAATACTTAATCCATATTCAAATTCAAGTTTTGTTGGGCTGAAAAAATGGCTTCACTGGTTAAGAGTGCTTGCTGCTCTTGCAGAGGATCTATGTAGGCTAGCTCACAAAGTGCCTATAACTCCAGCTCCAAGGGACACAACACTTTCCTGTCTCTACAGGTACCACACACATATGCTTAAAGAAAAAATAAATATCTTGAATATTTTTCTATGTCAGTTCTCAAGTAACAGTCTTTCTAGTCCTTCCTAGGATCCCATCTAAGTCCTCACATGCTGTGGCCCTTTTTCTAGTTGACATTAATTTCCTCATTCTGTCTTTGTCCCCTGGAGCCTTTTTATGTTTTAAATACTCCAGTTGCTTGTTGACTAGACTTTCTCAGATTGAGCACAAAACATCCTTTATTTTGGAGAGCGCTGCAGCCCTGCAGCCATGCCTAGAATGGTTGGGAACCCCAGTGTGCCATAGCGCTGATGTTTTTCAGGGGAGTTAAAGTGAGGCCTCTTTATTCTCAAGAGTGTAGAAACGGTTCATGCTGATTGCATTCATTCCACCGGTGCTGAAATGCGCAGAGTGGAAGTGAAAGGTGGAGCCCAGTGGCAGAGCACCTGCCTGGATCCACTGCTGCTACTGCAAGAGGAAACAGAAACCAGAGCCAGAATGTTAGCCGGGAGCCTTGCTGCATGTCTATAATCCCAGTGCTTGGGAGCTGGAGGCAGGAGGATGAGGAGTTCAAATCATAGTTGGTTACATAGTGGGTCTGAGGCCAGCCTGGGCTACATGAGACTGTCTCAAGGATCAGGAACCACTATGGTTTCTCTGCTGAGGGTTCTTCTGACTGGACATTTCTTCAAATTTATCTTAAGTGTACAACAAAGTGGCTCTGTGTGTGTGTGTGTGTGTGTGTGTGTGTAAAAGCATTGGGAATATTTTATTCAGCTATTTGAGTAAGTTTGATAGGAATGGAATGCGTCCTTTTAAACATCCCAGGCTACTTTTTGTTTCCATTTTCAAGTTGGGGATAAGTCTGGGTTTGTTTTGTTTTTTCTCTTCCAGGGTGTACCGTGTGACTTGGTGACAGGTGAAGAGCGGCAGACAGTTGAGCCTGAGGGGAAGCAAGCCAGCCATGTCTCTTGTACTGTGGAGATGTGCAGCGTTACAACTCCTTGTATGTATTTGCCGTTCGCAAAACAAGGATGGGGAGGGTGTCAGCCCAGTTAGACTTAGAGGGTAGGGCAGGCTTTCTGATGAAAATGTTCAAAATCCGGAAGAAGACTGTACACCGAGTACTTGGTGCTTCACAGTAAACTGTGTCATGCTTGATCTCACCCCAGTGCCTTAATCCCAGCACTTGAGCAGAGGCAGATGGCTCTCTGTGAGCTCCAGGACAGCCTGGTCTCCATAAGGAGTGCAGGACAGCTAGGGCTACATAGTGAGACCTTGTCTTTAAAAAAAAAAAAAAGTCGGACATAGTCTGGTTGTGTTATATATATATATATATATATATATATATATATATATATATATATATATATATTTGGAGTTTATCCATTCAAACCGTTACATAATATTTTTTATGACAAAAATTCTTCATTTTCCCTATTAAGGAATATGTAGGTTGTTTAAATTTTGCCATGGGTCCAGAATGTAGCTCAGTGATAGAGCATTTGCCTAGCAAGTGCAAGGCCCTGGGTTCGGTCCTCAGTGCTGAAAAAAGTCTGTATTGTATACAGTGCATTAATGAACTTCTGGCTTATTTATTTATTTATTTAGTCTTTTGAGACAGTTTTGCTGTAGCCTGTCCTGGAGCTCACTCTGTAGCCCAGGCTGGCCTCAAACTCACAGAGATCCACCTGCCTCTGCTTCCTAAGTGCTAGGAATAAAGGTGTGTGCCACCACTGCCCAGGTTTTTTTTTTTTTTTTTTTTGGCTTCATTTTTAAAATACTAAAGTAGGGCCTGGAGAGATGGTTCAGTGGTTAAGAGCACTGACTGCTCTTCCTGAGGTCCTGAGTTGAATTCCCAGCAACCACATAGTGGCTCACAACCATCTGTAATGATATCTGGTTCTGGCATGCAGGAATACATGCAGGCAGAACACTGTATACATAATAAATAAATAAATCTTTTTTTTTTTTTTTTTTTTTTTTGGTTTTTTCGAGACAGGGTTTCTCTGTGTAGCTTTGTGCCTTTCCTGGAACTCACTTGGTAGACCAGGCTGCCCTCAAACTCACAGAGATCCGCCTGGCTCTGCCTCCCGAGTGCTGGGATTAAAGGCGTGCGCCACCACTGCCCGGCTGTAATAAATAAATCTTAAAAAACAAACAAACCAAACCCTAAAGTGTAAGCAAACAAAGAAAACAAATGTATGCACTGTTTTAATCCTACCTGTCCCCGAACAGTGATTTTTAATTAACCTGTATATTTTCTCAACTCTGCTAATATTCAGATTTTGTTATGTGTTACAGTAGGGTATGCACCCAGGTGAATGTGTTAAATATAGTAAGGATCATAGGATTTTTTTACTAACAGTTTGCTTTTCTTTTTAAAATCTACTCTTCAAATAGTTTTATTTATTTTTTATTTTTTTAAATAGTGTGCTGGCCATTCACTGTATCCAAGAAATGCACTCAAACTGTCTACCAACATGGACAAAGAAATTGAGATTTTTTTTTTAAGATTTATTTATTTATTATGTATACAGCATGTATGACTGCAGGCCAGAAGAGGGCACCACATCTCATTACAGATGGTTGTGAGCCCCCATGTGGTTGCTGGGAATTGAACTCAGGGCCTCTGGAAGAACAGCCAGTGCTCTCAACCTCTGAGCCATCTCTCCAGCCCCTAGTTTTTATTTTTCAGTGTATTGTAAAAGTCATACCTATAATAATGCAAATTCACACACAGATCATAGGTTCTCTACTTCCTGCTTTTTAGCTTGTTTGTATGTCTTGATGTGATGAGTAATTTTTAATCTTGTTTTCATTATGAATTAGCTTTCTTTGATGTTCTCAATTCCTTGGTATTTGGGAGGGAAATGAAAGTGTGACTTACAGAAACAGTATAGCATGGTTAGAAGTATTTGGACCAAAGCAGTGCAGTGGTGGCACACGCCTTTAATCCCAGCACTCGGGAGGCAGAGACAGGTGGATCCCGTGAGTTCAAGACCAGCCTGGTATATAAAGCGAGTTCCAGGACATCCAGGGCTACACAGAGAAACCCTGTCTCAAAAAATCTGAGAGAGAGAGAGAGAGAGAGAGAGAGAGAGAGAGAGAGAGAGAGAGAGAGAGAGAGAGAGAGAGAGAGAGAGAGTATTTGGGCCTGAGGAGGGAAACCTGATGTTGCTTTGCTTTCCATGATGATGGAAAACCCTCAGGCGTGAGCAGAGCCCGCGGGGAGCCGAGGAGTCCTCCCTCACTGCACTTGCTGCTCTTGAGAGCTGTCTCAGGGGAAGCTTCTCAAGTCTCTGAAGGGCTCTCCACTCCTCACTCCTGGACACATAGGTGTCTGTCTTCTCCTTTGCCACTGTGTAGATGTGGTAGTTTGTTTGTTGAGACTAGGTAGCCTTGGCTGGCCTGGAACTTGCTATATGGACCTGGCTCCTCTCAACCTCATAGAGGTCTTCCTGCCTCTGCCTCTCTACTGCTGGATCAAAGACTCGTGCTACCACGATGCGCTAAGCTTTATTTTTAATTGTGCATGTGCGTGTGTATTTGTGCACTCATGTTTAAGAGCGGGCACTAATCCAGGTCCTCTGGACGCACTCTGTTGCCCATCAAACCGCCTCCAGTCCACTGTGGTCGTTCATATTGGGCAGAGTTAGCAGGGTGTGTCTGAGTTGTAGAGAATGGGACAGATGGAGGCAGTGGAGGAGAGTGGCTCAGAGTGTGGTGTTGAGAGTAGGTGGCTTGGATTTGAATCTTATCCCTACACATACTATCTGACTTCCCTGTCAGATAGCGATAACCTCATAGGATTCTGAAGGGGAACAAACCACTGAGAACAAGCCTGCTAGGAAAGATGTATCCAGGAAGCCGTGGTAATGAGACTGGTCAGGGAGCTGGTATTGCAGTATTAGTGGCTTATTGCTCACGGGGACTCTTTTGTTTTAAGATGAAGTGGCTGTGATCGATGAAATTCAGATGATTAGAGACTCTGCCAGAGGATGGGCCTGGACCAGAGCACTGCTAGGTGAGTGTCTGACTGCTTCAGCCAGCCGCTGCCTCTCTTTTTGAGAAAAGGTATAAGCATTTATATTATTTAAATATTATTCTGATAGTGAAAAAATCCTGTTTTGTGAGTTATAAAGTTAACACAACCAAGTAACTCAAGTAGAAATGTTTGACTCTCGGAGGATATAACCCAGTGGTAGAGCACTCTCCTGGCATAGGAGGGCCCTGAGTTTAATCCTTAGCACCAAAACAAAGTTTGAGGTTAGGGACGTAGACCATTTGTAGAGTAGCTGCCATCAGGCCATGCATGAAGCCCTGGGCCTGATTCGGAACCACATACTGGGTATGGCTGAACATTCCTGTTATCCTAGCACTTGGGAGGAGGAAGCAGGACCATCGGGAGGTGAGAGGATTATCATGGACTACACAGCAAGTTTGGGGCCAGCCTGGGCTACCTTAAGGAAAAAGAAAGTTTGTCTTGCCATATTTACAGTCACTGTTAATGTCTTGATATGGTTCATGTCAGTCTTTTTATGCATGTGGTGTTTGAAGGACTTAGAACTTCGTGTTTTGCTGTTTTCTGGTTCTGTTGTTTTCATATTCTGCACATGGCTGTGTCTGGGTATTGTCTGTTGAAAAGCAGTACTGTACTGCAGTTTGTTTCCTGGTGCTGAACATTTTTCTCATCACCAACAGCGCTGTAGTAGGATTATCGGTGGATGTAGCTTTTTTACTTTTGATTTTTGTTTCATAGGATGGGGTCTTAGAAGTGGAATTCTTTAGGTTCACAGGCATGAATGCATGTGTATTGCCTGATTTTTATTTTGTTTATTTTTTGTTTTTTGAGATAGGGTTTCTCTGTGTAGCCCTGGCTGTCCTGAAACTTGCTTTGTAGACCAGGCTAACCTCAAACTCACAGAGACCCACCTGCTTCTGCCTCCCCAGTGCTGGGATTGAAGGTGTGCACCACCACACCCAGTGTATTGCGCATTGCCTGATTTTTGAAGTGGATCATCATCATCATCATCTCCTCCTCCTCCTCCTCCTCCTCCTTCTTTTCTTCTTTTTTTCAAACAGGGTCTCACTCTGTAGCCCAGGCTGACTTTAAACTCCAGGTCCCCCTGCCCCAGCTGTAAAGTGTAGGGTTCTAGGCTAGTCCCGCCATACTTGGCCTGGAATGAGTTTTGATCTAGCATGTTGCAGGGCAGCATTTTCAGATTGAAAACAAAGAGCTGACCCCTGAGTTTGCTCTTAGACAGTGGGGAGAAGTAGGTCTGCTCAGGCTAAGGAGCTTGGGCACATTTTTGCTCATCAGCCCCCACACCACTCCTGGAAGCACCTCAGCTTCCATGGAGTTCTGACTTGAAGAACTCAGGCCTAGGACTGATACCCATCATTAAGCATCAGAGTGCCAGCCTCCGGTCCTGCTTGGCCTCACCCTACAGTGGTGTGTGTCGACCTTGTTTGGAGCAATTTAAAGCCTGTAAATTTATAAAACTGGCCTCTATCTTTGCCCATTCAAAGGGCAGAGAAACTGAAAACATTGGACAGAGTTACAGTGCCATTAGGAAGAATACAGAATGTAGTTGGAAGTTTCTCCAGTCCTGCCCGGGCCCTGCAGTCCAGACGAATTTCTCCTACCCAGTCCTACAGCCGTTCAGACCCAAAGAAACATACAGAAGCTTAATATTAATTATGAACTGTATGGCCATTAGCTCAGGCTTATTATTGACTAGCTCTTACACTTAAACTGAGCCCATTTCTGTTAATCTATATGTCGCCATGTTTTCTGTGGCTTTACCTGTGTGCCTCAGCCTTCCTCTTCCCAGAATTCTCCATGTTTGCTTGTCCCGCCTATACTTCTTGCCTGGCTAGGGCCAGTCAGTGTTTTATTAAACCAGTGTACAAAAGCATTATTCCACAGCATCAGACCAATATAAATCTCTCTGTGCATTTACAGGACTCTGTGCTGAAGAAGTCCATTTGTGCGGAGAATCTGCTGCTATTGACCTGGTCACTGAGCTTCTGTACACAACTGGTGAGGAGGTAGAGGTAAGAGATTGTGGGCTGCTTCCTCAAGGGCTGTGCCACAGAGCCTAGGGTACCCGTCACTGGCTCCTGCAAGCTCCAGGCTTGCAAAACCAGAACTTAACTACATACAATGAACAAGTACCAGAACATATGTGAAGTCAGCTTAAGGAGACCCTTATATGTGTGCAGTCTAAAAAGTATTGTTTTAAGAAAGATTGAAAACAGAGCTTAGCAAAAAGGTAATCTTTATTTTCTTGTAGCTGACTGGCTCCTATATATATGGTTAAACTTCATAATATGACGTTCTGATGGAGAGGCCATGACCCTGTGTCTTCCAAGAGTGTGGGAGATTCTTCATCTTCACAAAATAACTTGTTCGTTTGTTTGAGGGGTGAGGTTGTTTTGTGTTTTTTGCTTTTGAGATACGGTTTCACCAAGGCTGGCTTTAAATTCATAGCAATTCCTGCCTTAGCCTCCTGAGTGCTGGGATTATAGGCATTTACTACCATGCTCAGCTTTCAGTTTCATAAAAATCTTTGGAGGATTGAACCAGATACGTTTATTTACTTACTTGTGGTCCTGGGAATCGAACCAAGGGCTTTATGCATGCTCTACTATGGAGCTACATCCACAGCTCATGAATTGAAGTCTCTTTAGAGCTAAGTGAGTCAGACTGTTGAATTTGAGACTCAGCCTGTAGTGTTCTCAGTCCTCTATATCACACGTTGAGGCCTTTGTTATTTATATAATTGCCAGATCTAGTTTGTATCCATTTTGTAGATGTGGAGTGGGAAGAAACTGGTTTTCTTTAAAAACTGCCCAGAATTCAGAATTCCTTAATAAGATAGTAAAATTGTATCTGTTCCTTTTCTCATTGCTGTGGCAGATAGACAAGTAGTTGAAGGAAGGAAGGGAGGGAGGGAGGGAGGGAGGGAGGGAGGGAGGGAGGAAGGAAGGAAGGAAGGAAGGAAGGAAGGAAGGAAGGAAGGAAGGAAGGAAGGAAGGAAGGAAGGGCTTCCTTGGCTCCCAGGGTCAGGGTCAGGAGCTCTCTGCTCCAGCTTTTCTCTATTCTCCCCATCCCCAGCCATGCCATGCGTCACTCACACCTAAGGTGGCTCTGTCCTGCTGTTCCATGACAAACACTCCCATAAGGCACACCCAGAGATGTGTTTCCATGGTGATTCTGAGTCTCGTCTGCCTGACAGTGAGGATCAGCGTTTGCAGAAGTGTAGACAGGCTTTCCACCTGTAACAGACTTGTGCTGACTTTGAGGGAGACAGCAGAGTGCGGTGGGAGAAATTCTGGACTCAAATTCTGGACTTCGCTGCGTTGGGCGCTGTCTGCAGCAAACCACAGAAGGCTGAAAAGAGCTGATCTCATCTTTTATTGGACTATTTTACCCTGTCATAAAATGGAAATATCAGTCATAACCTTTCTGAAGCTGCCACACTGTCCTGAAAATCAGTGTGTGTTAAAGTTCTTTAAGGATGTCGACACAACATTAACTTAGAAATGTGCAGAATTAAAGGTAGCCCAGCATCCCAATGAATGTTTCTGTGTGTTGCTCCTGAAAGTTGATGCTTACCCAGCCTTTAGTTCAGTTGACTGCCTGCAGGCTTTCCGGTGATCTGTACTGACTTGAGTGTGTTACTTTTCCGTGTGTGTCTTCGTTGCAGGTTCACAAATATGAAAGGCTTACCCCCATTTCCGTGCTGGATCATGCACTGGAGTCTTTAGATAACCTTCAGCCTGGGGACTGCATTGTCTGTTTTAGCAAGAATGATATTTATTCTGTGAGCCGACAGATTGAAATTCGGGGACTGGAATCCGCTGTCATATATGGCAGCCTCCCACCTGGTAATAATTAGCCTTGACTGGGACTGGGTGTAACATCTCTTACATTTGCCATTTAGGTTAAGATATGTTTAGAAAGCATAGTAAGAAAAAAAAATGGAATTAATGTGAACTATTCCTTCTAGGGACCAAACTTGCTCAAGCACGAAAGTTTAATGACCCCAGTGATCCATGCAAAATCCTGGTAGCTACAGATGCCATTGGCATGGGACTTAATTTGTAAGTAATTTGTTGTTTATAATAAACAATGGGTTAGAAGGCAGGTGTTTGTTTTTTTGTTTTTGTTTTCAGTTTTCTAATCGATTAGGATGGAATTAATAATGTAGATTTGAGCTTTATTTTTCTATACTTGTTTGGGAAATAAAAGAGAATATCACAGAACACTGGGGTTTGGAGTGCTCCCCCACTAGGGCAGATTAGTTGTTACCTTGCTTCATTTTAGGTCTCTTAGTCATGCGGTGTCCAGTGTGGGGCACTGGTTATCTCCAGATAGTGAAAGCGCCAGACTGTTAAGACTCAGGAACCTAAGAGTTCTTGGCAGCTGCGTGTGTGCGTGCGTGCGTGCGTGCGTGCGTGCGTGTGTGTGCAAGACAGTCTTGCCAGGTTGCCCAGGCCGCCCTGCCCTGAGTTTAGTGTGTACCTCCACTGACTTTGAGCTCTTGCCCACCACTCAGTTTGTCCTTTTTGTTTGTTTTGATCTTTTTTAAAGGATTTAAATTTTTTTTATTTTATGTGTGAGTGTTTTGCTTGCATGTTATATATGTGTATCACATGTATGCAGTACTGAGGGGGCCAGAACCTCTGGAACTGCAGTTATAGATCACTGTGAGGTACCATGTAGGTGCTGGGAATGGAACTCAAGTCCTCTGCAAGAGCAGCCGGTGCTCTACACTGAGCTGTTCCCTCAGCCGGTGCTCTACACTGAGCTGGTCCCTCAGCCGGTGCTCTAAACTGAGCTGTTCCCTCAGCTGGTGCACTGCACTGCCCGGGCTGGCCTCGAACTCCTGGGTCAGACAGTCTTTGTGCCTCGGCTCCTCAAGTACCTGGGACTTGAGGGGTGTGCCGCTGTTCTCGGCACCAGTAACCTGGAACACGTATGAGAGCACTTTGTCTGCTGTCATTTTCTTTAGCTTAATAATTCAAATACTTTGCAGTTTGACCTCTCAAAGGGTGATTTAAGTAAATATACAGTTATTCAGACTTTCTGCTTGAGAGCTGGCCATGGTAGCACATGCCTGTAAATCCCAGCACCCAATAGGCCCAGTCAGGAAGGTCCTGTCTTTTTGTTTGTTTGTTTGTTTTTCAAGACAGGGTTCCTCTGTGTAACAGTCCTGGCTGTCCTGGACTTGATTTGTAGACCAACCTGGCCTCAAACTCAGAGAGCCACACCTGCCTGTGTCTCCCGAGTGCTGGGATTAAAGGCACCACTACTGCCACTGAGACCCTATCTTAAAAAACAAAAAACGAAAGATGAATAAAAAGATTTCACAGCAAGCCTCTTTAAAATTTTATTAGCCAGGCTGTCCTAGAAGTCATTGTGTAGTCCAGCCTGCCCTCAAACACACAATCTTCCTGTGTCAGCTTCCTGAGTGCAAGGATGATAGGTGTGAGCCACAGTGCCTGGGCTTTTCTCATTAAGAAAAAAAAAAAACAGCCAGGTGTGGTGGTGCACGCCTTTAATCCCAGCACTCAGGAGGCAGAGGCAGGCGGATCTCTGTGAGTTCGAGGCCAGCCTGGGCTACAGAGTGAGATCCAGGACAGAGAAACACTGTCTCAAAAAAACAAAAAAACTACAACAAACAAACATAGTGAGTTCCTGGACAGCCAAAGTAGGACTATGTAAAGAGACCAAAAATACCTAATGTGGTACAATTGGAGGTGTCAAATCCCCTAGGACTTGATTTTCAAATGATTGTGAGCCACCACGTGGGTGCTGGGAATAGAACTCTAGAGGCTTCTGGAGGAGCAACAAGCACTCTTAACTGGTGAGCCGTCTAGCCAGCCCCATTTTGACTTAAAAGAGAGTTAGACTGACCACATCGTGATGACCCAAGTGACGGGGCTGTGTACAGTCTGTGGGGTCACTTTTATTTCTATTTCAGGAGCATAAGGAGAATTATTTTTTACTCCCTTATAAAGCCCAGCATCAATGAAAAGGGAGAGAAAGAGCTGGAGCCGATCACCACCTCCCAAGCTCTGCAGATCGCCGGCCGAGCCGGCAGGTTCAGCTCCCACTTTAAGGAGGGAGAGGTCACAACTATGCACCGGGAGGACTTGGCTCTGCTGAAGGAGATTCTGAACAGACCTGTGCCTCCTATACAGGTAAGGCTGAGCACGTCACTGCTCCCGCTGCGTTCGGGGCAGTCTCCTTCCCACCGCCGAGTCTCCTGCCTCAGTGTGTGGAGACAGAAGGGCAGCCTGAGCTGGGAGACCACGACAAGAAAGCTCGGCTTAGGGCTGGAGAGAGGGCTCGGCAGCCGAGAGTGCCGGCACCCATGCCAGGCCACTCATGACGGCCTGTAACTCCAGCTTCAGAGACACGCACGCACGCACGCACGCACGCACGCCATAATTTAAAAGTAGATAGAAGGCTTTCCTCTAGTGTTTGGAGAGGCTTCGATGCCTCTTTGACAGAATTGTGGGCAAGTGGAAGACCCAGAGTCAGCAGTTAGTTGGCCTGATGCCCTCGCTGTGGTGCACATAGAGTTATGTCACAAAGTGGAGAGGGAACTGAGCTTGACTAGACAAGAGACTTAGCACCGAGTTATACACTGCAAGTAAGGACTTCTGTGGTTCAATCCATGGCTATTGGGTCACCTTCTAAGTCTCTAGAAATCCGCTTCAGTGGCTCATTTCATGTTAGGAAGATGACAGAAAACTGCGAGATGATGGGGTGGAGGCTGGTGACATGACTGTTTGTCTGGGTGGGATGGCTCCTGTGCAGTGTGTACTCAGCCCTCTCTCCTTGCTGAGCACCTCATTTCTGGACGTCATACGACCTTTAGGGCTTGAGTCTCGAGTTCCCCTCCCCTCATCCTCACCCTCGGCTGTGGGCGTGGCTTAGCACTGCAGTATAGGGGCCAGCTGACGGCCAGTGTAGATGCTGTCTCGGGACTGCGGTTTCCTCGTTCACTCCTAGTCAGTAGCGAGAACTGCAGTTTGGAAAGTTGTTTCATCCTTGAAGGCATGTTTGTTACTCTGTCAAATCTGGTCACATGACTAAAACATAACCGAAGGCTACATAATCTGCCATTTTCATTAAATAATCCTATCAGCGTTGCTAATTGCAGCAAATACTTCAAATGGTCACTCACATCTTTTTCTCTCGAGTACTGAAATTCTTGGCATGGGACTCATTTGGAAAGAACTTAGCCTAATGTAGGACATTGTTTCAAAAGAAGAAAATGCCATTCAGAAAATGAAGGGGCAAGCTCAGCTCGCGATTTTCTTATGTTTTACTTCTACAGGCAGCTGGTCTTCACCCCACTGCTGAGCAGATCGAGATGTTTGCCTACCATCTCCCTGAGACAACGCTGTCCAATCTCATCGTAGGTGGAAGCCCCTCTCATCTCCTCTTCTGCAGTTGTTGACACGCCGTGTCAGTTCGTGCTCGCTGCATGGGCAGGAGTGGACAGCCTGCCTTTGTGCAGTCGCTGTCCATGAAAGGGATATCGCTGGTGAAACCTTCTGAAGGCTTGAGTGCTGGGTACACATGGCAGTGCACACCTGTAAACCCAGTGCTCAGGACACTGTGGCTGGAGGCCCTAGAGTTGGAGGCTAGCCCAGGGGGCATAGTGAGCCTCTGTCTCAAAAAGAAGTTCAGGTTAGGAAGACCATGGGAGAAATGTCTGCTTTAGAGAGCAGAAAGTGTGGCACCTCTCCTGAGGTCTGCTAATAACTAGAGTTGTCTTTTGTGGGCTTGAGTTCTGTATTCACACCCAGTGGGGTAGTCACATCCAGGCAGTTCAGTAATTTCATATATATTTTCCCCCAGGATATTTTTGTAGACTTTGCACAAGTTGATGGGCAGTATTTTGTCTGCAATATGGATGATTTTAAGTTCTCTGCAGAGTTGATCCAGCATATTCCACTAAGTCTGCGGGTGAGGTATGTGTTCTGCACAGCCCCCATCAACAAGAAACAGCCTTTCGTCTGCTCGTCCCTGTTACAGGTGCGTCTTTAGCTCTGGGCTGTTTTGAGTTGTTCCAGGTTGATCCATTTTCCTCCAAACGGTACTTTGTCCACCAAAGGAAACACTTGGGAGAGTACCCTAAACATAGGACACTTTGTGAAAATGTAAACATAAAGTGACCTTGTATTTGGGCCTGGATGAAAGCCACTGTGCAAAAGCTGACGCACAGGGACAGATTAGCGCTTGGAGGGATTAGGTGGTGGCAGTGGTCCTCATTTCTTTAACTGAGGGCTGCACCTCTTCCCTCTCATCCATTCACACTGGGCTGTGGTGTGGCGTGTGAGGAGCACAGGATTCTAGGGGGGGGGACGCTGTTCAGGAGCACAGGATTCTAGGGGAGGGCAGCGGACTGAACTGTCTCAGGAGCACAGGATTCTAGGGGAGGGCAGCGGACTGAACTGTCTCAGGAGCACAGGATTCTAGGGGAGGGCAGCGGACTGAACTGTCTCAGGAGCACAGGATTCTAGGGGAGGGCAGCGGACTGAACTGTCTCAGGAGCACAGGATTCTAGGGGAGGGCAGCGGACTGAACTGTCTCAGGAGCACAGGATTCTAGGGGAGGGCAGCGGACTGAACTGTCTCAGGAGCACAGGATCTAGGGGAGGGCAGCGGACTGAACTGTCTCAGGAGCACAGGATTCTAGGGGGAGGGCAGCGGACTGAACTGTCTCAGGAGCACAGGATTCTAGGGGAGGGCAGCGGACTGAACTGTCTCAGGAGCACAGGATTCTAGGGGAGGGCAGCGGACTGAACTGTCTCAGGAGCACAGGATTCTAGGGGAGGGCAGCGGACTGAACTGTCTCAGGAGCACAGGATTCTAGGGGAGGGCAGCGGACTGAACTGTCTCAGGAGCACAGGATTCTAGGGGAAGGGCAGCGGACTGAACTGTCTGGCCCTTACGTACCTGCTGCTCCATCCTGAATGCTTACCTCATGCTGCTAAACTCAGGCTTCTCTGGATTTCGTGACGTCTCTTATAAAGTATTAAATGTTTTTTTTAAAAGTAGGAAAGTATCAATCAGGATGGAAACCAGCTTGTCTTTTCAAACAGCCACAGTTAACAGGTTGCACCTCCTTTTTCTTTCTAAATAGACCTAAGAGGATGCTGGTTATGTTACCAAACATTGTTCTTTCCTCTCAGTTTGCCAGGCAGTACAGCAGGAATGAGCCCCTGACCTTTGCTTGGTTACGCCGGTACATCAAGTGGCCTTTGCTTCCGCCTAAGAATATTAAAGACCTCATGGACCTTGAAGCTGTGCATGACGTCTTTGATCTCTACCTGTGGCTAAGGTACCAAACCTTCTCCTTTCTGTGCTCATTTTCTAACTCACAGATAGCCGATGGGGATGTTGACAGCCCCTAGCTAGTGGAAGAGTAGTGTCCCTTGGGGACTGTTTACAAGTAAAGAACTTCAGCTCCATCTAGACTTAAATTCTCATTTTTAAAAAATTATTGCTCTGTGCGTGCGTGCGTGCGTGCGTGCGTGCGTGCGTGTGTGTGTGTGTGTACATGTTTGTGTGATGGGGTAGGTGGGAAATGCACGTGCCGGGGTGCATTTTGTTTCATTTTTTGGAATTGATTCTCTACTTCGTATTTCCTGTGGGCCCCATGACTCTAGCTCAGGTCGCCAGGTCTGTGAAGCAGTCACCTGTATCTTCTGAGCCATCTCCTCGGCCCAGGTGGTGCATTTGAACACAGCTTCCAGCCGTTGATTGTGCATTCCTGTTGAAGCTTTGCTCTAGAATGGGTAGGTGGTCAGAGTTGGTTCAGAGCCGTAGCTCTAATTCTCTTTGTTCTTTTCCCAGCTACCGATTTATGGATATGTTCCCGGACTCCAGCCTTGTTCGAAATCTCCAGAAAGAACTGGATGTCGTTATCCAAGATGGTGTGCACAACATCACCAAACTGATTAAAATTTCTGAGTCACGCAAGCTTTTGAAGCTGGAGAGCCTATCTTCAGGGAGCCAGTCAGCTCTGTCAGGAGCCTTAAAGAGCCCGGCAAGAAGGACACGTGCCACCAAGGGTGCTGGGGGTAAAGCGGCGGCAGAGGCACCCAGCCCCAGTGCCGGGGAGCTACCCCTCGCTTCCAGGCTGGTGCAGCAAGGACTCCTCACTGCAGACATGCTGAAGCAGCTCCAGAAAGAGTGGCTGACTCAGCGGCCAGAGCAGGCCAGAGAGAAGGCCGGGACGAGAAGGAAGAAGAAGGACCCCACCTCTGAATAGGTTTTTAACTGTGCAAATAAAGTCGATTTTAAATCCTTATGCGCATGGCATGCACTGCCTGTGGTAGGGTTGTGGCCGTCTTGCGCTCTTTTATATTTTTTTGCAAAGTAAATTCCTGAAGCCACCCAAACTACTCATTCCAACTTTTAAAATGGTGTCTTCGAGGTTTTACCTAAGTTCCTAATCTTGTAGAGTAGCCCGAGACACTGCTGTTTCAGAAATCCTGCACGATGTTAGGCCTGGTGTTGAGGATGGCACAGGTGGAATTCTTCGACACACACTGCTGCCCGCTACCAGAGATGGTTCTAGAAGCTGTCAGGGGCTCTCAGGAAGAGCTGCTTGAGTGCTTAGCTGAAGAAGGCTCTTCAGTGAGCGTTTGCTCTTGCCCTTCCCTTTTCCTCCTCAGGGACAGGAGGTGTGTGGTTTAGCAGAAGAACCTAGAGATGTCACCAAGATGATGCCAAGGAACACAGACGGGGAAACTGATTGGAGTGGCACCGGGCTGATCTCGGAGAGCTTACATTGTCACCACGAGAGCAGCTTGGTCTTGTTTTCTTTCTTTTTAAAGATTTATTTATTATGTATACAGTGTTCTGCCTGCTTGTACACCTGCACACCAGACAGAAGAGGGAACCAGATCTCATTACAGATGGTTGTGAGCCACCATGTGGTTGCTGGGAATTGAACCCAGGACCTCTGGAAGAGCAGCCAGTGCTCTTAACCTCTGAGCCATCTCTCCAGCCCCGCATCTTGGTCTTGTTAACATTTGACTGTCACCTTTTTTGTGAGCTTGTATTAATTCCCACGTGTGCATTTTATTTTAATCGTAATGGCATCCTTTCAAAAACCTAGCTGTTTTCATTTTCCCTGGCAGTTTCCTAATGTGCTTTTAAATACGTGGCTGAGAGCCCTTGGTGGATTACTGTTGATTCTTCTGAACAGCAGCATGAGGTGTGGACTGAAGCCCAGGTATTGATCCTGATCAGCTCTGTCACTACAGATCTGTGGGGCTCACAGAAACGTGGTTAGTACGTATCTGGCTGCCATTAATAACCAGCGACTTAGTACTTTGCATATTATATCTGTGGGCAAGTCCACATCTACAGCATGACACTAGGTCTTTTGAAAGATAACTTCCTGTGAATTGCAGATACACAGTACTGTCAGCACAAATCATCAGTCTCAAAGCAGTCATTCTGTGTCTAGATCAGACAAGTACATTTAGAGCTGGTCATGGTGGCACACACCTTTATTCCCAGCACTCAGGAGGCAGAGGCAGGTGGATCTCTGAGTTGAGGGCAACCTGGTCCCGTACCAGTTCCAGGGTGGCTAGGGCTACACAGTGAGACTGTATCTCAAAGTCAGAAGCAAACATACATGGTGTGTTTGGTGCATACATGTATGGAGAGGCGAAGCTTGCTGAGAGACAAACACACATATCATGCTAAGAGTTTCCTGTTTGAAAGCTTTAGATTATAGAAACATGAACACTGCCCCTGCCCCGCCCAGACAGCATTTCTCTGTAGCCCTGGCTATCCTGGAACCTGCTCTGTAGACCAGGCTGGCCTTAAACTCAGAGATCTGCCTACCTCTGTCTCCTGAGTGCTGGGATTAAAGACCTTCGCCACCACTGGCTAGAAACCTGGGTTTTTATAAACAGAATTACCACTGCTCTCTAAATATCTGTCCATGTAGGAATGAGCATTGAAGACATTTACCTTTTATGTTTTAAATTCTTTGATAAAGACCAAATATTTTTAAAACATTTTAGTTTACATATTATGTGTGTTTGTGTGAATGTATGCCACTTATGTGCATGCCTGTAGAAGCCAGGAGAGGGCATCAGATCCCTTGGGGCTGGAGTTGCAGGTATGTGGTTGTGAGACACCCTGTGGGTGCTAGGGTGTGAACTCAGGCCACCTGGAAAAATAGTAAGTACTCTTAACTACTGAGCCATCTCCAGCCTGAAGACCAAATTTAAGAAATTGTTTCTAGCATAATTAGAGTTTGCCCTTTACAGTCTTAGAATCCGCCTCAAGAGTATCACCTCTTTGTTATCACTGTGTGCTCTGGTGGGAGTGTCTGGTACTTAGTCGGGCTTAGTAGCTTCCTTTATTATCATCGTTATCTTAATTTTTCATACATGTATACCATGTATCTTGTTCATAATCCACCCCTCCATACCCCCCTCAACTTCACCCAGGACTCCCCATCACATCTTCCTCCCCATTTAATGTCCTCCTTTTTATTGTTTTTTAATTCCCTGAATCCAGTTAGTGCTCATATGCATATGGTGTAGAACCATCCACTAGGGCCTGGGGAATCTACCCAGTGGTTACACTTCTGAAGAAAAGTGACCCTCCCTCCCCCAGCAGCCAGCAGCTGCCTCTGCTGCCCCTTGCACTCCATGCTGGAATTTTTAACTGGCTTGACCTTGTGTAGGTCTTGTGCAGGTAGCTGCTGTGAGTTGATGTGCAGCAGACATGTCCTGTCTCAGAGGACAGCATTGCCCCGCACACCTCCCCATCCTCCAGCTCTTAGGTCTCCTGCAGGGTTTGCTGAGCCTTGCAGGGAGGGAGGGACGGAGGAGCAGGCAGTGATGTCTTAAACTACCATCATAGGCACCTGTAAATACATACAGTAACGCTGGTAATTCTCTGCAGGAAAATCCGCAGTGCCTGTAGCAGATTGTGATGAGACAGGGGATTGGTTCTTTTAGGATCAAATCCAGGACCTTGGCCATGCCAAGAAAGTGCTCTACCATAGAGCTGTGTCCCTAACTCCCATTTAATTTCATTTTTAAAATTCTGTAAGTAATGTGTAATGTTCACAAAAGTGTCTTTAAACTTTTAAAAGTTACATTTATTTGTTTTGCCTTTTAAATGAGTTGGCTTAATTCAGAGTAGCTACAGAATTCAGGGTACAGCAAAGACAAGCAGCCAGCTCCGGCAGGATTCCAGAGCGGGTTTCCTTTAAACTCACCACTAAGGTAGGACTAGCTGAATGTAAACTGGAGACGATGTTTTGTTTTTTAAAAAAGATTATTGCAATGTACTACAGACTCCAGGACAAAACTTCATTCTCACTATACACGGCAAGAGATGTGTCAGGAAACCTGGGTGTTTAAGTGGTAACACAAGAAAGTCACCTCATTTTAGGCCCAAGGAACAGCCTTCTGCCCGTTGAAGTCTGCTTGTGACTGTGGGCCCTTCCCTGTGGCTTTGGCTTTTAGATCCTGGAGTTTCTTCTGCTTTTCTTGTTTGTTCATTTATTTTTTAGTTTGTTGTTTTAGATCTTGTTTTGGTTTTGTTTTTAAATTTTTACTTATGTGTGTGGATATTCTGCTTGTATGTATGTCTATGTATCAGGTGCATGTCTGCTGCCCCCAGAGGCCGGAAGAGGGTGTCAGATCCCCTGGGACTAGAGTTACAGACAAGACAGTTGTGAGCTGTCATGTGAGTGCTGGGAATTGAACTCAGGTCCTCTGGAAGAGCGGTCAGTGCTCTTAACCTCTGAGCCATCTCTCCATCAGCCCGGTGCACTTGGGTTTATGCCATGTCTAATCAGAAGCCTCATTTGCGTCTACAGGCTGGTTATCTTGTGCCCTGTGAGTTGCATTTCCTTGAATGGGTTTGTCTTCCTGTCATGTCTTGCAGATGTTCGGGTGTGATTTGAAAAGGGTTGGGCATTAACTTCTTCCTAAGCATCCCTTCTCTTCTAGGTGAGTAACAGGTCTGGTGGCGTTCTTTAGGAAGCTGCCGAACACTGGCTTCATTTGTGATTACCTCCGTGAAGACACAGCAGTCACTGTCATGGTGGCAGTTTGGAAGTTTCTGCATTGGTTTCCTGTGTGTGGACATCGTTCCCACACATTCTCGTGCAGCTGGCTGAGTGTCATTTGCTCAGACTGATTTGTGCTATGAACAGTTTAATTTTGGACTTACATTGCAAGAAACACAGTGTAGACATCATGATGTATTATTTGTTTGTTTGTTTATTGAGACAGGGTCTCTGTGTAGCCCAGCTAGCCTGGAACTGACTATGTAAACCAGTCTGCTCTCAACTCATAGATGTCCGCCTGCCTCTGCCTGTTAGAGTGCTAAGACTAACGTCATGCTCCACCATACTCCGCCAGTAGCGGCATTTTGACAACGTTCCTGACTGCCTATCACCCTGTGAGTGGAACTGGTACCCTCTCATGGTTTATGGATGTGTTTTGCTGAATGGATGGAAAAGGCTACACGGCCGGGCGGTGGTGGCGCACGCCTTTAATCCCAGCACTCGGGAGGCAGAGGCAGGCGGATCTCTGTGAGTTCGAGGCCAGCCTGGGCTACCAAGTGAGTTCCAGGAAAGGCGCAAAGCTACACAGAGAAACCCTGTCTCGAAAAACCAAAAAAAAAAAAAAAAAAAAAAAAAAAAAAAAAAAGGAAAAGGCTACACACATTTTCTTTTCTTCAGGGACCATGGGATGAGATGAAGTAGGAGTTTTAGGAGGGGTCCCCAGCCTTGAGAAGACTTCAGTCAGGTGATGATTTTGGTGTGCCCAGTGTAAGCTACCCTCCTTTCCTGTGACCTCTAGTTTGCCTCCATTGTCAGAGTAATCAGCAGGGTGGTTGTGAAAATATGGCCTTGGCCTTTCACCTTGAGGGAAGGGAGAGCCAGAGTGAGAACCCAGGGCCTGTGCACTGCCACTGCTTGCTGGGGCCGGGGCTGTTTCCAGACAAGTCCCCAGACGTCCCTGTGCTCTGGTGCCAGGCTGCCTGGGTTTGAATTTCTGTTCCACCAAATACCAGTGGGGCTCTGGGGCTCTACTCCTCCATCTGTGAAATGGAGAATGTGGCCATTGCTGTAGGAATTAAAGCTGCAAAGCACCTTGTAAACTCCACGTGTTTCCTAACTAGGAAGGTTTTCTTGGGCTGTCTGGACCACCTGTCAGGCTCAGTACCTAAAGAAGGGCAGATGTTGCTTTGGGCTTAGACGAGGCCACATGGGTTAGAGCAGAGCTCTGTGGAAGTGGACAGGTGTGTATAGAGAACCTCACTTCCTGTGCTGAGGTGCTGTTACAGCAGTGAGAACCCTCACATGTGACCTAACTTGACACCCAGACATTTCAGACTAGCTACACAGAGCTTTAATAAAGGTGAAACATACCCAGGGATAATTGTGAGAAAATGGCAAGCCAACCCAGTGAGTTTATTTGGGTACTGTAAGCTGAAGGGTCTGTCTAGATGACTCTGGATGCACGTAATCTTTAACAATCATTAAACCTCCCGGGTCACTCAGCTGACTCACACCTGGAAGGCAGATGCCGATGTGCTTAGGTGAGAGATGGTGTGCCATATAACAGGGACAGCCTCGTGTCCTCTGCCTCAGTGAGAGTCCACAGGCTGCCTGCCTGCCTCGCGGGCAGCTGGAGACTGCAGAGACCTCTGCTACAGTGTTTTCCTTGTGCTCACTGCCCATCCTCACCTCGTATCCCAGCCTGCAGTGGATGACCTCAGTTGGTGCCACAGGCACTCGAGAGGGAATTAAGGTGACAGTATCCTTCCTGGACAGGCAGCCTGCCCAGGATGCTGTCCCAGGCCATTTCTGAATTCCAGCAGTTGTGTGTTTGGGGGACTGAGTGGAAACTGAAGGTTAACCTTTTGTTTGCTTACGAGATAAGCAAAGGAGATAAAAGTCACGGACGGTATGGGGGTAAACAGACTGCAAGGGTCGAGGTTTCTCCATCCGGGAGGTAGCTGTGTCAGTCCGTGGAAGTGTGTAACCGTTTAATCCAGGCTGGCCCAAGCCAGACTTCCGGTGGTTTCTGAAGAGGCAGCTGTGGAAGGCCCCTGCCTGGGCAGTGGTCAGCCATTGTTCTGATGGGTAAGATTGTGTAGAAGAAAAGAGGACAAAGCTAAAGCTGTAAGCGGACCAGAGTGACAGCTTATCCAGAGGTCACCTGGACAGTGGGAGACACGACTCTGGGGTGCCCACAGCCATCTAGTTAGTCAGCTGTTAACTTTCCAGCGAATTTCCTTAGTGTTGGGGAGAGCAGAGTCAGGGAATTGTTTTCCAGGGAACCCCGTTCCCTGCTGGGAAGGGTCTGTTGAAGTCCTGACCTGTGTTAATTTTTGGGCTAGCTAAAACTCAACCCCGCAGAGTCTTAGTTACCACATCAGTATTGGGCTGAGGAAGAGGGGCTTGTGCTGGTCATGAGCTGGGCCCAGGAATCGAACTTCTGGGGCTGCTTCCTGGCTGAGCATTTACAAGTGTGATTTTGAGTAAGTCACTTAGTTCAGGGCCACCTCTGTCATCTATAAGATGGGACTAGTGAAGGCCCCCCCCCATGCCTGGCAGCGGCCGTTGATGCTGGTCTTACTGGATCCACTAGCCAGCCAGTGACCGGCAGGAGCGCCAAGGTCTTGGTTCTCACATCATGGATGATGAGGGAGGAGGTGGGTAAGGAACCAGGTGTCTCAAGGCGGCGCACCCTTCCCACCCATGACTTCACTGTCCCTCTGCAGCAGCATCTCCAGTGAGGGCTGGTGGCTTCCGTTCTCTCTTAACACCCCCCACCCCACCCCACCCCACCCCTGCTCAGCCCCAAGTTACTCCCTGTGAAATAAAGGCTGTCTGGCTTTCCACTGTCGAGTACTGACTGGTTTTGACTAGCCAAGCTAAGGGTTTATCTTCCACGGTAGAGGAATGGTCTCAGCATTTTTGGAACATGCAGGACCAGGACACTGCTCAGTCTCAGTTGAGAAGGTGCCTGCCTCAGAGGGACTGGGAGTGTGGGGTTCCATTGCCCTGCTGAGGAAAAGTGAGGAACCCTGGGACTGGGTTTACCTGCCCAGCAGCTCCACTGCTTAAAGTTGCCTGCGTTTTGTCCCCCAACTCCTCATACCATGTCCCTCGGCTGAGTGGGCTTGAGGCACTGGCGTGAGAGTGTTGCTTGGCAACAAGGTTTTGCGGTGCCAGTTTCTCAAAGAGTCAACCCATCAATCCCCAGCCTCCCCCTCGGCTGTCCGGCAGAGCCTCCTGTTAGACGGTTGGGTGTGTGGCAGAGGGAGGGACCAGAGACGGGCGAAGTTTAATCATTGAACCGAGCAGCTGGGAGTATTTAGTTCTTAGCACCCAGCTCCCCAGCCTGAACGAGAGGTGTGCGGCGCTCCACAGAGGGAGAGCAGCGGCGACAACGACGGAAATCTCTGCCCGTCTCAGGAACAACCCAGCTCGGAAACATGTTTGCAGTCCACTTGATGGCGTTTTACTTCAGCAAGCTGAAGGAGGATCAGATCAAGAAGGTAAGGACGGAGGTGTCTGGCCGTCTACACTGGCAGGCTCAACTGATTCCCTCACAACATCAAAAGGGATTAAGGCACTGGGAGTAGGGTAGTGGTTGGGTGTTTACCTAGCTTGTGTGAGGTCCCGGGTTCAAGCCCCAGCATGGAAAGAAAATATTTAAGAGACCGTATTAGAAAAGATACTGGGAGCCAACGGTGAAAATCTCAGAGGGGAAGAGGTGGCAAGTCCCCCACATTTCTTACTGTCCCGAGTCCTGCCTTTCAGCCAGAAGTTCTTGGCAAATGTGGGACATGGAAGTCTTTAGAAAACTCAAAGAACTTTATACCCAATTCAGGGCCATGTAGGGGCGAGGCCACAATGGAGGTGAGTCATTTGTAAAGAATCAGAACTTTTCAAAGTGCATTTGACTATTCATTTGTTTGAAATCACATCAAATTAAAGGCACCAAGAGGAATGTGGGGTTTCTTTATTTTGAGATGGGTTCTCATTCTATAGCCCACACTGGTCTCAGACTGCTGCCTCAGCCTCTCCCAAGTACATGGAATTACAAGGTCATGCCACCAGGCATGGCTGGAATGTAAATTTCTATACAGTTGTAATTTTTTTAGCATGTGCTATTGGCCAGTGGTGTCCTGTGAATGGTATGGATTTTTGGCTACTTTGCCCCAGGTACCAGTCTACAAAATCAAGATGGGCTATGTGGACTGATGAGATCAGGACTCTCTCCTGACAGCTAAAATGAGCCCAGCCTGTTCCACTGGTCACTCGCTGGCTGCTGCCCTTAGAAGGCATGTAGCATCTCCGTTGATAGAAATAGCGGTCCTCCAAGCAGCCAGACTCAGCCAAGGTCATCCAGGCATTCAAAGTGAAGCGAGGATCAAGCTGAAATTGGCAGAGGCCTCTTGTAGCCTTCAAAATGCTTTTTGAAATGAGAGAGAGAAGAGAGTGGTCCCTCGTAGCCCTCCCGTGCTGGTGAGTGAACTCCCTCTGACTGCATTCCCGGGAGAGCCAGCCGCAAGCCGGAGAGTAGAAACTCCTCCGTTTCAATAATAAATCAAATAAAGACAGAATAATAAAATATTTCTGTCCTTTGTTGACTAGATTTACAGAGCCCTCTGCTGACTGCTGGAGGAGTGTAAAGTCCTCTGCCGCCCTGCTTCAGAGCTCACTTTAGTTTCTCCCTGCGTGGCAGAGATGCCGCCCCTAAGGGAGTCTTGGAAACTTTGGAACCTTTACTTTGCAAAGTCACTTCATTTCCTTGGCTCCTTATGGTGGCTGGCCTTCTGGTCTAGCCTGGGATAAGTCTGGAGCACGTCTGTCCACCAACCCAAACTCAGGCTCCACTGGTGTATACCAGACCCTTCTGCAAGAAGGGCCAGCCTTGGTCAATTCCTGGGTTGAGTTCCTTCCCCCACCATGGAAAACAAGAAAGTCAGAGTCCCAGGAAGCCACCCTAAGCGAGGACCCAGCAGTCCCTTGGCTTGTGGGTAGGCTGGTTGGTAGTTGGTCCGAGTCACAGCTTGGAGGACATTCCTCCACAGGTCAAAACCAGTTGTCACAAGGCAAAGGGCATTGTCGGAGTGGTGATTCTCCCATGCTTCCTGCCCGGCAGTGCGCACACTTCCTGCTTGGAGTTGACAAGGTCCTGGGACATGCTTGCCTGCAGAGATTACTCGTCAGACCCTTGAACCATGTTTGGAAATCTCAGAATGACATTAAGACCAAAAGAAGGCCACTGTCTGACATTGATTTGCAGTTCAACATATTGACATATTTGACCTATTGATAATGCTGGGTTGGACCTGGTCACTGACCCACAGATGGTTCATTCATAAGAACAGGATGGATTGGGCTTTCAGTGAGAGAGAGAGAGAGAGAGAGAGAGAGAGAGAGAGAGAGAGAGAGAGAGAGAGAGAGTGTGTATTTACAGTTTAGTAAGTCAACATTGCAAAAATGTGGAGATGTTAACTTGAATGTCACCCTGAATTTCTTCAGATCCCAAGTGTGCTCTGTAGGCAGCCTCGTGCTCTGCTCACGTGTGTGTTTTACAGTTAGGTTGGTGGGCATTGTGCATCGGCTGGCACTGCCTCCTGTCCACACTTCTCTGTCATCTACATGATCACCTTTCAGTGTCTTCCTCATCGTCCGTTAAGTACTTGTGTGCTATAACATTTCACTTTTCCCTCTTGTCTGCTATTTGGAAACTTTCAAAAACATTCAACAATTAAAACATTACTGTATTAAAACAAGAATATTCAGGTTCTCCCTTGAAATTGCTTCTGATTTAACCCAACATAGAAACCAAGTTCCCTCAATGGGAAAAAAAAAATCGCTACAATGAACAGTGGCATATATTTATCATTTTCCCTATTGGGGTCAATTTCTGAGAACGAATTTTCAGAAGTAAAATCATTAGGCCAAAGTGTGGAGCCCGTTTATGGTTCAATTCATAGCACGAGACCTTTGGACTGAGTGCTCTTCCGGCCCTCAGGCCCTTTCCTTCTGTAACCGAGAAGGCTGGAGCCTCAAGGCTCTCTAACGCTGGTCCCCTCTCCTAGTCCCTGTTGGTTGGAAGTCTGAGGAAGCAGCTTGGCCTCCTGTCACTCGTGTCCCTGTGCCTGGGACATGTGTCCTGTTTACACAGGCCCGGACAACCTGTCTGAACTGAAGACGCTGCTTTTTCTTTTTCGTCCCAACATGATGCCTCACCTCACTGTTTTTAGGAAGATACAAAGAATAAACAAGAACCCGCTAAGTTGACATTCTTTCTCCCGTGACTGACTGACGCTCACGTGGAAGAGCAGCAGCGTCTGAAGGTGCTCATGACTGACAGCTCACCCATGCCCCGCCCCCAACCTTCTGGGAGGTGGCAGCCTGTGGACATCTGGAGAAGCTTTGTGCTTGGGCTGAGCAGTAGGTTCAGGGCTCTATCTGGGTTTTGGCAGGACAATAAAGGACCAAGTTGAGTTCCCTCATAGGTCGTTCCATCCTTCCTCTGCCCCAGTTACTTGGATCATGTCCTTTCTACCCAGTTTTCTCCATTTGTACAAGTTGGTGCCAACCAATTAGTCATCAACAGCCGGACAGGAAGCCCTAACGAAGCGTGACCTGGTTACATCCTATCTCCTCAAATATGCTGAAAGCTCAATTGTCCTCTTTTTGTTGGTGGGCCTCTGATAGTTTTCCAGCCTCTCTCTGCCTCTCTGTGGAGCTAGGGAGGGCAATACTCCAGTTCTGTTGTTCTACAGGGCTCTGACCCTTGCCTTCCTCATCTCTGCTAGGGACGGAAACTTGACCTTACCTAGGCGTCTTAAAGGGTCATGGAGGTTTGATGGGGTGACATGCACAACACTTTGAAGAATGCAACATGTTCTCTGACTTGGACAGTGTCTTCTTGGAGTGTGCCTGGAATCAGGCCTCCTTGGGACCCGGATGGGAGGAGATGGTAACCAATGAATGTAACAAGATATTTCCTCCTGCCTGTCTGTAATCCACTCTCATGAGCCTGAGAATGATGACAGAATGTCATCAGCAATTGACTGAGACACCCCACTGCCATTTTTACTGTGACATGTTACCATCAAGGGGACTCAACACACCACGGTGATTTTTATAACTTCTGGCATTTGTGACAGTGGTCCTCTGCCTCAATCCTGGCTAAATGACATCTCATTTCCAATAGCAAGTGGACAGGACTTGGTTTTGTGTTTTGAGTTATATGTAGCCCAGACTGACCTTGAAGTCCCTATATAGCTAAGGCTGACCTTGAGCTCCTGATTCTCCACCTCTACCTCCTATGTGCTAGAATTACAGGTAGGTGCCACCATGCCAGGCTTTGACATGGCTTTAAAAATTAAACTTATAAGCTGGGTGGTGGTGGTGCATGCCTTTAATCCCAGCACTCAGGAGGCAGAACCAGGCAGATCTCTGTGAGTTCGAGGCCAGCCTGGTCTACAGAGCAAGATCCAGGATAGGCATCAAAACTACACAGAGAAACCCTGTCTCAAGAAACCAAAATAATAATAATAATAATAGTAGTAATAATTAAACTTCTAATTAGTGAGCCTCTATCTCAAAAAACAAAACAACACTTCATCTGCATTAGGACAGCATCACTACATGATTTAAATAGAAATTTAGAGAAAGATTGCGGTTGTTGATCAAACCTAGTTCTAACATCCTGTCAGCCAATAAGCAAAGAGAAACAGGTTTCGATATATCGGTTGGATGGAGAAAAGCTTCCATGGTCAGCCAAGCATGGTGACACATACCTGTAATCCCACTCAGGAGGCAGAGTCAGGAGGATCACTAGTTGGAGGCCAGCCTGGGCAACTTAGCAAGTTCTAGGCTACCCCGCTTTACCTGGCTGCATGGTAAGACCCTGTCTCAAAACAAAAACAAACAAACAAAAAAAGAGAAAAGTGTAGGAACTTGAGATTCGAGGCATAGCTAATCTTCCTAGCAGAGAGACAGTGGTACATGGTGAGAGCCCTGGATTGGGATTAGACACTTAAGCACACACACACACCCCCACCAACTGTTAACAGGGAACCACTTCTTCCACAGTTCCGCCTTCAGAGGAACCGATCTGCCCTGCGTTAGTCTCCCATTCTGTTCTCCCACCTCCCTGCCTTGTCCCCAGCTGATGAAGTGATGTGAGGAACCTCAGGAGTGCCCATGACAAAGCTGTCCCCAGAGTCAGGAGTTCACGGCCTCAGCTGGGAGGGCAAGCACCCCCAGGAGCCGATCCTGGCCAACCCTGAGTCTGTTCCAGGTGGACAGATTCCTGTATCACATGCGGCTCTCAGACGAGACCCTCGTGGACATCATGACCCGGTTCCAGGCTGAGATGGAGAAAGGCCTGGGGAAGGATACCAACCCCACCGCATCAGTGAAGATGCTGCCCACGTTTGTCAGGGCCATCCCAGATGGCTCAGGTAAGTGGGGCTCAGGGTGACCGGGACCCCTCCCACCCCACCCCAGCTCCTAAGCTGATGGATAACCTATTGCTTGCCCCCATCCCTTTCCAACCTCCCCTCCTCTCTCTGCCTCAGTCCTGCCACCTGAACACTTTTGGGGTCCACAGGCAGAGATCCCTGGACTTCCCTCTGCCCACTGTGACCCTGCTCATTCTATCTGCTCCCCTGCTGCAGAGTCCCCCATTCTTACCCCTGTGAGAGGCACCCTAATTTTCTAGATGCAGCCCGAGATCAATCACTACCTCTCTCTAGCTAGTGTCCCCACACTGGGGTAGGGGCTTATCAGAACCCTTGTCACAGTTGTGGGTGACAGTCTCCAGAAGCCAGGGCTTAGCTACTACATTGTTCTGAGCACTTACTAAATACCTGCCCTTGGCACACGTGTTGAATGAATGGTATGTGGCCTGCTCTCCTAGGCCTCTAGATTAAGGCTAGAAAGAGTGAGTAGTGAAAGGAAGTGTGTGGTGAAGTAATACGAAGTGGCCATCCAAGACTCTGGGCTCCAGGCCCAGCTCTGTCACACCGTAGTGACTTCAATCAGTGCTTAGCCTTGTTTCCTTATCTGTCAGAGAGTTGGCCTATCCACATGCTGGGCTGGGTACCAAATGCAAGGCCTCGGCCATGCTGGACAAGTCCCTATCAATGAGCCACGTTCTCAGCTCCTATCAATTGGGTCTCTGTTGCTGTTCTGTTCTTGGGGATGAGCCCAGGAACTCTGATGTAGTCTACACAGACTCAGATGATGGATGGTCCCAGCAGTCTCCATTAGGTTCCATGTTTGCCTGATTATAAGATCTGCCCACCTGTGGCAGCTCCTAAACGTGGTCTCCGGAAACTCTGGTAACATCCCTACAGATTTTGTGGATTAACACGATACATATTCTGCCACAGTTCACCAAGTCAGTTTGAAATGGGTCTCACTGGACTAAATGCAAGTTGTCAGCAGGGCTGTGTTCCTCCTGGGGACTCTGGGGGGCAGTCAAGGCAGAACTCTGTTTCCTTACCTTTTCCAGCTTCTAGAAGCACCCACATTCCTTGTCCTGTGCTCCTTTCCATCCTCAAGGCCAACAGCGTGCCTTCAGATCTTTCTCTGCCTCCTCTTCCATATCTGAAGGTCCTGTGATTACACCAGGCCCACTGAGATAATCCAGGCTAATCTCTCAACGTAAAGGTCAGCTGATGACGATTCTGATTGTGCCTGCAACCTACAACCTTAATTCCCTTTGCCGTGTGCCCTAACATAGGCCTATGACCCAGGGAATAGGATGTGGACTTGGCGGAGAGGTGGGGGTGAGGGGAAGATACTATTTCCCAATCATTGTAGCCAAGTGCTCCCTGGAAGGATCCATGAGCTCCCACCCAGCTATCCATCTTCGGCCATAAGAGAAAAGAGAAGTGCTGTTTTTTCTTGAGCACACAGTGCCGTCGTGGAACACTGGGGTCTCTCTATCATACGATCCTCCTAGAACTTCATGGGGTGTCTGCTGTTGCTAGGTCTGACTGGGAAGCAAGAGGCTCCCCTAGATTCAGGATGTCAGTGCTCAGAGGAAGGCTCAAAGACTGAAGCTTGCGGCCTGCTTAGGGGACCTCGATTGGATTAGCAGGATTCTGCAGGCAATACTTGGGTCAGAGTAGCCTGTCTTGCTCAGTGAGAGGCCCAGGAGACAGCGATGGGGGAGGCATTGCATCCTTTCCTGCAGGTGGGTGCGTGTGGCCAGTAACCCAACTACCTAGAGCAGTGGTTCTCAACCTTCCTGACGCTGCGACCCTTTAATATAGCTCCTCATGTTGTGATGACCCCCAACCATAAAATTATTCCTTGCTACTTCATAACTGTGATTTTTTTTGCTACTGTTAGGAATCATAATGTAAATATCTGTGCTTTCCAATGATCTTAGTCGACCCCTGTGAAAGGGTCATTGGACTCCCGAGGGGGTGGCGACCCATGGGTTGAGAACCACTGACCTAGAGGGACGTAGGTTTTGAAGCGTCAGAACCCTACTTTGAAATCTGGGCCCTGCCTCTGACAGTAGAGGAGAGTGCTGCGGGGATTGCTGTCCTTGACGGGTCATCCCGGGTCACCTGGACACCTGAGTCATGGGGTGTGTGTGGGTGGTGAGGAGCTCCAGGGCTAAGTCCTCCTAGCCTGTGCTGGGTGTGGCTCCGGAGCAGGGGAAAGTGGCCTTGGGGAGGCTGGTGGCTGTGCGGCTGCTTCAGAAAGTTGAGAGATGAGGCTCAAGTTCTCCAGCGTTCTTCCCTTCAACCTAGGAGACACGCACCCTGTGTCGCTGTCCTCTGATGACCTCTGGTTACATGGTACAGTGCCATGCAATTCTGTGTCTCTTAGGTCCCGGGACCCAGAGTCTCTAATAATCAGATGCCCTTGGTAAATGCTAGGGCTACTGTTCTGTGGTCCACATCAGGAGAGTTAGAGCAGCACACCAATTTGCAGGTTGTCAGTGGGAGGGACTGTCCGCTTCCCCCTGAAGACTGAGTCTTTAAGTTTGCCGAATTGAACGACAACAGACAGCCGCGGGAGAAAGCCTGTGGTTTCACCAATGTGTCCACAATGTGTCCATGGGCCACACAGAACTCAAAAGAGGGCCAACTGGCTGTAACTTAAAACCCTCCTTGGAGGGGACAGAGAAAGTGTCGGGGTCGTAAACGATTTGGTGGGCATGAGTGACCACGAAAAGCAGGTACAAGCATGGGATGGCGTGTCTTTAGATGGTGGTGTTTGATTTTCAGTCTCTAACGCTGTGGTTTGAGTTTAGTCTTCCTTGGCTGGTGACGTCTCAGTAGGAGGGAAGCAGTCAAGTATGTGCCTCTTTGGCAGATCTGGATGAGAGGCGGGCGAGGGCCACCTCAGGCCAAGTCCTTCCCATGTTTCCTGCTCCCTCCAGGCCCTCAGGATGTTGTTTTTAGAGCCCCACCACTGACATCTGACGAGATCCTATGAATGGAGCGTGTATGTGTGTTTGTATGTGTTCGTGGCAGGGTCTTGCTATGTAGTCCCGGCTGGCCAAGAACCCGACATATAGATCAGGCTGATGGAGGTGTGTGCCCCGGCACTTGGGTCGGTTGGGGTATTTTAGAAGTCTCTCAAATGGCACTGGGGAGGTGGCTCAGTTGGTGGAGCACCTGCTGCCAAAAAGTGAGTTCGGATCCCTCGCACCCACGTAAAGCCTGATCCAGCAGCGCACATCTGCAGTCTTTGCGCTCTTGCAGAAAGATGGAGAATTGCTGGAAGTGCTTGGCCCAGCTAGCCTGTGTGCACAGCCGCCTCCAAGAAACCCTGCCGCAGCCAGGGTGGGAGGAGGGGACCAGCACTTGAGGCTGCCCTCTGACCCCCTACACGTGTGCTGTGGCAAGCGTGCATCAACACACACACACACACACACACACACACACACACACACAGAGTCCTGTAAATGCTGTCCCCAGTTCTCCCATAAATAAACTTCTAATCCTTGTGGCTTCTGTTTCAGAAATGTATCCTGTTTCCCCTAAACCTCCTGGGTCTACCTGTCCTCGGTACTTCTTGTTCTGAGCCTGCCTGAGGGGTGACCCACTGAACCTCACTGCCCTCCCAGTCTCTTGGTCAGGAAGCGAACATGGACCGTTCTTTGTTAGGACCAAAAGTCCTAAGAGTGAGCGCTCTGGGGCCTCTGCTTCCTCTCTCTCCAGCACCCAGACAGGGCAAGGGACATACCCATTTCAGGACTGTAAAGGTGTGATCCTTGGATCCTATGAGGTGGGCTCTCTCCTTGGCCTCGGCCTCCACCCTCTGTTGGGGTTCAGGGTGAGTCTTAAAGCCCTGATGTGCTCACTCAGACCATGTTGACGGGCCGTGGGGTCACAGAACCCAGGTTTCATACTTGCCAAGGCACCTGAGCAATTCCTAGACATGGTTCCCAAGCCCTTCTCTGGGGAATGTGGGTCTCCAGAAATCTATGTATTTGGCCACAGGGTGCTTTTAGGGGACACTGTATGGGAAGTGGGAAAGGAGCTGAGTCACAGGCAGTGGTGGAGGGGAGGGAACCCCGTTTCCGAGGACCTCCCTGTCTTAGGAGGCTATTTTTTGTGTGTGTGAGTACAGGTGTGTGTGTGTGTGAGTACAGGTGTGTGTGTGTGTGAGTACAGGTGTGTGTGTGTGTGTGTGTGTGTGTACAGGTGTGTGTGTATGTGTGTGTGTGTGTGTGTGTGTGTGTGTGTGTGTGAGTTGTGAGTAAGGAGGTCATAGGTTGCTATCAGCTGATTTCCTCAATTGCTTCTCTACCTTCTCTCTCACTGAACCTAGAGCTCACTGATTGGCGAGGCTGGATGGCCACTAGACCTTGGGGATCCTCTAGCCTCTGCCTCCCCAGCGATGGGACATGCCCCACTGTGCCCAGCTTTTTATGTGGGTCCTGGGGACCAAACTCAGGTCCTAATGTTGGTGCAGCCATCGCCTTACCGACTGAGGCCTCTCTGCAGCCCCACAGAGGGAGGCTCTTCTGTTCGAGGCCCCTCTTACCCCTGTTCTCCTGCTCTGCCTGGGCAGGGCCTCCCTCCCCCAGGGTCCAGGAAGTCATTCCTCAGGGGTTAGAGTCACATCACGTGGAAGGGATCATACAATACCACATGGTTTCCTTGAAATGACATCTTGAGTCACCGGTGAGCAAGGTGTTTGCACAGCGATAAGAGTGTGATGTGGGGCAGAGGGAGGAACCAGCACCAACCAGTTCTCAGTTTGCACCTCCCATCTCTGCAGCGGGGCAAGCCCCCTCTGGCTGGAGAGGCCTTTTTTCCAAATTCTCATCTGGTTTGGCCTTCCCTCTTTAAACTCTCTCTCTCTGGCTCTTGTCACCTTCTGTGACTCACTCTCCCCCTACACCCTTTAGTCCCCCACCTGCTCCCCCTCCCCTCACTCCCCTACCCCACCTCCATCCCTGGGACACACGCTCCCCCTGCCTGGCTGTCTCTTCACACTCCGCCCTGTCTTAGCTCCGCCCTGTCTTAGCTCCGCCCTGTCTTAGCTCCGCCCTGTCTTAGCTCCGCCCTGTCTTAGCTCCGTGGGGAGCTGGCTGCCGGGTCTCACCCCTCCTGTGCTTCCCAAGCAGAGCATTTTCCCTATCTAGCACTGGACTTCTGATAAGCTCCCCAGGGTGCTCACACCCTGTCCTCTGACACTGATATGCAGTAGGTGTTCTGCGAATGCGGGTCTGACGTCCACACTGGTACTACACACCCAGCGAGAGTACCTCTTGCTGGGATGGGTGTGATAAGCGAGTAGGATTTTGTGCCTGGATTCCTTAACCCAGGAAGAGACCTTAAACCGTTCCCCTGGGCTCCTTTCAGGGCTAATCAAAAGAGATCATCTCTAGATGTTTTCTGAAACGAAAATCCAGCTGCCCAGATCTATAAATGATTGACACCTTGGGTAGCTGGAGGCGTGTTTAGAAATGCAGAGTGGCAGGCCCCTCCACCGTCACAGCTGCTTGCAAGCTAGGTTCCCAGAGAGGTACAGATGTGACACTTTGCACAGCCCTGTTCTCAGCCTTTAACCCTGGGATTGCCAGAATAGAGAAACCTCTGGAGCGAAGTCCAGACATATTTGTTGTGCAAGGACGTGGGGACTGAGAGGCAGGCACGCCGAATTTCATGGAGACCCTAAAGCAGGGACCTCTGTGCGCTCAGCTTGGGGGGACTGGGCCTGTGTGCTTCCTCCCCGTGTCTTCTGCTTTTGCCGTCTGCTGGAGATGTTCTTCTGCATTAGAGCTCACGGTTCACTAGGGGTGACAGACTCTCCAGCTGACCTTTGATATACAGGTAACTGAGGCTGCCACGGTCTGACATCAAACCCCGCCATTTGCAGGCATGGAATTTCTCTTCGATGTGCACACCTGGTGTATGAAACCACTCCGCAGGCGTAGATTGTTCTTCATAAACACTTCGTATGTCAGGAGGTGAACTTCCCATCCATGTGGCTAACAGCAGTGTCCTCAGGGTGGGGTGCCTCCCCAAAACACGCATCATTCTGTATCTTCCTTTGAAGCATCCTTCTGGGGCCAGGCTGGGTGCTGGACCATCTGCTTTTGTTGGAGAGATTATGCCCCCCAATTAAGTATCCTTGGTGCACTAATGTCTATCATCTGGTCCCTGCTGCCCTCCCCTCACGGAGTGTTTCCCTCTGAGGACTGAGGCTTGTGTGAGGCTAGCCTCTCTGGACTGCGCTCTGTTCTTCCTCCTGTCTTTATCTGAGTTTCCCGTGTGGTTGGCGCAACAGCTTTCTTCCTAGATACATTACGCTAGAATAGGCTCCACGCTCAGGGCTCATTCCTCAGACCCCATCCCAGAGTGGGTTCCCATGTGCCTTTTCCCGGTGAACTTGCTCATTCTCTCCAGCCAGAGCAAGTGGGGCAGGGTGGGCTCACACCCTGGCTCTGCCCCCTCCTGCACGGTGCAGACTGAAGACCATCCTCCCCAACCCTCAAGGAAGTGGAATAATGACACTTATCCATGGGTATTATGAGTTTGGACAGCACCTGCTGTATGTCCGGCTTGTGTCACAGGAGAGATCTTTACGGAATGGTGACAGTTTTGTTTTCTCAATAGAAAACGGGGAATTCCTTTCCCTGGATCTTGGAGGATCCAAGTTTCGGGTCTTGAAGGTGCAAGTCTCTCAAGAGGGAAAGCAGAATGTCCAAATGGAGAGTCAGTTCTACCCAACGCCTAATGAGATCATCCGCGGGAACGGCACGGAGGTACGTACCGGCAGGAGGGGCAGGCCTGGGTACCGGCCCCGGAGACGGCGCCCTAAGCGTGTGCTTATGTTCTCTCCTTCTCTCCTGCAGCTCTTTGATTACGTGGCTGACTGCCTGGCAGATTTCATGAAAACCAAAGACCTGACGCAGAAGAAGTTGCCTCTGGGCTTTACTTTTTCTTTTCCCTGCAGACAGACGAAGTTGGAGGAGGTAAGGCTGGAGGGTTGGGGCACGTGGACACGTGTGAGGGAGCAGTATGCAATTCTGGTTTGTCGGTCTTTCTCTCCGCTTTTTGCTAGTGTGTGTGTGGTGTGTGTGTGTGTGTGTGTGTGTGTGAGAGAGAGAGAGAGAGAGAGAGAGAGAGAGAGAAAGGAGAGAGAGAGAGAGAGAGAGAGAGAGAGAGAGAGAGAGAGAGAGAGAGAGAGAGAGAGATGGGTGATTGGGTGATGCAGGGCCTTGATTCTGTGCTATACTGTACGGGGCAGAATGCTTTAGGTGGTTCTCAGGGGGGCTTGCTGGGCCTTGTAGTCACGGTCTGCAGTGGGCCCTAAGGGCACATCTCTAGGGTTTCAGGAGATGTAGTACTGGCCTCAGAGTCACAGCGATCTGCCTGCCTCTGCTTCTAGCACCTAAAAGGGAAAAAGCCATTTCATCTCTCTGTTTGGTGAAGCCAGAAGGTTGCCTGATCCGACCAAGGCAGAAGTTGGCGGCAGTGACCACACAGTGGCAGTGTGGCCCAGATAACAACCTTGGGGCTGAGTTCTGAGGTCTGACTGGAGACCCAGAGTAATTTCCTGTCTCTATGTCTTTGTCCATAACCGAGGGGACTGGAAAGGGGGTGTCTAGAGTCTGTGAGCTTGGGCTTAGTCGCTCCCGACTGGGTGAATGGACTTGGACCATTCTGTTCACCTCCAAGTTCTCTTCTCATCTGAAAACAAAACAAAACCCTGTAATTCCAGACGAAAAATGCCGTTTGTAGATAATTGAGCATTCATTCAACTTCTACTTGGAACCATGTTTCTAAGTAGAAATTAAGTTCTCTGGGGGCGCTGGAGAGATGGTGCAGAGGTTAAATGCACTGGCTGCTCTTCCAGAGGTCCTGAGTTCAATTCCTGGCAACCACATGGTGGCTCACAGCCATCTATAACGAGATCTGGTGCCCTCTTTTGATGTGCAGGCATACATATATAAAGAAATAAAGAAATCTAAAAAGAAAGAAAGAAAGAGAGAAAGAAAGAAAGAAAGAAAGAAATTAGGTTCCCTCAGGAAGTTATTATAAGGTAACACCATGTCAGTTCTTTGGGGACCTGCAAATCATGGAAATCATGCATTCTACACATACTGCAAATACCCTACCCTGGGATATTTTGAGAGGAGTTATCTCCCTATGCAGTCTGAGGTGTGTGTGGGGTGGGGGTGGGGGTGAGGGAATGGGTGGTGGTTCTGTTACACAAACAAAAACCTGAGGCTCCAGTGTCCTATGAATCAGAGTTCTGCAGCTGTGATTCCCAGGACTGAGATAAAAGGAGTGAAGAAGGCTGTCTCAATTACTAAAATATTCCCCCGAGGCAACATTAAAGAAATCTCTCTGCAAGATATGCAATCAACCCAAGTCTCTCTCAGCTGATGAGTAGATAAGGAAAGGCACCTGTGTACAGGGACCACTACTATTCAGCCACCAAAAGGATGGCATTCTGTCACTTGTGGGAATGTGGCGGAACATTAAAGTCAGTGACATAAGCCAGACACAGAAGGACAAACTACATGCATCTCACTTGTTTCTGAAATCTAGATACATCTCAGCACAAAAACCCCATAGCTGTTTGTAGTGGTCATGCGGATTGCCCTGACTGGATTGTGCACCGAAGGCCCTCTCTACACCCCATAAATCCATGCAATTATTATGCATCGATTAGAAACAAAATGAAATCCAAAAGAGTCGGAGTGATTGGGCTCAGAGAAGAGAACCCATGGGGACTCGGGGCATAGGCTGTCTTCCTGCGGCAGTCCAGCCTGAACACCCCCTTCCATTAACCTAAACACCCTCACAGGGCTTCCTGCTTTCATGGACCAAGAAGTTCAAGGCCCGGGGAGTTCAGGACACAGACGTGGTGGGCCGCCTTGCCAAGGCCATGAAAAAGCACAAGGTGAGGGACTCACTTGGGTGCGGAGCCTCCCGGTCCTTAACTCCTGGGCTTGGGGTCCTGGTCCGGGCCCGCCTGGAAGGAGAACTGGGTGGGGGTGGGCCTGTGGCATTGTAGTGAGGATGAGCACAGTTTAGACAGGCCTTCTGGAGAACCACAGAGAGACAGCCTTTTATTTCCTGGGTCCCCAGTCCCCACAGCCCTTCAGGAGGACTTGGGCTGTGTTTGAACCCCACCTTCCCTCTTTGGGTTGGGATGTAGTGGTGGTAACACACACACAGGCCTTGGGGGCAATTCCTAGTTTCCTTAACCAACCAACCAACCAACCAACTACACAAATACCAATGGACCCAGAGAACGCTCTTTCTGGCCTTGCTCTCTCTTCCGCTCCCTACTCCTACTTTTTGATGATATTTTACAATTATTTACATAGCATCCAAAGTAAGCGCTTAAAGAATCCCAAAGGAAACACTTAAAACCTAAACTGCCTGTCGCCTGGTGGGAAGAAGAACTGTTCTTGGCGTTATTGGCTGAGCTGGTGAATGGTGGCAGATGTGCCACTCTGAATTAGGATCCCCCAGCCCCAGAGGGACAGTTGGATGTGTCACCTTCCAGGCCTTTCTTCTCGCCTCCAGACCTGGGGGAACCTGTAATGACTGGAGGTGACTGGACAGAACAGGAACCCCATATGGGACAGATAAGTTTTCCACTGTGTCCCCAGGGGCAGATACCAGGGGACTGTCCCCATAGTCCTCCTTTACAGAAGTCATTCCCCTCAATGCAGGAGCAAAAGCTCCTCCCCTAGACCCTGAGCCTTGACAAATTCTGTTTCTTGTAGGCAGCGTCTGGTGATGTTCACTGTTCTGGGGTGATGTGTGTGTGTGGGGGATTAAAGCTTCCTAATGCTGATACCCTTGAGGCCTTCTATCACCAGGACCTGGACGTGGACATCCTGGCCTTGGTTAATGACACTGTGGGGACCATGATGACTTGTGCTTACGATGATCCCAGCTGTGAAGTCGGCGTTATCATTGGTAACTCAGTGGACTCGGTTTTTTGGAGGTGGGGGAGGGGGCTAGTTTGGGGCTGAGTTTGAGCAAAATCTAAATAAATATGAAGGGTGCTGCCACTTTTCGGGAGAAGCAACACAGGGAGATAGGGAACCTACTGTCTCTGTCCATCCTCCCTCCATCCGTTCATCCATCCACCCATTCATTCATCTATACATCCATCTGTCCATCTATCCATCCATCCTCCCTCTGTCCATCCATCCATCCCTCCTTCCCTTCATCCTCCATCCATCCATCCATCCATCCATCCATCCATCCATCCATCCATCCATCCATTCTCCCTGCCCCCATCTCCATCCCCTGTCCCTCCTTCCCACTCTTGCCTCTTCATGCTGTGGTGTGCTGGGCCTGTGCTTGGTGCTGGCACACAGTGAAGCTCCTGGACTCTCCTGTGCATGCTGAGAAGCTTGTCTTGAACTGGACATAATAGTTCCCATCTGTAATCTCAGCCCTCATGGACTGGACACAGGAAGATTGCTATGACTTTGATGCCGGCCTGGGCTACATAGTGAGTTTCAGGCTAGCCTGGGTTTAAGAGTGAGTTCCTGTCTCAATTGGGTTGCACCTGTGAGACTAATTCCCAGGACAAGGGTAGAAGTAGACAACCTGTCCAGAGGCCACTGAACTGTTGGATGAGGTATAAAGGGGGCCTGAGCCATGAAAGTTAGATGCTGCTGAGGCATCCAGCAGCTGGGGGAGCCTGTGAGGAGGCAGTTGGAGGCAGAATGCATTCAAGTAATATTTTGAGACAGGGTTTCATCTGTTGACCAGGCTGGCCTTGAACTCATGATCCTCCTGTCTGGATGACAGGTGTGTGTGTGTGTGTGTGTGCACACGCGCGCGTGCGCGCCACCATGATGCCCCCTTGTTCATCCAGGCATCGGCACCGGGGAATCCCTGCTCACTCAGCCCCTCTCTCTCCCAGGGAAGGTTTCTAGCTGTGACCAGTCAGCTCCTGCAGCAAGTCTGTCCCCTAGGTCTCAACCACAGTTTAAGAAGTCCATAGTTGATCCTTAGTTGCACTCAAATAGTCACTTTTCCGCTTCCTGTTTCTCTGCTGGTGAGGGGTGTTTCTGATTTCCCAAAAGGGGTTCCTTGACCTGGCTTTCTGAAGGGGGTGTCTGTCTACCTGAGCAAAAGGGAGGTCTGTCTACCTGAGCAGCTTGAAGCACCTCACGCTTCTAGGATCCCCACTTCATAATAGGGCAGACCCGTCACAGTATCCCCTGCTGATGTCCCCTCTGTCTGTCTTGGTGACTGTGTTTGGGACCACAGATTGAGTTCTAAGCCTGAGTATTGTCCCACACTTGTCTGTGAAAAGCCTTCTCCAAATACATTATAGTCTACATGTTTACACGTCTCGTTTCTTCGTATCACCATTTAAAATACCCAGACCAGGGTGTCAGTCAGGGAAAGCACTGTTGACTGAGTGGAGGGATGAAACGTCAAAGCAGCTTTACTGGGGCACAAAATTTCTCTTGCTTCAGGTATGGAATTTAATGATTTTTTTTTTTCATAAATTCCCAGAGCTTTGTAAACACTCAGCTCATTCTAACCTTAAAACGTTTTCACGCCAGGCGGTGGTGGCGCACGCCTTTAGTCCCAGCACTCAGGAGGCAGAGGCAGGCAGATCTCTGTGAGTTCGAGGCCAGCCTGGGCTACAGAGTGAGTTCCAGGACAGGCACCAAAACTACACAGAGAAACCCTGTCTGGAAAAAAAAAACAAAAACAAAAACAAAACATTTTCACTATCCCAAAAGTGTCCAAAAAGTACTGGTGTGTGTGTGTGTGTGTGTTTCCCTGAAGTGATTTTGTTCTCAGCAGTAGAGTCGGGCTCTCTTAGGGGACATTGACTATCAAAGATCAGATGCACCTCTGCTGAGACCCAGTGATGGAGTCATGAGGGAACGGTGTGAGCAGACCTGAGAGACGGCCCCGCCCTTGAGAGCATGGAGGGGCCCTGAGTTCCATTTCCAGCACCCACACTGGGTGGCTCACACATCTGTAACTCCAGCTGCAGGGGATCTGACACTCTCTTCTGGATTCCACCGCCACCTGTATGCACACACGTACATACCCACCCCCATAACTACAGAAGTTTAAGGACGGTTTTCGTGTCAAGTAGAGGGGAATGAGGTAGCTCAGGGAAAGCATAAGGACGTACTCTGATGGCGAGGATTTACCTTGTTACCTTGCTTACCTGGCTTACCCTCTCTTCCTTGGTGTGCTTTTTTTTTTTTTTTTTTTTTTTTTTTTTTTTTTTTTTTAAGCATTGGTGCATCTTCACATGGGATGGCTTCACAACTGCCTCTGCTCACAGCCACACACCATCATGACCTGAGGTGTGTGGGCTCCAGCTGCAGACCTCACCTGTGGACCTCATTCACCACGAGCTCAGGCTTGCCAGAGCGGTTCCCACCATGAGTCCAGTGGGGCAGAGTCAAAGTTCCCTGCGTGCATTTTCCAGTACTCAGGGTAGTTGAGTTCTCCCCGGCTTCCCCAGCCTGGTGACTTTCTCTGTGCGTTCTCTCTGACCCGATGTCCAGGAACAGGCACCAATGCGTGTTACATGGAGGACATGAGCAACATTGACCTGGTGGAAGGGGACGAGGGAAGGATGTGCATCAACACCGAGTGGGGGGCCTTCGGGGACGACGGGGCTTTGGAGGACATCCGCACCGAGTTTGACAGAGAGCTGGACCTTGGGTCACTCAACCCTGGGAAGCAACTGTGAGTGTCCCCTTGTTCATGCAGGCATCGGCACCGGGGAGTCCCTGCGCACTCAGCCCCTCTCTGTCCCGGGGAAGGTTTCTAGCTGTGACCAGTCAGCTCCCGCGGCAAGTCTGTCCCCTAGGTCATAACCACAGTTCTGGCGTATCCAAGGCTCTACTGATAAGGTTGTGAACCAAATGCATGTTTCTGCCCTCTTCAAGTAGATAGGCGAATGGACACAGAGGAAGGCCAGGGCCCCGCCCAGGGGTTCCTGTGTGAGCTTCCCCGGGGCTCCCCAGCCACCCGACATCCTCAAGGGCCTCATCTCACAGCAGCCACTGTGTCTGCTGTCCAGCCACACCCTTTGGGAGCCTCAGCCATGGCCTACAGAACAGCAGCTGCTCTGGCATCTTCTGCAGCTCCTGGCTGTGTGCTGGGCTGCCTCCAGGCTCGGCACACAGCTGCCTTGGAGGTCCTTTCTCCACGCAATGCCTTCCGCATCTTCTGCCGCTCATTGCGTTTGCCCTGGCTGTGCCTGATCCCTGCCCACACCAATATCCCTGTAACTGAGCTGCTACAAGCCAAGGCTGAAGTGCTCACTAGACTGTCATTGTCATTTATATCCACTTCATGTAAAAGAAATTCCCCTCCCTTAAATCAAACCTGACTTTCCCTTGCTTGCCTTCTGTTTCTTCAGCATTCCAAGATGACTGTTTTTTTAAATTAGTTTTTATTTGTGTGTGTGTGTGTGTGTGTGTATGCCACATGTATAAGTGTGAATGCAGGTGCCCACAGAGGCCAGAAGATGGCATTGGGCCCCCCTCCCCGAGAGCTGGCGTTCCAGGAGGTTGTGAGCTGGCTGATGAGATACTGGGGACTGAATTCGGGTCCTTTGGAAGAGCAGCAAGTGCTCTGAACCACTGAGCCGCCTCTCTGGCCCCAGTGGTCTAAGAGACTTTATATTGCAGTCTGCAAGGCTGGTTATGAAATGGATGGTCCTGGATTTTGTATCTTCCTGTATTTGAAGACTGAACAATTATATAGGAAACAATTAACAGTTGTCTGGTACAGAGAGTCGGAGCAGAGGGGAGGGCTGCTTTCGGGGGTCTTCCATCCATGTCATGGTGGACCTTCTCTGGGGCTCTCCAAGCTTGACGTCAGCCAGCTTCCCGTTACTGTAACTAATGCCTGAGTTAGGCAGCTTGTGAAGGTTCACCTGGCTCACAGTTTTGGAGCTTCTGGCCCATGACCAGCTGGTCCCACTGCTTGAAGCAGAATGCATTCAAGTAAATTATTTGAGACAGGGTTTCATCTGTTGACCAGGCTGGCCTTGAACTCATGATCCTCCTATCTGGATGGCAGGTGTGTGTGTGTGTGTGTGTGTGTGTGTGTGTGTGTGTGTGTGTGCACGTGCCACCATGATGCCCCCTTGTTCATCCAGGCATTGGCACCGGGGAGTCCCTGCTCACTCAGCCCCTCTCTCTCCCAGGGAAGGTTTCTAGCTGTGACCAGTCAGCTCCCGAAGCAAGTCTGTCTCCTAGGTCATAACCACAGTTTAAGAAGTCCATAGCTGTCCCTTAGTTGCTCTCAAATAGTCACTTTTCCGCTTCCTGTTTCTCTGCTTTTGGACCTGTGGCCAGGGAGCATGTTATGGTGGAAGTATGCGGTGGAGAAAACCATACATGGGGAAATTTACCTCATCGATGGGTGTGACACCGACAGAGGGGAGAGAGAGGGCTGGGGTCCCTCTCTCCCCTTCAAGGACATGCCCCTAATGGTGAGTGAGCTTTAATGAGACCCACATCATTAGGGTACCACCACCTCCTGCCAGTGCCATAGAGGCCAAGGACCAAGCCTTTGACAAATCAGCCTCCAGAGGATACTCCAGGTTGAAATCTCAGCACCAGGTTCTCTGAGACAAAAGCTCAGTGTGAGAGTCGGAAGCATCATCTCTGGCTTGTCATTCCGTGGTCGAATGAGCTTAGGAAAGTAGCGGAGGTCAGCGACCTTGTGGTTCCTCATGGCCAAAACGGGAACCGCTCCCCACGGCCAGGGCTACTCCATATGCGTTGGCACTCGGGAACTAATGCTGCTTAGCTTGAGGCGTCGCCTCTACTGACCCGCTCGTCCCATTGCAGGTTCGAGAAGATGATCAGTGGCCTGTACATGGGGGAGCTGGTTAGGCTCATCTTACTGAAGATGGCCAAAGTCGGTCTCCTGTTTGGGGGTGCAAAATCCTCCGCTCTCCATACAAAGGGCAAGATCGAAACACAGCACGTGGCTGCCATGGAGAAGTAAGCTGCTGGGTGGGGTCTTCCTCCTGCCTTGCTTCTGTGGAGGGCTGGGGTTGGTGGCCACAGCGCCATGTGCTCAGGAGACAGAGCAGCAGAGGGAACCAGACCTTCCTCCTCCTCCGCAGGGAGTACTAGTCCTGGGCATGACTTCAGACAAGCTGGACGCTTCTGCGTGGCTCAGTGTCACACTCTCGTGGGTTTCCTTAGCCAGGGGCTGCACCATCAGGAAGCTACCCTCCCGCCACATTTTTTTCCCTGCCTTCTTCTTCCCTTGAATAGTGACTAGTCATATTTTTAGGGTCACAGATCTCTTGGGGAATTAGAGTCAAGTGCTTAGTAAGTGGTAGCTGTTGTTTTCAGTGCTGGTGTTATTACTGGCTCTCCTATGTTATTGTGAGATTGCGCACACAACCCCTGAGAACGCACATCCCAGGAGGATGCATGCCCACGGCATGGAGCAGTGTGGGCCTCTCTTTCCTGTCCCCTGGCTAGGTATAAAGAAGGCCTGGCCAATACGAGAGAGATCCTGGTGAATTTGGGCCTGGACCCCTCCGAGTCAGACTGCATCGCGGTCCAGCACGTGTGCACCATCGTCTCCTTCCGCTCGGCCAATCTCTGTGCGGCTGCGCTGGCAGCCATCTTGACACGCCTCCGAGAGAATAAGAAGCTGGCCCGGCTCCGCACCACAGTGGGCATGGACGGAACCGTCTACAAAATCCACCCTCAGTGAGTGCCACCCTCCAGCCCGTGCCCCACCACGGGGTCTCCGCTGGTGCCGAGTCCTGGTGTTCCCTCAGGACTGTGTTGCCCATCTGGGCAGCTAGAATCAAGCCCCTCTTACTAGTTCTAAGATTTCAAGGGGAAGACGAGTGAGCAGAGGCTGCATTTACACTGCTGGCTGGGTGCTTTGGGCAATCACTCTTAAAGAGGTGAGCTGGATGTGGTGTGCATATCCGTAATTGCAGAACTCGGAGGGGCTGACCGGCAGCGGCGGGTTCGGAGCAATGGAGAACTCTACTGTAAGGAGTTAGGAAGAGAGCAAGCTTGAGGCAGCCAGAGCTATACAGCAAGATTCATCTCAAAAAAAAAAAGTCCGCTAAGCAATTGCCTGATTGGAAAGGCCACTCACCTATCTATCTATCCATGTATACATCCGTCAGTGTGTCCACTCACTATTCATTGCTCTCGTGTCCATATGCCATATGCCCATCGGCCTGTCTGCCTATCTGTGTGTCTATTTATTTTCCTACTTACCTAGCCTCCGTTCCTTCTTTTATTTTTTTTAAGATTTATTTATTTATTATGTGTACAGCGTTCTGTCTGCATGTATGCCTGCAGGCCAGAAGACAGCGCTGGATCTCATGGTTGTGAGCCACCATGTGGTTGCTGGGAATTGAACTCAGGACCTCTGGGAGAACAGCCGGTGCTCTTAGCCGCTGAGCCATCTCTCCAGCCGGCTACCTTTCCTTCTATCATCTATCTAGTCATCTTTCTCTCCACCATTTAGGTAATACTTACGGCGTGGTAAGACTGGGAAGTCAGGAAAACCTAGTTATCGAGGAGGAAATCAGTGATGGCAGACGTTAGGAAGATGTGAGGAAATGAAAATTTCTTGGGGGGGGGGATCCAGAGTGAAAGACCCTCTAGCTAACGGAGGCAGCTTTGGAAGCAGGGAGCGTGCGCCCTAGGAAGGGCTGAGCAAGCAAGTCCTTCACCTTGGGGCAGAGGTGACATCTGTCACCACACTGCTCGTGCCCACGCCCTTAGCTTCCAGAGTGTCCTTTCGATTGCCCCCATTGTCACAGTCCGTCCCCACACTGCCCAACAAGCAGGGCCCCCAGGACACATCGCCCACTAGCCCTGTGTCTGCTCCCCCTGGCCGGACCCAGCTTTCGTGACGGGGCAACACTTGACGGTCACCTCTACCTTCAGGTACCCCAAACGCCTGCACAAGGTGGTGAGGAGACTGGTCCCCAACTGCGACGTCCGCTTCCTCCTGTCAGAGAGCGGCAGCACCAAGGGGGCCGCCATGGTGACCGCCGTGGCCTGTCGGGTGCAGGCCCAGCGCAAGCAGATCGACAAGGTGCTGGCTCTGTTCCAGCTGACCCGGGAGCAGCTCGTGGGTGTGCGGGACAAGATGCGGACTGAACTAGAGTACGGGCTGAAGAAACAGACTCACGCCCTGGCCACGGTGAAGATGCTCCCCACCTATGTCTATGGCATGCCTGATGGCACAGGTAGGTTGGCGCAGTCACCTGCTCTACAGGGGCCATGCAGAGCTCCTGGCTACACTCCGCAAGCGCAGTGTGTGTTAGAGCCTTGTGCGAGGAGAGGAGGCAGTCGGCAGAGGTTAGTTCTGGAGCTGCAAGACTTGGTTAAACCATGTGTGTATGTGTGTGTATGTGTGTGTGTGTGTGTGGTGTGTGTGTGTGGTGTGTGTGGTGTGTGTGTGAGTGGTGTGTGTTGTGCGGTGTGTGTGTGTGTGGTATGTGTGTATTGTGGTGTGTGTGGTGTGTGTTGTGTGTGTGTATTGTGTGTGTTGTGTGGTGTGTGTGGTATGTGTGTATTGTGGTGTGTGTGTGTGTGGTGTGTGTGGTATGTGTGTGTTGTGTGTGTGGTATGTGTGTTTTGTGTGTGTGTTTTGTGTATGTGGTGCGTGTGTGTTGTGTGTGTGGTGTGTTGTGTGTTGTGTGTGTGTGTGTTGTGTATGTGTGTGTATGTGTGTGTGTGGTGTGTGTAGTGTGTGTATATGATATGTGTGTGTGTGTGTGTGTGTGGTATGTGTGTGTGTTGTGTGTGTGTGTGTGTGGTGTGTGTGTGTGGTATGTGTGTGTGGTGTGTGTGTTTGTGTGTGTGTGTGTTTGTGTGGTGTGTGTGGTGCGTGTGTGTGTATGTGTGTGTGTGGTATGTGTGTATTGTGGTGTGTGTATATGTGGTGTGTGTGTGTGTATGTATGATGTGTGTGTGGTATGTGTGTGTGGTGTGTGTGTGTGTGGTGTGTGTGTGTGTGTGTGTGGTGTGTGTGTGGTGTGTGTAGTGTGTGTGTGTTCCCAGTGCAGGCGAGAACAGGAATGCACCTCATGCTGTGAGCCCACAGCAGTCCCTAAGCTGCACCTGAACCTCCTCCCTCTGGACACTGCGCTGTGTGGGTCTTCCCGGCCTTCGCTGGCTGGTTTGGACTCTGGCTTTGCTGCTCACTGGTTTCTGCCCTGACTTCTCCAACTCCAGATCCTGCTGCTCCTCTGTGCCCAGCTGAGGGGAACCGCTGAGCAGTGGAGTCTGTCTTCTGTGGCTGCCTCGATTCTGGGACTCTCGGGAGCCTCTGCTGGGAATAGGGGCCTTTGGTGTTTTTCTTTAAAAACATTTTTTTCTTTTATTTATTTTGGAAGTATGTGTTCATATACTTAAATTAATTTTTCTTTTCTTTCTTTGTTTCTTTCTTTGTTTCTTTTCTTTTCTTTTTCTTTTTTTTTTTTTTTTTGGTTTTTTGAGACAGGGTTTCTCCATATAGTTTTGGTGCCTGTCCTGGATCTCACTCTGTAGACCAGGCTGGCCTTGAACTCACAGAGATCCACCTGACTCTGCCTCCCGAGGGCTGGGATTAAAGGCATGAGCCACCACCACCACTCAGCTAAATTAACTTTTCTTAACTTAAATTATCCCATCTACCTTTTGCCTCTGGGCTTTTACCTTTCTCTATTTCTGTATATATTTTTTTCCTTATTCCATGTCTGGCTGGGTAGCTGGGTGGCTGGCCCCTGGCATCCTCCTCTCCTTTTCTCTCTTGCTCACTCTTCTTTCTTCCTATTTATTCTCTCTGTATGAAGCCCCGCCTATCCTTTCTCCTGCCTCGCTATTGGCCATTCAGTTCTTTATTAGACCAATCAGGTGTTCTAGACAGGCACAGTAACACAGCTTCACAGAGTTACACAAATGCAACATGAAAGAACGCAACACATCTTTACATCACTAAACAAGTATTCCACAGCATAAACAAATGCAACACATCTTAAAATAATATTCTACCACACCTCCTTCTTCAGTAGCCATGGAAAGAGGCCCAGGCTGTTTCTCAGAAACAGTGGGTGGTATGGGTGGTGCATGGGTCTTGGGGAAAGGAGAGCTAAGAAAATGCTCTGGCCTAAGGCTGGTTCAAGGCACCTGCTGGGGCCTGAAGGTTCTTTGGTCTAGGAGTCCAGGAGCAGAGGCTTCCCTTCTGCTGGGCTTGGCCCTCTGTCCTTCCTCCAGGTGCCCCACAGGGGTCCCTGCTCAGCATGTGTGGGTGGGGTGAAGCCTCCATTTTCTCCCCCGCAGAGAAAGGGAAGTTTCTTGCCCTGGATCTGGGGGGGACTAACTTCCGAGTTCTCCTGGTGAAGATCAGAAGCGGACGGAGGTCGGTGCGAATGTACAACAAGATCTTTGCCATCCCCCTGGAGATCATGCAGGGCACTGGTGAGGAGGTGAGTCTTGGGCCTGGGGGCCGGCCGCCACGCCCACCTGGGGGCCGGCTGCCACGCCCACCTGGGGGCCGGCTGCCACGCCCACCAGTGCCCGCCTTGCACGAACGAACGCCACTCTCTGCCTGTAGCTCTTCGACCACATCGTGCAGTGCATTGCGGACTTCCTGGACTACATGGGCCTCAAGGGGGCCCGGCTGCCTCTGGGCTTCACCTTCTCCTTTCCCTGCAGACAGACATGCATTGACAAGGTAAGATGGCCCTGCCAGGCACGCAACCCACCTAGAGCTGCCGTCCTCCGAGGCAATTTCAAGGTTCTTCTTGTCTGTGCTCACCTTAGGTTTTGTTTCTGAGACAGGGTCTCATGTGTATCCCAGGCAGGCCTCAGATTCCCTAAGTAGCCAAAGATGACCTTGAACTTCTGATTATCCTGCTTCTGTCTTCTGAGTCCTGGGATTACAGGCATGTACCACCATACCCAGTGCACATGGTCCTGGGGATCGAACCCAGGGCTGTGTGTATACTAGGCAGGCACTCTACTGACTGAGCCACACCACCAGGCCACTGTTCACACGGCTGGAAATCTTGTAGAACCTTTAACCATGTAAAGGTTTTTCTACTTACCCCATTTCATTTCTCCTTATTTGGGGCTTTGAAATTCACCAAAGAGTTAATGGTCCGTTCCCCTGCAGGGGATGGGGTGCAGCATTCCCTACAGGTACACAATCCACTGTTGCTCAAGTTCATTCTACAGAATGGCATAGTGTTTGCACAGACCCTGCACACACCCTCCTGGATATGTGACATCATCTCTAGATCACTTCCCACCATGTAAATGCTGAGCTGGCCATTAGGGGAGAATGATAAGAGTCCAGGTACATCAGGACAGACCCAGTTCCGTTTTCTGAACACTTAACACATGTGTGCAGTGCCTATGGAGGCCAGAGGAAGACATCAGGTCCCCCGGAACAGGAGTTACGAGGTGGTTGTGAGCCACCAGGTGGGTGCTGGGAACCGAACCTGGGTCCTTTGCAAGAGCGAGAAGCCAGTGCTCTTGGCTGCTGAGCCATCTCTAGCCCCTTTCTGAGTATTTTTCATCCACAAGTTGGTTGGGTCTAGGGAGGAGCCCTCTCAGGTGTGGCCTAGTTTGCAATAAGGGAGAGCCATGTGACAGTATTTGAAAAGAGGGGTCCAATCATTTTATGGAGAGGGTTGAGGAGGTAATGACCAGGGAAGGCTAATTAGTACAACTGGACAAAATTTTTTGTGTGCTTCTGAACAGCACAAGGGGACAGGGAGACACTGAAGTTGTAGGGTTTTATTGTCTGACAAAAGACAGCTCAGGTAACCTAAGAAATGCGTTTCTCAAGCTGTCACGGCGGCACGTGCTTGTAATACCAGCACTTGGGAGACGGAGGCAGGAGGATCAAGAGTTGAAGGCCAACTTTGGCTGTGCGGGGAGGGAGTTCAGTGTCAGCCTGGGTTACATGATGTCCTGCCCTTCACCAACGACGACGATGATGATGATGAGGAACAGGAGTAGGGGAGGAGGAAGAGGAGGAGGTTGGATTAAATGAGATGTAGTACGTACACCGGAAGCATCCACAGCCCTAGTTCTGTGCCAGACACTGCTCTGTGCTCTCCAGGAACTTTACCTGACTTGGAGGGGGTGGGGGAGGGGGGTGGGGGCAGGGCAGCAGTTCAGAGCACGGACTCTGAGATGTATTGTCAGGCTTCTTGTTTGTTGGCGGTGTGGCCTTGGGTAAGTTCTTTAACCTCTCTGTGGTTTGCTTTCCTCGTTTTATAAACGAGGTGAGGGGCTGGAGAGGTGAGTCAGCAGTTAAGGGTGTTGGTTGTTCTGGCAAAGGACTCAGGTCCAGTTCCCAGCACCCACATGGTGGCTCCCGACAGTCTGTAACTCTAGTCCCAGGGCATCTGACACCCTGTCCTCCCTTTGATACCTGCACACACACGGTGGTGGTGCACAAAAACTCACACAGGCGCATGCACATTTATACACACGTGTACACACACTCACTCACACTCACTCACACACACTCACACACACACACTCACTCACATAGACTTAAAAAATAAATAAATCTTTATAAAATAAGGGCAGAAATTCTGCTAACTGTAGGCGTGTCTGTGGGTTTTCAAATTTCTGTGTAATTATACTTGACTATTTTGCTCAGTGAAAGTGTATAGCGGATCCACATTATGTGATCTGGGAAGATCTCCAGTGTGTCACTAGGCAAGGGAAACAAATGGTAGTAATTTACACAAAATATAAATTTGCTTATTTCAAAGTACATGTAGCAGAGAGAAAAGGGTTTGGAGGGATTTTCATTGGGCTTGCAGTAGCAATAACTCTTGGGGGAAGGGAAGTTAGGGATTTATTCTTATCAGTAACATTTTAGTTTAGTTTTTTTTTTTAAACAAGTCTAATGTATTCATGTTATTGCTGCCATTAAGAATGGACAGCCAGGTGGTGGTAGTGCATGCCTTTAGTCCCAGCACTCAGGAGGCAGAGACAGGAGGATCTCTGTGAGTTTGAGGCCAGCCTGGTCTACAGAGCGAGATCCAGGACAGGCACCAAAACTATAAAGAGAAACCCTGTCTTGAAAAAACAAACAAACAAAGAATGAATAGACTAGCTGGGTGTAGTAGCACACGCCTTTAATCCCAGCCCTTGAGAGGCAGAGGCAGGTGGGATCTCTGTGAGGTTGAGGCCAGCCTGGTCTACATAGTATCAGGACAACCAGAGCTACATAGTGAGACCTTGTCTCAAAAAACAAGACAAAACAAGAAAACCCCAAACAAAGCATAAAAAAAGAACCAACCAATTAATCAATCAACTAACCAACCAAACAACCAACCAAACAACCAGCCAACCAACCAACCAACCAACCAACCAAACAAACAAAAAAGCCAAAAAGAATGAATCGACTATGTGAGAAAGAGCCAGGTGTCTGTTAGTGATTCCGAATGGTGGATGGGCCCCAAACACAGCAGCACCTCTGATCCAAGGCACTGACATTTCATGACTGTCCTGACTCCAAGAGGAGGCTGGTGAGGAGGGCAGGCAGCTGGGAGCAAAGCTACCAATGGTCACAGGGGAAAAGAAAGGCGAAAGTTTATATATTGTTTTTTGTGGGTGCAACTTCATAACAAAGAAGTGTTCCAGTGCCAGTGTGTCCTGAGGACAGGCTTGATGGCCGAAGGCCTCAGGTGAGACGGTGTCTAGCTAGGGGTCCCATGGGCCACCCTTCCTGGTCCAGCACCCCAGCTCTGCCAGTAGCTCCTACCCCCAGCTTTCTAGGCTGTAGAGCTGGGCTAGATAAATCCCAGACCAGGGTAACAGCTTCTAAACATTAAAATACTACCATGAACATTAAGTGTATTGATTTTTAGAAAATATAGAAAAATAAACATGCACTCATAGTCTTGGATCCAAAGATAGTCGGTCACCCCTTGGGCATGTATTGTTCCAGACCCTTTTCTAGGCTGAGTATTTCTGTTATTTTAAAGATAAAAGTGGACTAAGTCTCTACCTGTGTTTTAATGGCTTTCATTTAAAAGTGTGGATGAACACAGTTCTCCAATGCGCCATGTTTCCTGACAGTGTGGTTGTTCTGGTTTGTATTAACACCGATAATGGAGGATAAGACAGTAAATCTTCACAATACTGCTGAGGGGACGAGGTGGCGCTTCCCCTTGTCTAACAACGCTTTGACGGACAGGACTGACATTTTATAACTCAGCCTCTGAGGACCCCTCAGGCTGTCATAGGCCACGTTAGAATTGGGATGGCTCTGACTCCAGACTCTGATTCTGTGTAGCAGTGTGGCAGGGACACACCTGACTCTTGAAGACCATGCAGAGCTGTGGAGAGCCCATTTGGCTGGAGCCCTTGTCTGGGCCATGTTGGGACAGTAGAGGTGGAAGCAGGCGAAGAGCACGCACGTCCCCTGTGATCAGATTCAGTCCCTCGTGTCTGTGGGAGCTGCTGTGATCCTCAGAACGGCTGTTCAGGTGGCTGTCCCCTTCTTTGTTTCAGGGGACTCTAGTAGGGTGGACCAAAGGCTTCAAGGCCACCGACTGTGAAGGGGAGGACGTGGTGGACATGCTCAGAGAAGCCATCAAGAGGAGAAACGTAGGCTGTGGGGAGGGGAGGTGCACGTGGGACCTTGCCCTCTTGCCTGGGCCCTTCCCCTGCTCTGCCATGCCGTGCCCAGGCCCTGTGGCACAGGCCTCGGTCTGCCTTGGCCCGAGGTGCCCCTTGCACACAGAACTGCTTTCAGGGCAGGCCCTTGCTTCCTCTGCAGGAGTTTGACCTGGACATAGTGGCCATCGTGAACGACACGGTGGGAACCATGATGACATGCGGCTATGAAGATCCCAATTGTGAGATTGGCTTGATTGCAGGTGAGGGTCAAGCATGGCCCACTGGCCGGGTCCCGTCTGACTGTCTTGAGGGGTGGTGGGGGTCACTGCTCTGCTGCCAGAGGCTGCTCTAGAGGTGGATGCAGTCTGGGGTTCTAGGCCGGCTAATTCCAAATCTCTTAATGTCTTCCTCACCAAGTCTCTAAGCCATGGGCATTCTTTCCATCGAGGATGGAGAAGATATACAAAGAAGTTTTCTTCTGTCATGTTGTGGACATTTTCATACTCGTATATAATGTGTCATCTTTATAGTCTCCCCTCATCACTGTGTCCCCCCTTGTAGCAGGATCTTAAAGGGTCTTATTAATAAAATCAAACCTGGAGCCAGGTATGGGGGTGAATGCTGGAAAATCAGAGAAGCAGAACAAGCCACAGCCACCTCACCCTGCCAGTTCCTCAGCTGACCCTGTTTCCTCAGACTGGAGGCCTCTGAGTTCTCATCCAAATGGATCTCAGCTGAACTGTGCTGCTAAAAGCCTAACCAGCTCTAGTTCCTGGTCCTCACGCCTTATATACCTTTCTGCTTTCTGCCATCACTCCCTGGGATTAAAGGCTCTCTTCCTGGGATTAAAGGCGTGAGTCACCATGCCTGGCTGTTTCCAGTGTGACCTTGAACTCATAGAGATCCAGAGGGATTTCTGCCTCTGGAATGCTAGGATTAAAGGCATGTGCTACCACTGCCTAAACTCTATGTTTAATATTGTGGCTGTTCTGTTCTCTGACCCCAGATAAGTTTACTAGGGTGCACAATATTTTGGGGAACACCATATCACCATACCCCCTTCCTTAGACTCCTTCTTCTTTCAACTTATGATTCTGGGGCCAAGTGTCTTGAAGGAAGGAGGCCATTGTGGGGCATGGTGGTCTGGGGCCTCAGAGCTGGCTTCTGACTCTGGCTCCACTACACACCTCGCCATTGCCTGGACCCTTCTGGCTCTTTGGGTGCGTGTGAAGGGCAAGACTTGAAAGGAAACTTAGATGGAGGAAGGGAGTGGTCTGAGGTGATACAGGACCTTTAGATGCTTTTAAAAGTAGTCTGGCAGTGGTCCAAATTCAAGAGTGGCTTCTGGAGGGAGAAGTTTCTCGGAGAGGCTAGGGGACAGGTAGGATTTAAAGACTGAAGATGAGCATGAACGGCCTTCCAGGTGACAGGCACAGATGAGTGGTGTCGGAACCTGGAGACGTAGTTCTGGGGCTTGTCTGGGCTCACTGGATAAGAGCAAGAGGCAAGACAGGCAAATGGAGATCAGTGGGTATGTGTTCAGTGTTCTCCCTCAGACCCCCACCTGCACGTGAGCATGAGCAGGCCAAGTATTCTGATTCACACGAGTTTCCTCATCTGTAGAGGAAACTCTACATTTGTTCAGATCCAGGAGGCTCCACAGATGAGGCCTGTGTGAGTGAATGTGATAGGTACCTAGACTGCTGTGTGGGAGTTCTGGGGCCAGATCATGGGCAAGGGGAAAAGAATAGCTCCCCAATACCAAAATTCCTCTTGTCCAAGGTTGGACTATTCCTCATGGCTCTTGTCAGTGCCGAACTGCTAAGTCTGTGGCTCCTTGGAAGCTTTGTATGCTATGGGGCTGCTACTGCTGGGCATGATGATGATAGACACAATGAGGATGATGATAATATTGATAATGATGATGATGATAGGGATGATGATGATGATGATATTGATGATAGGTAAGATGGGCGTCATGATGATTCAAATGCTACTGCTGTGAGGATGATGATGATGATGATGATGTGGCTAGAGATTCTAATGATGATGCTAATTATGGTGATGGTGGTGATGGGGAATATGATGGCGGTGGTGGTGGTGGTGGTGATGGTGATGATGATGGTGATACTGCTAATGATGGGATGATGCTGATGCTGATCCTGCTGATGACTGAGGGATGATGATGATCAGGACTATGTTGCTGATGGTGGTGATGGGGAATATGATGATGATTGGGATGCTGAAGGTGGCAAGTGTCATTCATTGGCTACTTAACGTGTGGAGAAAATATACAAATGCCTTATTTTCTTCTTTATAACAACCCCATAGAGTACTTGCTTAAGACTGGCCAGCTGAATACACAGCTGGAATCCTGTCCAGCTCTGCCTCAGACCCCAACTTATTTATGGCACTCATCTGCCTCTCTTAGACCTCTTGTCATCTTTGAGGAGGTCTAAAGTCCCTCTGTGATTCCTTCCAGGGACTGGGAGCAACGTGTGCTACATGGAGGAGATGAGGAACATTGAGCTGGTGGAGGGGGATGAAGGGCGGATGTGCATCAACACCGAGTGGGGAGGATTTGGAGATAATGGCTGCCTAGACGACATCTGCACCCAGTATGACAAGGAGGTGGATGAGGGCTCCTTGAACTCTGGCAAGCAGAGGTGAGAAGGGCGGGCGGTGGTGTGTCTGTCACGTGTGAGGGGAACAGTTTCGCCAAACCCAGGGAGCAGTTCTGTTCTTGTGGCATCAACCTGATAATTTTGTCTATGCCTATGACACCTCTGTAGCAGATATTAGTGCAGGGTCATCCTGGAATAAAAGAAGGCCATCTTCCAGCCTGGTCTACAGAGCAAGATCCAGGACAGGCACCAAAACTACACAGAGAAACCCTGTCTCGGGAAAAAGAAGACCATCTTGATGTTTCTAACAGGGAAGGAGAGGTTACTGTCCTGGTCACCATTAGGCACCGTGAAGGCTAGTGGGGCTCAGGAAGCCAGCCGGAAGCTGTCAGAATGTCTGCTTGCAGGGGTGCCTGGGTGTCACAGAGCAGGGGTATGGTGACCTAGAAGGCCCTCAGATGGGCTTTACTAGGTCCAATTTAGAAGGTCAAGGTCTCTAGCCTTTTAAGGTCAGTGAGCTCTAGGGGGTGGGAAAGTGGTCCCCACAGTGGACGGAGGACTGGCTGTCGACATGGTATCACATCTCATCATGGATCCCACGCCTTGGTGAGGTACATTTCAAATGGTAACTACTGAAAAGACAATGAATGGCTTCTAAACACCTGAGTAGATTTCCACCTGCATCCTGGCGCACATCGGAGAGTGGGGAACAGAGGCTAGACCTGGGCAGTGCTGGTGACTAGTCTCTGGTTTGTGAGCCTGGGCCCTTCCCCTGGAACAGGGTGGGAAGCTTTTCTGTCAAGGGCCAGAGAGTGTTGTAGGTTTTGTGACTCATATGGTCTCTGTCCCAGTCAAGCTTGGCATTATCATGTGTAAACTGAGAGGAAACGGATTTATTATGATGGCTGATAAACAAACAGAGGCTTAGCAGGTTGGAAATGTGCTGACGAGGGGTTCAAGGACACTTTGGGGACTGTTGAGCTGAGAACATTGTCTAGGAAGAGGCTTGAGCAAGGACAGGATGGGTATTGGCGGTCCCTCACCCTGCTTTGGCAATTTCTGTGGCTGGGTGGCAGGTGAGCTGTTCTAACCCTGGGTGTTCTAAACAAAGGGTCCCCAGGCTAAGGATGCAGCACAGTGGCAGAGTTTGGTGTAGTTCAGCACAAAGCCTGAGCTCAGTCCTCAGCACCGCATTAGAAAGGGGTTGAAGACCCTAGCTCTGAATGCCGGTTTGCGGCTCTTCCCAGAGGTAGTGTCTGGGACTCAGTTCTGTGTCTGTCTGCCGGGGCTCGTATTTCTGGACTGATGGCTTAATAGAGTGGAACTGGAATTTTGAATGTAGTGAGGACATGACTGCTCCAAGGTGTGGTTGTGGATATGAGGGAGAGTCCAGACAGAGGAGGCATCTGGAAGGGTTCAGAGCAGGGAGAGAAAGTAGTAGACATGGTCAATAGTCTGAACTGAGCCATGAGAGGAGAGAGGAGTGAGGAGAGAGGGCCGAGAGAGGGGACCAAGAGCCGGGAGCAGAGGACCAAGAAAGCACATGGCCAGAATAGCAGGGTTGTACAGGGTGAGAAGCTGGGGGAAGGGAAGCCCATGTGCTGGAGACATCTGGGGCAGGGGGGCATGGTGAGAAGAGCTAAGAGAAGCCAGGAGGCCAGCGTGTGCTTTGGTGTGCTGCTAGGTACCACAGTTAGCCATTTGTCCTTTGGACCTGACCAAGTTGCCTTGTGATATTTTGCAGTTTTCTGCTGGTTCCTAGAACAGTTGTGGGTATGAGGCTGGCACGCAGGTCCCAGTGCCATTGTGTCTTTTCCATTCGCCTCTGTGGTGGTGGGAGTCGGGCTCCCCAGCCCAGTTAGGAGCGTTGTGGGACTGCACTCCCGTGGACTGAGGCTTCGGGGCATTGGCGGCTTCCTGGGCCCCTTCCTTTTCTTGTGTGTCCTTACGGAGGGTGGTGGAAAAGAGAAAAGGTGGAACTTTTTTCTTAAGCGCTTCTTGAGTGTTGGTAGCGTGTGATCTCTGGTGGACAGATGTCTTCAAAGGCAAAGTTGATGTCCCCGTGTCTCACGCAAAACCAAACCCCGAATGAAATAAGCATAGCAGAGGTGATCTCCAACAGCACAGGCTGGCAGGCACCAAGAGGCCTGGGAAAGTTGGCACTGGGTGCCTCCTGCCTCCTGCAGTCCTTAGAACCCTGGTTTACAGACGAAGCTCCCAGGAGAGGCTCACACCACGTGACTGGGATGTGGGACGCTGGGCTTGCCTCCCCGGTGGCTCTGGAACGTGCCTTTCTCACACAGCCTGCTCTCTGTATTACGTTTATTTGACAACTGCAGAAAGGACCTCCCTGGGCCACTCTGACCCGGGAACTTCAGGTGCCTGTGTGCTTTCCACACCCAGACCTGCGTCCTCAGAAACCACCTTCCTGCCCTCATCGGTCTTCTCCCCTCTCCCCCAAACAGATATGAGAAAATGACCAGTGGGATGTACCTGGGGGAGATTGTGAGGCAGATCCTGATTGACCTCACCCGGCAGGGGCTGCTCTTGCGAGGGCAGATTTCAGAGAGACTCCGGACCAGGGGTATCTTTGAAACCAAATTCCTGTCCCAGATCGAAAGGTAATGTATGATCAAACTTACTCGCTTAACGTGGGATGCTTGGGGAAGGGGATGGCTGTCTTCCCCCAGGGCTGGGAAGATTTGAGATTGGAAGATAAAAGCAAGACTGGGGTGTAGCTCAGTTGGGAGAGTGCTTGTCTAGCATGCGTGATGCCCTGGGTTCGATCCCCAGCATCTTCATAAAGCAGGTGTGTTGGCTCACAGCTGTAATCTCATCACTCAGGAAGTGGGGGCAGGAGGATGAGAAATTCAGAGTCATCGTTGGGGGCATAGTGAGTTTGAGGCCATTCTAGAGTACATGAAACCCTGGAGAGAGAAAGAGAGAGAGAGTGCAGGAAGGCTCCAGTGGTCGTGGAGTTCCATCAGTCCACTCCACTCCCCACCTGCGTCGGATTCCAGCCCAGGGACAGCATGCTGCCTGGGGTGGAGATTAGCCTCGGGTCACTTAATTGAAAGGACTGGGTTCTCTACTGAGGTTGCAGAAGGGTGGCACAGGAATTAAGTTAGGTAAAAAGTTAACCCTGCTCTACTCCTGAAAAGATGATGTACCTCTAACAAAGACAATCACTCATATGCTTGTTACCAGACACAGCTATTTTGGGTTTTGTGAATGATGTCCCCTCTTAAATTCCTTCACACATGCAAACATCTTTGATACATGCCATCATTGTACATAGAGTTTGCATATTATTTATTCAGTGTTAGATCATGGAAAATCTCACTTACACTGCGTTTCATGTGTTTGTCTTTTAGAGAGGGTCTGATACAGGTGGCCTCACAGCTGTAGTGTAGCTGAGGTCTGCCTCTGCCTCCCAAGTGCTGGGTGGGGTTCCAAGTGTGTGCTACCATGCCTGGCTTCGGTTTTCTGTTTCCCTTTGTATTATGGAAAAAATGGAAACATCTACGAAAGTAGAATAATGGTGAAGTGGACCAGTGTTCCCGTCACTGCCCCCGACAAAGGTCAACTCATCACCAAAGCTGCTTTGTCGCACACTCCTGCTGGCCCAGCCCCTGGCTAGGTTAATTACAGAGCCCACACCCATGCCAGCTCCGTCATAAATATTTCAGATGCATTTCTAAAAGAGGAGCTCTTACAACACCATAACCCAGTACCATTATCCCACCCCAAGCAGCTAATGGTAAACCTTAATCTTAAAATAGCTTCTTAGGCTGGGCGGTGGTGGCACAGGCCTTTGATTCCAATACTCAGGAGGCAGAGGCGGGTAAATTTCTGTGAGTTTGAGGCCAGCCTGGTCTACAGAGTAAGTTCCAGGACAGCCAGGGCTACAGAGAGAAACCCTGTCTAGAAACAAAACAAATCAAAACAAAAACAAACAAACAAAACCCCAAAATTGGGCATGGGGATTTAGCTCAGTGGTAGAGCACCTGCCTAGCAAGCACAAGGCCCTGGGTTCAATCCTCAGCTCTGAAAAAAAAAAAAAAAAAGACAAAAAAGGACAAAAAACAACAACAACAAAACCCCAAAATGTCTTCTTAGACTTCTGTTTCCAAATTGCCGAACAAAACCAAAAACAAATAGCAGTGCAGTTGTTTGGCTTGCATTAGTAGCCAAACGGGGCCTCTCTATTTGGTTGGCATGTCTAAAGTCTGTTTTACTCTATGGGCGTCCTTCCCTTCCTTATTTTCCTTAACTGCTTAGTAGTGGAGGAAGCGTTATCTTATCCTACGGGTTTCCGTATTCCAGATTTTGATGATTATAGCACTCAGTACTGTCCTTTGTCTCTTACATTTTTCTGGAAATCTTACAGTTACCCTGGACGCCTGATCAGATTCAGTGTTGAATTTTGGTCTGTCTGTTTGTTTTTTTTTTCCCCCATACTGTCACCACGCACTGATGCTTATTATGAGAATCTTACGCTGTCAGCATTAATTAGACTATTTCTTGAAAGAGAACTTCCTTTTATCAGCTCATTAGTGTAATAATCGTTTTGAATGGCTGCATGAAACGTCCCTGTTACTATACTGTAATTTACTAAAGTTCCCTTTAGTATGCGATGCCAAGCTTATAATTTATGAAATTTTCTTATTCTGAGCAACACCATAATTACTCTTTTTTGCACACAGTCATTTGCAGCTTATGAATTATTTACTTACATTTGACAGAAGGAGCGCTCCCCCAGGGTCCATTGCTTTTGGGAAAGTGGCTTCCGAGGCTGGGCATGTGGCTTTGTTAAAGTGCCTGCCTGGCACGCACAACGCGCATGGTTCAATCACCAGCGCAACATACGCCAGGTCTGGTGGTGCATGCTTGGAATCCCAGCCCTTGAGAGGCAAAAAAAGACAAGTGTAAGGGCATCTTTGGTTATAAAATGAGTTCTAGGACAGCCTGGGCTACGTGAGACCCTATCCAAAAAAACAAAAGGTACTTTCCATTTCCACCACCACCACCACCACCACCACCACCACCACCAGAATGTACAAAAGAAGAGGAGGAGAGGAAGGAGGAGCTAGTGGAGGAGAAGGAGGAGGACAAGAAGGAGGGGGAAGAGGAGGAGGAGAAGGGGGGGGGAGGAGGAGGGAGAGGAGGAGGGAGGGGGGAGAGGAGCTATCCTGTCTTGTCCGGAAAACAGTTTTGATGGAGCAGTCATCCACTACCTCTGCTTCTTAAAATTTCTGCCTCCTCTTCTGAGATGACATCTAGACCTCGGGAGGATGGGATGTGATCTAGATGTCCCGATTAGGGCTGACTACTGGCGTCTTTTATTCTGTCCGTGTTAACAGTTGGGGCTCTGGGTGAAGCGTTCCCACTGTTTAAGGCATCGGCGTGTGCCATAGATTCATTTAGTCACTTGGTCGTTGAATATCCCCAGCCCTATCCAGGTGGCTGCTGAAAACAGTTTCATCTTTTTGTTGTTGTTTTTCGAGACAGGGCTTCTCTATGTAACCCTGGCTGTCCTGGAACTCTGTAGACCAGGCTGGCCTTGAACTCACACAGATCTGCCTGTCTCTGCCTCCCAAGTGCTGGGATTAAAGGTGTGCGTCACCACCGCCGCCAGGTCATAGTTTCCTCTTCAAAGAGCATATAGTCAGCTGGGTTGACAGCGCATACCTTTAATCCCAGCACTCAGGAAGTAGAGGCAGGAAGGTTACCATGAATGTCAGGCCAGACTGAGCTGTATAGTAAATGCCAGGGCAGCCAGAGGCTATACAGCAAGAAACAATTAGAAGGAAATTGACCTCCAGAATGGGAAGAGAGGACCGCTAAGTGGCTGTGAGGTTCCTGTCTAAGAGGACATCTCTTGTGCTCTGAACCTCAGACTCCTGGAAAACATCTGGTCTGTTGGTTGCCGACCCTAACATTAGCTCCTAGTGAGATGGGCAAGAGCAAGCCTAACACAAGGGCACTTGAATATTGCTCTTTAAAGGTAATGGGACTTCCTAGCGTCCCTGACATCCCACACCCTCAGTCACTGACAGCATCCGTCTGGCTAAGACCCATCCCAGAAGACTCCGGATCACCTGAGGCAGGCCCAGGTGCAGGAAGCCGCTGCTAATGTTCTGACCTGCTTGTTCACAGTGACCGGCTGGCCCTGCTGCAGGTCAGGAGGATCCTGCAGCAGCTGGGCCTGGACAGCACCTGTGAAGACAGCATCGTGGTGAAGGAGGTGTGTGGGGCCGTGTCTCGGAGGGCCGCCCAGCTCTGCGGCGCAGGCATGGCCGCCATCGTGGAGAAGAGGAGACAAGACCAGGGGCTCGAGCACTTCAAGGTCACCGTGGGTGTGGACGGGACGCTGTACAAGCTGCACCCGCAGTGAGTGCCTGTGATGGCCGTGGGAACCGGGACAGAGGGCGGGCACGCTGGTGGCTGGGGCTGGACCCGCACAAACTCTTCATCTTCACGGTGGAAAGATGTGGCCCCATGGGGATGATACCCGGGCATGGTAGAATCCACTGCTATAGAGGCTGAAGCGAGGGCTGGTGCTTCTGCTTCCTGTTTGTCCACATGAGGCTAGGAATGAGCCTTCAAAGCCCAGCCAGGGTCCTTATCTGCGCCAGGTCACCAGCAGTGACCTCTGCCTCTTAGGGTGTCATAAAGATTGAACGGGTACCACCCAGCACCGCAGAAGTACAGGCTGTGATTATAGTACACAGGGCCAGGAAGAGAGCATGGACGGAGCTCCAGCCAGGTTTGAGCTGGCCGGAATTTCTCAGTTCAGTCGGTGGACAGAAAAAATGAAGAGCCCAGGCACACACACACAGGGTTGACTCCTGGCTCTACCATGTAGAAGCCAGTTGGCACAGGGCCAGTTTTGTGTCTGCTTTGGCTCTTTTTTTCTGTAGAATGAGGACAAACAACAACAAAATGTAGTCACCTATAGCTGCACTAATAAAAAGATGTTACTCTTTTGTTTGTTTTTATTTTTTGAGACAGGGTTTCTCTGTGTAGCTCTGTAGACCAGAGATCAGAGATCTGTACTGTAGATCTGTACATCAGAGATCTGCCTGCCTCTGCCTCCCGAGTGCTGGGATTAAAGGCGTGCGCCACCATTGCCTGGCAAAAGCTATTATTTTTGTTCAATGTTTCCCACTTTATTTTGGTGCCAAGGAGATGTAAGAACAAGATTATAAAATTCCCTTGGTGCTGATTGCTGGCTCACAGCTTCTCTCTTTGTCCCTTGGTGACACATGTTTGGGGTTTGGTTTCTACAAAGAGAGACTTTAGAATAGTTTTACATTTATTTTGTATGTATGTGTGTGTGTGTGTGTATGTATGTGTGTGTATGTATATGTGTATGTGTATGTATGCGCATATGTGGATGCACAGGAGTCGGTTCTCTCCACGCACCACAGGGGCCTGGGTATTGAACTTGGGTCCTCAGGCCTGGTGGCAAGCAGATCTGAGCCATGTCACGAGCTCCAGATCTCTTTCCTGAACTAAGACTTGACCAAAGGCAGAAAGAAAGCATACCATCCTTTTAAAAGGTGCTGATGCCACGTGGCGGTGGTGCACACCTGGACCTCTGAGTTCAAGGCCAGCCTGGTCTACAGAACGAGTTCCAGGACAGCCAGGGCTACACAGAGAAACCCTGTCTTGAAAAACAAAAAAAGACAACAACCAAGCAACCACAAAAAGGTGCTGACAAACAGTTTGATGGAGTCCCCCACCCCTTCCCAATTAAAGCTCTCAGAACTAGGAATGAGAGTCCCTTAGCCGGCTGAGGAGTTCCTGCGGAAACCGGACAGCTAACACCACACTGGACGGATGAGAGTGGGAGCTTCGCCGGGAGGTCAGGGGCCGGGGGGGGGGGGGGGGGGGACGACGGACGGACGGACGGACGGACGGACTTGGTCACAGTAGCGGGTCTGCCAGCCCCACTGCAAGCACCGATGACGTGTCTTCCTCTTTGTCCCAGCTTCTCCCGGATACTGCAGGAGACGGTGCGAGAGCTGGCCCCTCGGTGTGACGTGACGTTCATGCTGTCGGAAGACGGCAGCGGGAAGGGAGCCGCGCTGATCACCGCTGTGGCCAAGAGGTTACAGCAGCAGAGGAAGGAAAACTAGGTGGGCCTGTCCAGGGGCCACCAGATGTGACCTCCTGGCTGACCCTCCCCTCTCCAGGGCCGAAAGGGAACCGGAGTTCTCAGCATCCTTCGCGTCCTGGTGCTGGCTTCTTGGCGACACTCAGCGACACCTCCATTTGCCGTACTTTGGCCAAAGATGGGCTGACTTTTGACATCAGAGGATCTGGGCCGAGATTCTTCAGTTGAGTTGTCAGCATTCGATAGCTTCAGGTCTCTCGGCTGCTGGACTCAGAACCTGCCCAGGTGGCTGGCGGCTTACTTCCTCACCGGCCTGATGCTGCTGCCTCTGGCAGGAGACTGGGCCCGAGACCTGCGGACGAACCCTTGCGAGGGAGAAAGATGCTTCGTGAACTAGGAGAGCTAGCTTAACACGGCCTCACTTGTCATGTTGGCTTCACAGGCACCGCGAGAACGAGATGCACATTCATCTCTGCATGCAGAGGAGCCCAGGGCCCTGGAGCCAGGAGGAATCTTACCAGATTCAGGTGCTCCGTGAGCACCCTGGGGTGTCATTCCCCAGATGTGGATTGGATTGAGGGGTGGGACACCACTCAAGGTGCTGTTTTCCATTTCCCGTGCTGCAGTGGGTGGCAGTCACTGCTGTCCGTGTTTGTTTCGAGGACCGTTGTTAGGTCCATGAAACACAGTCTGAGAATAAAGACACTTGGCTTTCCGGGAAACTTGGTGTGAGGTACTGACCTTTCTTCTGAGAGGCTCGTTGGTATCTTCATGTCCTGTCAGGAGAATAAGGGAGCTGTCGAGTCAGAAGGTTAGTCCGGACGAACAAAAGGGACCACATGGAACAGATTCTCCCAATTTCACGTGACTGAAGTACTTCCAACAACAGGGCAGTGACCGTGTGACCCTAGAGTGCTTGCTCTTGACCTGGAGTCAGATGGAAGTCATGCGTGTGTAGGTGTGTGCACGTGTATTTGTGTGTGGGTGTGCATGCACATGTGTGTATGCGTGTGTGGGTGTGTGTACATGTGTATGGAAGCCAGAGGACAACCTCGGTGTCACCCTCAGAAAGGCCATACATTTCCATGGACACAGGGTCCTTCAAGTGGGATCTGGGGCCCACTGTTTAGGCTAGGCTGGCTGTCCAGTAAGTCCCAGGCATCCTCCTGTCTCCACCTCCCGACATTAGAATTACAGGCACACCGCCACACCAGGTATCTTGATCTATGGGTGGAGCTCAGGTCCTGATGTTTGGAGGCAAGGACTTTCCTATCTCGGCAGCTCCCAGAATCTGTTCTCCTCCTCTGCTGCTCTTTCTCTCTGAAGCAGGGTCCTCCTGTCCACCTGTCTCTCCTAACCCTATCACGCAGAACTAAATGGAGTCGATGTGTGTCCCTGACCCAGCTCTGCCTGCATCGGCTATCTTATCACGTGACTGTGAACTTCTTTTTTCTTCCTTCCTTCCTTCCTTTCTTTTTTTTCTTTTTCTTTTTTTTTTTCGAGACAGGGTTTCTCTGTGTAGCACCTTTCCTGGAACTCACTCTGTAGCCCAGGCTGGCCTCGAACTCACAGAGATTGGCCTGCCTCTGCCTCCCGAGTGCTGGGATTAAAGGCGTGCGCCACCACCGCCCGGCTGAATTTCTTATTTCTGCTTTGGTAGAATGTAAACTTATTGCCAGACATCTTTTTTTTTATTATCACAGTGAACTAGGACTGTGCCATTCTGATTAAATACTTACTGGGGAGGGATATGCTTTTTAAAGTCAAGCTTTCTGAGAAGTCTTCCGGTGTGTGTGTGTGCAGGGGGCGGGGGTGGGGTGGGGCGGGGTGGGGGGGAATGACAGGTCGTTATCACAGGAAACAACATGAGGGGAAGATCACACAGTCCGGGTTGGTTTGATGTGTTTGACACATTGGTTCAACTCCACAAAGTTGCTGGCTGCCTCTTCCTAAGAGGATGCCCCTGGTACTGGGGGTTCTCACGTGCTGAAACAGCATGTGCCAGCAGACAGCGTGAGAGACCTGCTGGCGCCGGGACCAGATGAGGCAGCTAACCGCCCCCCCCACCCAAACGTTTTCAGAAAAACTCAGTAAACATGTATGACGCTGGCCCCGTGAACTGGTCCTAGATGGCACCGTTAACCTATTCTGTGTTTTAAAGCTGTGTCTCTCTGGGGAAGTGGTACAGGGTTTGTTAAATTTATGTTTGTATTTAGATATAATGTCTCTTTGGGGAAATCTCTTCCTCTTCCCCCTATTTTTCTTACCCCTTAAAAAAAGTTGTTATTATGTGTATGAATGTTTTGCATGCATGTTTGTGTATCATGTGTGTGCCTGGTACCCACAATGCCAGAAGGGAGCATCGGGTGGTTGTGAGCTGCTGTGTGAGTGCTGGGAATGAAAACCTGTGTCCTATGCAAGAGCAGCCAGTGCTCTTAGCTGCTGGGTTACCTCTCCAGCCCCTTCCTTTGGTTTTGTTCTGTTGTTGTTTTTTGTTGTTGTTTTTTTTTTTTTTTTTTTAAGATTTATTTATTACGTATACAGTGTTTTGTTTGCATGTATCCCTGCAGGCCAGAAGAGGGCACCTGATCTCATTACAGATGGCTGTGAGCCACCATGTAGTTGCTGGGATTTGAACTCATGACCTCTGGAAGAACAGCCAGTGCTTCTAACCTCTGAGCCATCTCTCCAGCCCTTGGTTTGGTTTTTCAAGACAGGGTTTCTCTGTGTAACAGTCCTGGCTGTCGTGGAACTCACCTTATAGACTAAGCTGGCCTTGAACTCACAGAGATCTGCCTGTCTCTGCCTCCCAAGTGCTGGGATTAAAGGTGTGCCACCACCGCCACCGCTGCCAGGCCATAGTTTCCTCTTCAAAGAGCATATAGTCAGCTGGGTTGACAGCGCATACCTTTAATCCCAGCACTCAGGAGGTAGAGGCAGGAAGGTTACCATGAATTTCAGGCCAGACTGAGCTATATAGTAAATGCCAGGGCAGCCAGAGGCTATATAGCAAGAAACAATTAGAAGGAAATTGACCTCCAGAATGGGAAGAGAGGACCGCTAAGTTGCTGTGAGGTTCCTGTCTAAGAGGACATCTCTTGTGCTCTGAACCTCAGACTCCTGGAAAACATCTGGTCTGTTGGTTGCCGACCCTAACATTAGCTCCTAGTGAGATGGGCAAGAGCAAGCCTAACACAAGGGCACTTGAATGTTGCTCTTTAAAGGTAATGGGACTTCCTAGCGTCCCTGACATCCCACATCCTCAGTCACTGACAGCATCTGTCTGGCTAAGACCCATCCCAGAAGACTCCGGATCACCTGAGGCAGGCCCAGGTGCAGGAAGCCGCTGCTAATGTTCTGACCTGCTTGTCCACAGTGACCGGCTGGCCCTGCTGCAGGTCAGGAGGATCCTGCAGCAGCTGGGCCTGGACAGCACCTGTGAAGACAGCATCGTGGTGAAAGAGGTGTGTGGGGCCGTGTCTCGGAGGGCCGCCCAGCTCTGCGGCGCAGGCATGGCCGCCATCGTGGAGAAGAGGAGACAAGACCAGGGGCTCGAGCACTTCAAGGTCGCCGTGGGTGTGGACGGGACGCTGTACAAGCTGCACCCGCAGTGAGTGCCTGTGATGGCCGTGGGAACCGGGACAGAGGGCGGGCACTCTGGTGGCCGGGGCTGGACCCGCACAAACTCTTCATCTTCACGGTGGAAAGATGTGGCCTGGCCCCATGGGGATGATACCCAGGCATGGTAGAATCCACTGCTATAGAGGCTGAAGCGAGGGCTGGTGCTTCTGCTTCCTGTTTGTCCTGTTTGAAGGCTAGGAGTCAGCCTTCAAAGCCCAACCAGGGTCCTTATCTGCGCCAGGTCACCAGCAGTGACCTCTGCCTCTTAGGGTGTCATAAAGATTGAATGGGCACCACCCAGCACCGCAGAAGTACAGGCTGTAATTATAGTACACAGGGCCAGGAATAGAGCATGGCCGGAGCTCCAGCCGGGTTTGAGCTGGCCAGAATTTCTCAGTTCAGTCGGTGGACAGAAAAAATGAAGAGCCCAGGCACACACACACACAGGGTTGACTCCTGGCTCTACCATGTAGAAGCCAGCTGGCACAGGGCCAGTTTTGTGTCTGTTTTGGCTCTTTTTTTCTGTAGAATGAGGACAAACAACAACAAAATGTAGTCACCTATAGCTGCACTAATAAAAAGATGTTACTCTTTTGTTTGTTTGTTTTTATTTTTTGAGACAGGGTTTCTCTGTGTAGCTCTGGCTGTCCTGGAACTCACTCTGTAGACCAGAGATCAGAGATCTGTACTGTAGATCTGTAGATCAGAGATCTGCCTGCCTCTGCCTCCCGAGTGCTGGGATTAAAGGCGTGCGCCACCACTGCCTGGCAAAAGCTATTATTTTTGTTCAATGTTTCCCACTTTATTTTGGTGCCAAGGAGATGTAAGAACAAGATTATAAAATTCCCGTGGTGCTGATCGCTGGCTCACAGCTTCTCTCTTTGTCCCTTGGTGACACACGTTTGGGGTTTGGTTTCTACAAAGAGAGACTTTAGAATAGTTTTACATTTATTTTGTATGTATGTGTGTGTGTTTGTATGTGTGTGTGTGTGTTTGTGTGTATGTATGTGTGTGTTTGTATGTGTGTGTGTATGTGTGTATGTGTATGTATGCGCATATGTGGATGCACAGGAGTTGGTTCTCTCCACGCACCACAGGGGCCCAGGTATTGAACTCAGGTCCTCAGGCCTGGTGGCAAGCAGATCTGAGCCATCTCACGAGCTCCAGATCTCTTTCCTGAACTAAGACTTGACCAAAAGCAGAAAGAAAGCATACAATCCTTTTAAAAGGTGCTGATGCCACGTGACGGTGGTGCACACCTGGACCTCTAAGTTCAAGGCCAGCTTGGTCTATAGAGTGAGTTCCAGGACAGCCAGGGCTACACAGAGAAACCCTGTCTCGAAAAACAAAAAAACAACAACCAAGCAACCACAAAAAGGTGCTGACAGACAGTTTGATGGAGTCCCCCACCCCTTCCCAATAAAAGCTCTCAGAACTAGGAATGAGAGTCCCTTAGCCGGCTGAGGAGTTCCTGCGGAAACCGGACAGCTAACACCACACTTGACGGATGAGATGGGGGCTTCACCCGGAGGTCGGGGGGGGGGGGGGGGGGGGGGGAGGGAACTTGGTCACAGTAATGGGTCTGCCAGCCCCACTGCAAGCACCGACGACGTGTCTTCCTCTTTGTCCCAGCTTCTCCCGGATACTGCAGGAGACGGTGCGAGAGCTGGCCCCTCGGTGTGACGTGACGTTCATGCTGTCGGAGGACGGCAGCGGGAAGGGAGCCGCGCTGATCACAGCTGTGGCCAAGAGGTTACAGCAGCAGAGGAAGGAAAACTAGGTGGGCCTGTCCAGGGGCCACCAGATGTGACCTCCTGGCTGACCCTCCCCTCTCCAGGGCCGAAAGGGAACCGGAGTTCTCAGCATCCTTCGCGTCCTGGTGCTGGCTTCTTGGCGACACTCAGCGACACCTCCATTTGCCGTACTTTGGCCAAAGATGGGCTGACTTTTGACATCAGAGGATCTGGGCCGAGATTCTTCAGTTGAGCTGACAGCATTCGATAGCTTCAGGTCTCTCGGCTGCTGGACTCAGAACCTGCCCAGGAGGCTGGCGGCTTACTTCCTCACCGGCCTGATGCTGCTGCCTCTGGCAGGAGACTGGGCCCGAGACCTGCGGGTGAACCCTTGCGAGGGAGAAAGATGCTTCGTGAACTAGGAGAGCTAGCTTAGCACGGCCTCACTTGTCATGTTGGCTTCACAGGCACCGCGAGAACGAGATGCACATTCATCTCTGCATGCAGAGGAGCCCAGGGCCCTGGAGCCAGGAGGAATCTTACCAGATTCAGGTGCTCCGTGAGCACCCTGGGGTGTCATTCCCCAGACGTGGATTGGATTGAGGGGTGGGACACCACTCAAGGTGCTGTCTTCCATTTCCCGTGATGCAGTGGGTGGCAGTCACTGCTGTCCGTGTTTGTTTCGAGGACCGTTGTTAGGTCCATGAAACACAGTCTGAGAATAAAGACACTTGGCTTTCCGGGAAACTTGGTGTGAGGTACTGACCTTTCTTCTGAGAGGCTCGTTGGTATCTTCATGTCCCGTCAGGAGAATAAGGGAGCTGTCGAGTCAGAAGGTTAGTCCAGACGAACAAAAGGGACCACATGGAACAGATTCCCCCAATTTCACGTGATTGAAGTACTTCCGGTGACAGAGCAGTGACCGTGTGACCCTAGAGTGCTTGCTCTTGACCTGGAGTCAGATGGAAGTCATGCGTGTGTTTATGTGTAGGTGTGTGCACGTGTATTTGTGTGTGGGTGTGCATGCACATGTGTGTATGCGTGTGTGGGTGTGTGTACCTGTGTATGGAGGCCAGAGGACAACCTCGGTGTCACCCTCAGAAAGGCCATACATTTCCATGGACACAGGGTCCTTCAAGTGGGATCTGGGGCCCACTGTTTAGGCTAGGCTGGCTGTCCAGTAAGTCCCAGGCATCCTCCTGTCTCCACCTCCCGACATTAGAATTACAGGCACACCGCCACACCAGGTATCTTGATCTATGGGTGGAGCTGAGGTCCTGATGTTTGGAGGCAAGCACTTCCCTATCTCGGCAGCTCCCAGAATCTGTTCTCCTCCTCTGCTGCTCTTTCTCTCTGAAGCAGGGTCCTCCTGTCCACCTGTCTCTCCTAACCCCATCACGCAGAACTATATGGAGTCGATGTGTGTCCCTGACCCAGCTCTGCCTGCATCGGCTATCTTATCACGTGACTGTGAACTTCTTCTTTCTTTCTTTCTTTCTTTCTTTCTTTCTTTCTTTCTTTCTTTCTTTTTTTTTCCGAGACAGGGTGTCTCTGTGTAGCGCCTTTCCTGGAACTCACTCTGTAGCCCAGGCTGGCCTCGAACTCACAGAGATCCTCCTGCCTCTGCCTCCCAAGTGCTGGGATTAAAGGCGTCCGCCACCACCGCCCGGCTGAATTTCTTATTTCTGCTTTGGTAGAATGTAAACTTATTGCCAGACATCTTTTTTTTTATTATCATAGTGAACTAGGACTGTGCCATTCTGATTAAATACTTACTGGGGAGGGATATGCTTTTTAAAGTCAAGCTTTCTGAGAAGTCTTCCGGCGTGTGTGCAGGGGGCGGGGGTGGGGTGGGGTGGGGTGGGGTGGGTGGGGGGGAATGACAGGTCGTTATCACAGGAAACAACATGAGGGGAAGATCGCACAGTCCAGGTTGGTTTGATGTGTTTGACACATTGGTTCAACTCCAAAAAGTTTCTGGCTGCCTCTTCCTAAAAGGATGCCCCTGGTACTGGGGGTTCTCACGTGCTGAAACAGCATGTGCCAGCAGACAGCGTGAGAGGCCCGCTGGGCTGGGACCAGATGAGGCAGCTAGCCAACCCCCCCCCCAAACGTTTTCAGAAAAACTCAGTAAACATGTATGACGCTGGCCCCATGAACTGGTCCTAGATGGCACCGTTAACCTTTTCTGTGTTTTAAAGCTGTGTCTCTCTGGGGAAGTGGTACAGGGTTTGTTAAATTTATGTTTGTATTTAGATATAATGTCTCTTTGGGGAAATCTCTTCCTCTTCCCCTATTTTTCTTACCCCTTAAAAAAGGTTGTTATTATGTGTATGAATGTTTTGCATGCATGTATGTTTGTGTATCATGTGTGTGCCTGGTACCCACAAGGCCAGAAGGGAGCATCGGGTGGTTGTGAGCTGCTGTGTGAGTGCTGGAATGAAAACCTGTGTCCTATGCAAGAGCAGCCAGTGCTCTTAGCTGCTGGGTTACCTCTCCAGCCCCTTCCTTTGGTTTTGTTCTGTTGTTGTTTTTTGTTGTTGTTTTTTTTTTTTTTTTTTAAGATTTATTTATTACGTATACAGTGTTTTGTTTGCATGTATCCCTGCAGGCCAGAAGAGGGCACCTGATCTCATTACAGATGGCTGTGAGCCACCATGTAGTTGCTGGGATTTGAACTCATGACCTCTGGAAGAACAGCCAGTGCTTCTAACCTCTGAGCCATCTCTCCAGCCCTTGGTTTGGTTTTTCAAGACAGGGTTTCTCTGTGTAACAGTCCTGGCTGTCGTGGAACTCACCTTATAGACTAAGCTGGCCTTGAACTCACAGAGATCTGCCTGTCTCTGCCTCCCAAGTGCTGGGATTAAAGGTGTGCCACCACCGCCACCGCTGCCAGGCCATAGTTTCCTCTTCAAAGAGCATATAGTCAGCTGGGTTGACAGCGCATACCTTTAATCCCAGCACTCAGGAGGTAGAGGCAGGAAGGTTACCATGAATTTCAGGCCAGACTGAGCTATATAGTAAATGCCAGGGCAGCCAGAGGCTATATAGCAAGAAACAATTAGAAGGAAATTGACCTCCAGAATGGGAAGAGAGGACCGCTAAGTTGCTGTGAGGTTCCTGTCTAAGAGGACATCTCTTGTGCTCTGAACCTCAGACTCCTGGAAAACATCTGGTCTGTTGGTTGCCGACCCTAACATTAGCTCCTAGTGAGATGGGCAAGAGCAAGCCTAACACAAGGGCACTTGAATGTTGCTCTTTAAAGGTAATGGGACTTCCTAGCGTCCCTGACATCCCACATCCTCAGTCACTGACAGCATCTGTCTGGCTAAGACCCATCCCAGAAGACTCCGGATCACCTGAGGCAGGCCCAGGTGCAGGAAGCCGCTGCTAATGTTCTGACCTGCTTGTCCACAGTGACCGGCTGGCCCTGCTGCAGGTCAGGAGGATCCTGCAGCAGCTGGGCCTGGACAGCACCTGTGAAGACAGCATCGTGGTGAAAGAGGTGTGTGGGGCCGTGTCTCGGAGGGCCGCCCAGCTCTGCGGCGCAGGCATGGCCGCCATCGTGGAGAAGAGGAGACAAGACCAGGGGCTCGAGCACTTCAAGGTCGCCGTGGGTGTGGACGGGACGCTGTACAAGCTGCACCCGCAGTGAGTGCCTGTGATGGCCGTGGGAACCGGGACAGAGGGCGGGCACTCTGGTGGCCGGGCTGGACCCGCACAAACTCTTCATCTTCACGGTGGAAAGATGTGGCCTGGCCCCATGGGGATGATACCCAGGCATGGTAGAATCCACTGCTATAGAGGCTGAAGCGAGGGCTGGTGCTTCTGCTTCCTGTTTGTCCTGTTTGAAGGCTAGGAGTCAGCCTTCAAAGCCCAACCAGGGTCCTTATCTGCGCCAGGTCACCAGCAGTGACCTCTGCCTCTTAGGGTGTCATAAAGATTGAATGGGCACCACCCAGCACCGCAGAAGTACAGGCTGTAATTATAGTACACAGGGCCAGGAATAGAGCATGGCCGGAGCTCCAGCCGGGTTTGAGCTGGCCAGAATTTCTCAGTTCAGTCGGTGGACAGAAAAAATGAAGAGCCCAGGCACACACACACACAGGGTTGACTCCTGGCTCTACCATGTAGAAGCCAGCTGGCACAGGGCCAGTTTTGTGTCTGTTTTGGCTCTTTTTTTCTGTAGAATGAGGACAAACAACAACAAAATGTAGTCACCTATAGCTGCACTAATAAAAAGATGTTACTCTTTTGTTTGTTTGTTTTTATTTTTTGAGACAGGGTTTCTCTGTGTAGCTCTGGCTGTCCTGGAACTCACTCTGTAGACCAGAGATCAGAGATCTGTACTGTAGATCTGTAGATCAGAGATCTGCCTGCCTCTGCCTCCCGAGTGCTGGGATTAAAGGCGTGCGCCACCACTGCCTGGCAAAAGCTATTATTTTTGTTCAATGTTTCCCACTTTATTTTGGTGCCAAGGAGATGTAAGAACAAGATTATAAAATTCCCGTGGTGCTGATCGCTGGCTCACAGCTTCTCTCTTTGTCCCTTGGTGACACACGTTTGGGGTTTGGTTTCTACAAAGAGAGACTTTAGAATAGTTTTACATTTATTTTGTATGTATGTGTGTGTGTTTGTATGTGTGTGTGTGTGTTTGTGTGTATGTATGTGTGTGTTTGTATGTGTGTGTGTATGTGTGTATGTGTATGTATGCGCATATGTGGATGCACAGGAGTTGGTTCTCTCCACGCACCACAGGGGCCCAGGTATTGAACTCAGGTCCTCAGGCCTGGTGGCAAGCAGATCTGAGCCATCTCACGAGCTCCAGATCTCTTTCCTGAACTAAGACTTGACCAAAAGCAGAAAGAAAGCATACAATCCTTTTAAAAGGTGCTGATGCCACGTGACGGTGGTGCACACCTGGACCTCTAAGTTCAAGGCCAGCTTGGTCTATAGAGTGAGTTCCAGGACAGCCAGGGCTACACAGAGAAACCCTGTCTCGAAAAACAAAAAAACAACAACCAAGCAACCACAAAAAGGTGCTGACAGACAGTTTGATGGAGTCCCCCACCCCTTCCCAATAAAAGCTCTCAGAACTAGGAATGAGAGTCCCTTAGCCGGCTGAGGAGTTCCTGCGGAAACCGGACAGCTAACACCACACTTGACGGATGAGATGGGGGCTTCACCCGGAGGTCGGGGGGGGGGGGGGGGGGGGGGGGAGGGAACTTGGTCACAGTAATGGGTCTGCCAGCCCCACTGCAAGCACCGACGACGTGTCTTCCTCTTTGTCCCAGCTTCTCCCGGATACTGCAGGAGACGGTGCGAGAGCTGGCCCCTCGGTGTGACGTGACGTTCATGCTGTCGGAGGACGGCAGCGGGAAGGGAGCCGCGCTGATCACAGCTGTGGCCAAGAGGTTACAGCAGCAGAGGAAGGAAAACTAGGTGGGCCTGCCCAGGGCCACCAGATGTGACCTCCTGGCTGACCCTCCCCTCTCCAGGGCCGAAAGGGAACCGGAGTTCTCAGCATCCTTCGCGTCCTGGTGCTGGCTTCTTGGCGACACTCAGCGACACCTCCATTTGCCGTACTTTGGCCAAAGATGGGCTGACTTTTGACATCAGAGGATCTGGGCCGAGATTCTTCAGTTGAGCTGACAGCATTCGATAGCTTCAGGTCTCTCGGCTGCTGGACTCAGAACCTGCCCAGGAGGCTGGCGGCTTACTTCCTCACCGGCCTGATGCTGCTGCCTCTGGCAGGAGACTGGGCCCGAGACCTGCGGGTGAACCCTTGCGAGGGAGAAAGATGCTTCGTGAACTAGGAGAGCTAGCTTAGCACGGCCTCACTTGTCATGTTGGCTTCACAGGCACCGCGAGAACGAGATGCACATTCATCTCTGCATGCAGAGGAGCCCAGGGCCCTGGAGCCAGGAGGAATCTTACCAGATTCAGGTGCTCCGTGAGCACCCTGGGGTGTCATTCCCCAGACGTGGATTGGATTGAGGGGTGGGACACCACTCAAGGTGCTGTCTTCCATTTCCCGTGATGCAGTGGGTGGCAGTCACTGCTGTCCGTGTTTGTTTCGAGGACCGTTGTTAGGTCCATGAAACACAGTCTGAGAATAAAGACACTTGGCTTTCCGGGAAACTTGGTGTGAGGTACTGACCTTTCTTCTGAGAGGCTCGTTGGTATCTTCATGTCCCGTCAGGAGAATAAGGGAGCTGTCGAGTCAGAAGGTTAGTCCAGACGAACAAAAGGGACCACATGGAACAGATTCCCCCAATTTCACGTGATTGAAGTACTTCCGGTGACAGAGCAGTGACCGTGTGACCCTAGAGTGCTTGCTCTTGACCTGGAGTCAGATGGAAGTCATGCGTGTGTTTATGTGTAGGTGTGTGCACGTGTATTTGTGTGTGGGTGTGCATGCACATGTGTGTATGCGTGTGTGGGTGTGTGTACCTGTGTATGGAGGCCAGAGGACAACCTCGGTGTCACCCTCAGAAAGGCCATACATTTCCATGGACACAGGGTCCTTCAAGTGGGATCTGGGGCCCACTGTTTAGGCTAGGCTGGCTGTCCAGTAAGTCCCAGGCATCCTCCTGTCTCCACCTCCCGACATTAGAATTACAGGCACACCGCCACACCAGGTATCTTGATCTATGGGTGGAGCTGAGGTCCTGATGTTTGGAGGCAAGCACTTCCCTATCTCGGCAGCTCCCAGAATCTGTTCTCCTCCTCTGCTGCTCTTTCTCTCTGAAGCAGGGTCCTCCTGTCCACCTGTCTCTCCTAACCCCATCACGCAGAACTATATGGAGTCGATGTGTGTCCCTGACCCAGCTCTGCCTGCATCGGCTATCTTATCACGTGACTGTGAACTTCTTCTTTCTTTCTTTCTTTCTTTCTTTCTTTCTTTCTTTCTTTCTTTCTTTCTTTCTTTCTTTCTTTCTTTTTTTTTCCGAGACAGGGTGTCTCTGTGTAGCGCCTTTCCTGGAACTCACTCTGTAGCCCAGGCTGGCCTCGAACTCACAGAGATCCTCCTGCCTCTGCCTCCCAAGTGCTGGGATTAAAGGCGTCCGCCACCACCGCCCGGCTGAATTTCTTATTTCTGCTTTGGTAGAATGTAAACTTATTGCCAGACATCTTTTTTTTTATTATCATAGTGAACTAGGACTGTGCCATTCTGATTAAATACTTACTGGGGAGGGATATGCTTTTTAAAGTCAAGCTTTCTGAGAAGTCTTCCGGCGTGTGTGCAGGGGGCGGGGGTGGGGTGGGGTGGGGTGGGGTGGGTGGGGGGGAATGACAGGTCGTTATCACAGGAAACAACATGAGGGGAAGATCGCACAGTCCAGGTTGGTTTGATGTGTTTGACACATTGGTTCAACTCCAAAAAGTTTCTGGCTGCCTCTTCCTAAAAGGATGCCCCTGGTACTGGGGGTTCTCACGTGCTGAAACAGCATGTGCCAGCAGACAGCGTGAGAGGCCCGCTGGGGCTGGGACCAGATGAGGCAGCTAGCCAACCCCCCCCCCAAACGTTTTCAGAAAAACTCAGTAAACATGTATGACGCTGGCCCCATGAACTGGTCCTAGATGGCACCGTTAACCTTTTCTGTGTTTTAAAGCTGTGTCTCTCTGGGGAAGTGGTACAGGGTTTGTTAAATTTATGTTTGTATTTAGATATAATGTCTCTTTGGGGAAATCTCTTCCTCTTCCCCCTATTTTTCTTACCCCTTAAAAAAGGTTGTTATTATGTGTATGAATGTTTTGCATGCATGTATGTTTGTGTATCATGTGTGTGCCTGGTACCCACAAGGCCAGAAGGGAGCATCGGGTGGTTGTGAGCTGCTGTGTGAGTGCTGGGAATGAAAACCTGTGTCCTATGCAAGAGCAGCCAGTGCTCTTAGCTGCTGGGTTACCTCTCCAGCCCCTTCCTTTGGTTTTGTTCTGTTGTTGTTTTTTGTTGTTGTTTTTTTTTTTTTTTTTTAAGATTTATTTATTACGTATACAGTGTTTTGTTTGCATGTATCCCTGCAGGCCAGAAGAGGGCACCTGATCTCATTACAGATGGCTGTGAGCCACCATGTAGTTGCTGGGATTTGAACTCATGACCTCTGGAAGAACAGCCAGTGCTTCTAACCTCTGAGCCATCTCTCCAGCCCTTGGTTTGGTTTTTCAAGACAGGGTTTCTCTGTGTAACAGTCCTGGCTGTCGTGGAACTCACCTTATAGACTAAGCTGGCCTTGAACTCACAGAGATCTGCCTGTCTCTGCCTCCCAAGTGCTGGGATTAAAGGTGTGCCACCACCGCCACCGCTGCCAGGCCATAGTTTCCTCTTCAAAGAGCATATAGTCAGCTGGGTTGACAGCGCATACCTTTAATCCCAGCACTCAGGAGGTAGAGGCAGGAAGGTTACCATGAATTTCAGGCCAGACTGAGCTATATAGTAAATGCCAGGGCAGCCAGAGGCTATATAGCAAGAAACAATTAGAAGGAAATTGACCTCCAGAATGGGAAGAGAGGACCGCTAAGTTGCTGTGAGGTTCCTGTCTAAGAGGACATCTCTTGTGCTCTGAACCTCAGACTCCTGGAAAACATCTGGTCTGTTGGTTGCCGACCCTAACATTAGCTCCTAGTGAGATGGGCAAGAGCAAGCCTAACACAAGGGCACTTGAATGTTGCTCTTTAAAGGTAATGGGACTTCCTAGCGTCCCTGACATCCCACATCCTCAGTCACTGACAGCATCTGTCTGGCTAAGACCCATCCCAGAAGACTCCGGATCACCTGAGGCAGGCCCAGGTGCAGGAAGCCGCTGCTAATGTTCTGACCTGCTTGTCCACAGTGACCGGCTGGCCCTGCTGCAGGTCAGGAGGATCCTGCAGCAGCTGGGCCTGGACAGCACCTGTGAAGACAGCATCGTGGTGAAAGAGGTGTGTGGGGCCGTGTCTCGGAGGGCCGCCCAGCTCTGCGGCGCAGGCATGGCCGCCATCGTGGAGAAGAGGAGACAAGACCAGGGGCTCGAGCACTTCAAGGTCGCCGTGGGTGTGGACGGGACGCTGTACAAGCTGCACCCGCAGTGAGTGCCTGTGATGGCCGTGGGAACCGGGACAGAGGGCGGGCACTCTGGTGGCCGGGGCTGGACCCGCACAAACTCTTCATCTTCACGGTGGAAAGATGTGGCCTGGCCCCATGGGGATGATACCCAGGCATGGTAGAATCCACTGCTATAGAGGCTGAAGCGAGGGCTGGTGCTTCTGCTTCCTGTTTGTCCTGTTTGAAGGCTAGGAGTCAGCCTTCAAAGCCCAACCAGGGTCCTTATCTGCGCCAGGTCACCAGCAGTGACCTCTGCCTCTTAGGGTGTCATAAAGATTGAATGGGCACCACCCAGCACCGCAGAAGTACAGGCTGTAATTATAGTACACAGGGCCAGGAATAGAGCATGGCCGGAGCTCCAGCCGGGTTTGAGCTGGCCAGAATTTCTCAGTTCAGTCGGTGGACAGAAAAAATGAAGAGCCCAGGCACACACACACACACAGGGTTGACTCCTGGCTCTACCATGTAGAAGCCAGCTGGCACAGGGCCAGTTTTGTGTCTGCTTTGGCTCTTTTTTCTGTAGGATGAGGACAAACAACAACAAAATGTAGTCACCTATAGCTGCACTAATAAAAAGATGTTACTCTTTTGTTTGTTTGTTTTTATTTTTTGAGACAGGGTTTCTCTGTGTAGCTCTGGCTGTCCTAGAACCAGCTCTGTAGACCAGAGATCAGAGATCTGTACTGTAGATCTGTAGATCAGAGATCCACCTGCCTCTGCCTCCCGAGTGCTGGGATTAAAGGCGTGCGCCACCACCGCCTGGCAAAAGCTATTATTTTTGTTCAATGTTTCCCACTTTATTTTGGTGCCAAGGAGATGTAAGAACAAGATTATAAAATTCCCGTGGTGCTGATCGCTGGCTCACAGCTTCTCTCTTTGTCCCTTGGTGACACACGTTTGGGGTTTGGTTTCTACAAAGAGAGACTTTAGAATAGTTTTACATTTATTTTGTATGTATGTGTGTGTGTGTGTGTGTGTGTGTTTGTGTGTGTGTGTGTGTTTGTATGTGTGTGTGTGTGTTTGTGTGTGTGTGTTTGTGTGTATGTATGTGTGTGTGTTTGTATGTGTGTGCGTGTATGTATGTGTGTGTGTGTGTGTGTATGTATGTGTGTATGTGTATGTATGCGCATATGTGGATGCAAAGGAGTCGGTTCTCTCCACGCACCACAGGGGCCTGGGTATTGAACTCGGGTCCTCAGGCCTGGTGGCAAGCAGATCTGAGCCATCTCACGAGCTCCAGATCTCTTTCCTGAACTAAGACTTGACCAAAGGCAGAAAGAAAGCATACCATCCTTTTAAAAGGTGCTGATGCCACGTGGCAGTGGTGCACACCTGGACCTCTGAGTTCAAAGCCAGCCTGGTCTACAGAACGAGTTCCAGGACAGCCAGGGCTACACAGAGAAACCCTGTCTCGAAAAACAGAAAAACAACCAAGCAACCACAAAAAGGTGCTGACAAACAGTTTGATGGGGTCCCCTACCCCTTCCCAATAAAAGCTCTCAGAACTAGAAATGAGAGTCTCTTAGCCGGCTGAGGAGTTCCTGTGGAAACCGGACAGCTAACACCACACTTGACGGATGAGACTGGGGGCTTCACCCGGAGGTCAGGGGGGAGGGAACTTGGCCACAGTAGTGGGTCTGCCAGCCCCACTGCAAGCACCGACGACGTGTCTTCCTCTTTGTCCCAGCTTCTCCCGGATACTGCAGGAGACGGTGCGAGAGCTGGCCCCTCGGTGTGACGTGACGTTCATGCTGTCGGAGGACGGCAGCGGGAAGGGAGCCGCTCTGATCACAGCTGTGGCCAAGAGGTTACAGCAGCAGAGGAAGGAAAACTAGGTGGGCCTGCCCAGGGGCCACCAGACGGGACCTCCTGGCTGACCCTCCCCTCTCCAGGGCCGAAAGGGAACCGGAGTTCTCAGCATCCTTCGCGTCCTCGTGCTGGCATCTTGGCGACACTCAGCGACACCTCCATTTGCCGTGCTTTGGCCAAAGATGGGCTGACTTTTGACATCAGAGGATCTGGGCCGAGATTCTTCAGTTGAGCTGACAGCATTCGATAGCTTCAGGTCTCTCGGCTGCTGGACTCAGAACCTGCTCAGGTGGCTGGCGGCTTACTTCCTCACCGGCCTGATGCTGCTGCCTCTGGCAGGAGACTGGGCCCGAGACCTGCGGATGAACCCTTGCGAGGGAGAAAGATGCTTCGTGAACTAGGAGAGCTAGCTTAGCACGGCCTCACTTGTCATGTTGGCTTCACAGGCACCGCGAGAACGAGATGCACATTCATCTCTGCATGCAGAGGAGCCCAGGGCCCTGGAGCCAGGAGGAATCTTACCAGATTCAGGTGCTCCGTGAGCACCCTGGGGTGTCATTCCCCAGACGTGGATTGGATTGAGGGGTGGGACACCACTCAAGGTGCTGTCTTCCGTTTCCCGTGATGCAGTGGGTGGCAGTCACTGCTGTCCATGTTTGTTTCGAGGACCGTTGTTAGGTCCATGAAACACAGTCTGAGAATAAAGACACTTGGCTTTCTGGGAAACTTGGTGTGAGGTACTGACCTTTCTTCTGAGAGGCTCGTTGGTATCTTCATGTCCCATCAGGAGAATAAGGGAGCTGTCGAGTCAGGTTAGTCTGGACGAACAAAAGGGACCACATGGAACAGATTCTCCCAATTTCACGTGATTGAAGTACTTCCAACAACAGGGCAGTGACCGTGTGACCCTAGAGTGCTTGCTCTTGACCTGGAGTCAGATGGAAGTCATGCGTGTGTCCATGTGTAGGTGTGTGCACGTGTATTTGTGTGTGGGTGTGCATGCACATGTGTGTATGCGTGTGTGGGTGTGTGTACATGTGTATGGAAGCCAGAGGACAACCTCGGTGTCACCCTCAGAAAGGCCATACATTTCCCTGGACACAGGGTCCTTCAAGTGGGATCTGGGGCCCACTGTTTAGGCTAGGCTGGCTGTCCTGTAAGTCCCAGGCATCCTCCTGTCTCCACCTCCCGACATTAGAATTACAGGCACACCGCCACACCAGGTATCTTGATCTATGGGTGGAGCTCAGGTCCTGATGTTTGGAGGCAAGCACTTCCCTATCTCGGCAGCTCCCAGAATCTGTTCTCCTCCTCTGCTGCTCTTTCTCTCTGAAGCAGGGTCCTCCTGTCCACCTGTCTCTCCTAACCCCATCACGCAGAACTATATGGAGTCGATGTGTGTCCCTGACCCAGCTCTGCCTGCATCGGCTATCTTATCACGTGACTGTGAACTTCTTTTTTCTTTCTTTCTTTCTTTTTTTGTTTTGTTTTTTGAGACAGGGTTTCTCTGTGTAGCTTTGCGCCTTTCCTGGAGCTCACTTGGTAGCCCAGGCTGGCCTCGAACTCACAGAGATCCTCCTGCCTCTGCCTCCCAAGTGCTGGATTAAAGGCGTCCGCCACCACCGCCCGGCTAAATTTCTTATTTCTGCTTTGGTAGAATGTAAACTTATTGCCAGACATCTTTTTTTTTATTATCACAGTGAACTAGGACTGTGCCATTCTGATTAAATACTTACTGGGGAGGGATATGCTTTTTAAAGTCAAGCTTTCTGAGAAGTCTTCCGGTGTGTGTGTGCAGGGGGGGGTGGGGGTGGGGAGGTGGGGCAGGGTGGGGGGGAATGACAGGTCGTTATCACAGGAAACAACATGAAGGGAAGATCGCACAGTCCGGGTTGGTTTGATGTGTTTGACACATTGGTTCAACTCCAAAAAGTTGCTGGCTGCCTCTTCCTAAAAGGATGCCCCTGGTACTGGGGGTTCTCACGTGCTGAAACAGCATGTGCCAGCAGACAGCGTGAGAGACCCGCTGGGGCTGGGACCAGATGAGGCAGCTAACCCCCCCCCCAAATGTTTTCAGAAAAACTCAGTAAACATGTATGACGCTGGCCCCGTGAACTGGTCCTAGATGGCACCATTAACCTTTTCTGTGTTTTAAAGCTGTGTCTCTCTAGGGAAGTGGTACAGGGTTTGTTAAATTTATGTTTGTATTTAGATATAATGTCTCTTTGGGGAAATCTCTTCCTCTTCCCCCTATTTTTCTTACCCCTTAAAAAAAGTTGTTATTATGTGTATGAATGTTTTGCATGCATGTTTGTGTATCATGTGTGTGCCTGGTACCCACAAGGCCAGAAGGGAGCATCGGGTGGTTGTGAGCTGCTGTGTGAGTGCTGGGAATGAAAACCTGTGTCCTATGCAAGAGCAGCCAGTGCTCTTAGCTGCTGGGTTACCTCTCCAGCCCCTTCCTTTGGTTTTGTTCTGTTGTTGTTTTTTGTTGTTTTGTTTTTTTTTTTAAGATTTATTTATTACGTATACAGTGTTTTGTTTGCATGTATCCCTGCAGGCCAGAAGAGGGCACCTGATCTCATTACAGATGGCTGTGAGCCACCATGTAGTTGCTGGGATTTGAACTCATGACCTCTGGAAGAACAGCCAGTGCTTCTAACCTCTGAGCCGTATAACAGTCCTGGCTGTCGTGGAACTCACCTTATAGACTAAGCTGGCCTTGAACTAACAGAGATCCGCCTGCCTCTGCCTCCCCGAGTGCTGGGATTAAAGGCGTGCGCCACCACCGCCCGGCCCTTTGGTTTTTAAGTTCTCGCATTTATATTAATTTTTTTTTGTGTGTGTACATGTGTGTGTGTGCGCACATATGCACAGATGCATGTGGGCATGTGTATATGTGTAGGTTGGTGGGTAACTTTCTGGAATTAGTTCTCTCCTTTCACTGTGTGGGTTCTGGGATTGAACTCTGTTTCAGCTTGGTGGCAAGCACTTACATTGGCCGAGCTACCGCACCAGCCCTTCCTTTGGTCTTTTGAGACAGTCAAGGTTGGCCTTGAACTTGTATTGGTTCTCCTGTTTCTGCCTCCGGGATCCCTTGCCTCCCAACTTTACTAGCCCCTGAAGAAATCTCCTTAGGTTTTGTCTTCCTCAGATGGGGACCTGGCTACCTTGTAACCCTCCCCCAGTTCTCCTTCCTGTGTTCCACACCTCAGCTCCATCCCACTTCCCTCTGAGTCTGCAGCATCCTTATTGGACAGATGGTCTGGCCTACAGGTTCAGCCATCTCCTCCTTTGGTCTCTCAGCACATGTATGCCAGTGTGAGGAGGCCACCCAGCCTTTCTGCCTAGTTCTGATCTCTTGGAGGGAAAAGGATCCCCAAGGTATCTAGGGACCCTTGGCCATTGTGGCCAGTTGATGACATCATAGAGTTTGAAGCAGAGAAAGAACTCCAGCAAGGGCAAAGTCCATTCCATGACTCCAGGAGTCCACCCCTGAAACACCTGGGACGATGGAGGGTCCCCCTCTTCTCAAGTCTTGCTAGGCCAGACCAATAACTACATCAAGGTAAACTGTCTTTGGGAGAACCTCATAGACTTCCTTCTTTAGAAGATAAGCTGGGGATGTAGCTCAGTTGGTAGAGAACTTGCCCAGCATGCACGAAGTCATGGGTTCTGATCTCTAGCTCTGCATAAACTCAGAGTGGTGACACATCAAATCCCAGCACTCAGAAGGAGAAATTCAAGGTCATCCTTGGCTATGAGTGAGTTAGAAGCCAGCCTGGGAGACATATAAACCCCATTTCATAACAAAATGAAAACAGCCTTGGCATTGTGGAGGCAGAAGCAGGCAGATCTCTGTGGATTTGAGGCCAGCCTGGGATATGTAACAAGGCTCTGTTCAGCAATGAAAGAGAAAAGCATTCTTTTCTACATTTTGCGGCACCACACTTACATCCTCTTGGCGCCCTTACAGAGTGAGCTGATAGGTAAAGATGTGAGTGGTTCCTCCATCACCCACTTCCCAGAACGAGTGGTCTCATTCATTTGTCATCGTTTAGGAACAGATCTCTTCTGCCCACGGGCAAGAAAGGGTCTCGATAGGAATGATGACTGAGTTCTCATTCTCCCTCCTCCCTGTGGTCCCCAGAGCTGACTGCAGCAGCAGGGCCGTGTGTAGCCCTTGTTCTTTGGAGAGGGAATGGCGAACTAGCAGATGAATGAGTCTGCTACTGCCTTTGACTCCACTGTCTGTCTTACCCAGTGGGACCCAAGCGTTACAGTCACAGTAGATCCTCTGTAGGCTTGGCTCTGTGGGTGCCAAGTCCTGCTCGAGGCACCAAGGACCCAAGGAAATATGATACCATGGTGCCATGTAAGCGTCCACCGGAAAGAGAAAGGCATATTTGTGTCTGCAGGACAACGTAGCAAATGAGGAGGAGATGGAGTCAGGCTGTGCCCTCTGTATTTTAGATCCTCTGGGCATGCGCTCTGAGGCGCATGTGCACCATGGACCCTTGGGGTGATAGCACGAAACTTACGAATCTTTTCTCAGAAAAACGTCAAGTGCATATATAACACACGTAAGATTACTAAGGGAATTATATAGCTCTTAAGGAAGTGGTACTAAGGTTAGGGGCCTGTAATTCTGGTTACTTGGGAGGCTGGGCTGAGGGTTACAAGTTCAAGATTAGACTGGGCCACATAGAGAGTCTAGCCTAGAATACATAGAAAGGCTAGCCTAGACTACATAATAAGTTTCTGTCTCAACCCCCTACTCTACCCAACCAAAAAAGAAAGTAGTCAATAATATAGTCATACATGTACTTATATTATTCATTATATAACAAGTGCCAACAGAACCCAATAGCAATCATAATTTTGAAGCTCTTTTGAGTATAAACCTTATTTTGGAGACATTTACCACAATAGCATAAAACTATCTGTAGTTTCTGGGCCAGTGACATGGCTCAGTGTGCTAAGGCGCTTATGGCAATCTGAACTCGATTCCCAGGACCCACGTGGTGGAAGAAGTTGTCCTCTGACCTCCACATGCATGAGGAAACATGTGCCCACCCACCCCACAAACATTAAAAAAAAAAGTCTGGTTTCTACTGAAGACAGAGTCCCAGGTACTAGTCACTACTATAGTTCTCACCTCTAGGAACATTTAGAACATAGTGTCAGATACATTTCCCCTCTATTTCTTCTTCTTCTTCTTCTCTTTTTTTTTTTTTTTTTTTTTTTTTTTGGTTTTTTGAGACAGGGTTTCTCTGTGTAACTTTGCGCCTTTTCCTGGATCTCGCTCTGTAGACCAGGCTAGCCTCGAACTCACAGAGATCCGCCTGGCTCTGCCTCCCGAGTGCTGGGATCAAAGGCATGCGCCACCACCGCCCGCATTTATTTTGCATCCTTGTCTACTTCCTGGGAGCCGGTCCAGTCTTTCAGTTAAGCAGCCCCTTTCCCTGTATTAGTTCGCATCAGTGGCTGTCTATTTTGTATGTATTTGGTCTTCTATTGTCTAAACAGTATCTTTAAAAATACTATGACTTCTTTGAGAATTTCAGCCAGTATATTCCCATCATATTCACCCCAACTCCATCCAGGTACACCCCCCACCCCCCTGTGCCCTCCAACTTCCTGTCTTCTTCATTTTACTCGGTTACACGTCTACTGTCCACACGGCCTAAGCGTAGGGCCGTCCACTGGAGTGTGGGTGACCTACCAGGGGCCACACTCTTAAGGTAAACGGACTCTTCATCCTCCAGAAGCCACCAACTACCCAAAGCTCCTGAGTTAGGGATGGGGTCCCCGAACCCCTTCCCACTCCATGCTCGATCCTGTGCAGGTTGTATGCAGGCAATTGCAGCTGCTGTGAGATCATGAGTGCTGGGGTCCTATAAACAGTGTCCTTTAAAGAAAAAAAAAAGCTTTTAAAGGCAAGCATGGGGGTACACACCTGTAATCTCATACTTGGAAAATGGAGGCAGGGGTTCAAAGCCAGCCTCAGGTGTAGTGACTTGGACACCAGTCTGGGCTACATGAAACTCTGTCTCAAAAAAGATTTAAAAAAAAAAAAAGAAATTAAATTTTGACATCTAGTTTATTATTTTGTGTTTTCATATTCTATGGGAAAAAAAAGCACAACCCACCAAAATATGGTCCCATGTTTTCATTGTTTTTTCAATGCCCTAGCTTATGTATTTCATATGCATGTCTAGTTCTTTTTGATTTCGGCTCTTTATGTATGCCCCCCCCCTCTCGTTTCACTAAGTATCTCTGTTGTCCCTATTTGACGCTGGGTCTGCCTGCTCTGACTCCTGCTGGAGGTGGCACATGTCGCCCAGTCTGTTGACATTCTCTTCCTCAGATGTCTGGTGACTTTTCGTCCTGTTCAGTTCTTCACCCACGGGTCACCCACTGCTCGGTCCTGGAATGTTCTGGGTCTGGGCCACTTTGGTCTGAGTCATTCTGATACAGTGAGAAAGGAGAGGTACCTTGAAAGCAGAGAGTCCTGGGTACCCCCGAAACCTCAGGGAACCCCCTGCCGGCCCTGCTAGCCTGGTTTTTGTCAACTTGGCATGAACTAGAGCCAGGTGGGAGGAAGGGACTTAACTGAGGAGTTGCCTCTGTCAGGTGGGCTTGTAGGCAGGTCTGCAGGGCATTGTCTTGATTAAAGATTGACATGTGAGGGCCCCGCCCATTGTGGGCGGGGCCACCCCGGCTGGTGGTCTTTGGTTATAGAAGACTGAGCAAGCCCAGGGGAGTAAGCCAGTACCCCGCATTCTTCTGAGGTCTCTTCATCACTTCCTGCCTTCCCTCAATGACGCGATGATGGACCCTGTCCTGAAAGTGTAAGCCAGATCAGTCCTGGCCTCCCTAAGTTGCTTTAGGTCACGGTGTTTATCACAGCAGTACAGAGCCACCTAGGACAAGTCCCCAGGCCCCTTTGGGCAAGGTGTGAGGAGTTGGCCTTCAGTGTGCTCAGAATCAGCAGTCCTGGGAGCGTACATCACTGTCCCAGGCTGCCCACCCCCCAGGGCCGGTGAGTGGGTGTCCAGGGCTAGGTAAGCCTTTCTCGGCTCTTGGCCCAACAGAGCCTGGCTCCGCTCTTTTTTTTTTTTTTTTTGGTTTTTTTTTTGGTTTTTCGAGACTGGGTTTCTCTGTGTAGCTTTGCGCCTTTCCTGGAACTCACTTGGTAGCCCAGGCTGGCCTCGAACTCACAGAGATCCGCCTGGCTCTGCCTCCCGAGTGCTGGGATTAAAGGCGTGCGCCACCACCGCCCGGCCCTGGCTCCGCTCTTAACCCACCAACACCTGGGCGGGCCTCGCAGGCTGCAGGCTCTCTGGACATTGAAGGACACCAATGGTCTCCTTACTCTTACAGAGTTAATTGGCTGTGGTGGTGAGGGCGGAGCCCAGGGCCGCAGCAGCGTGCTAGGCTGTCACCGTCTGTTGAGGTCGTGTACCCCCAGCCCAGGAGCAAAATTCCAGCTGCTTTCTCTCACCTGCACTATCTCTACCTGCAGAAAAGACCACTTCCCGGGGGGGACTTTATTTTACACCCTGCCCTTCTAAGCCTTCCTATTAAAATCGTTTTTTCTTGTCTGAACAGAGCCATCAAGATGTATGCTATTTTTTGCAACCCCTTATAAGCAGAGAGAACACTCCGTTTTCCAGGTGCCCCAGCGCTGATGAAATCCTTTACTTTATACTTGACTATAGAGAGGGATTGTGAACACACTGGGGAGAGCCTGATGTGGCCTTAAAGCACAGGGCCACCAGGAGACAAAAGGATGGTTCCCAGGGAAACCAACAGTTCATTCATGTCCCAGGTCACACCTGTCTTCTTGGAGCCACCCTGCTACCCACCATTGTGACACCTAAAATACCCACCACTCACATCATGGCTGCCTTGAGTATTTTGTCATTAATCTGCTTTGTCTATAAGGTTTTGTTTGTTTGTTTGTTTGGTTTTTCAGGTTTCTCTGTGTAGCTTTGGCGCCTGTCCTGGATCTCACTCTGTAGACCAGGCTGGCCTCGAACTCACAGAGATCCACCTGCCTCTGCCTCCCGAGTGCTGGGATTAAAGGCGTGCGCCACCACTGCCCGGCTGTCCACAAGTTTTGTGATGGCTTCATGGTTCTGTCTTGGCCATCTCCGACTTCTCACATCCTTGCCCTCCTGTGCCTGGGACCCAGAAGGCAATGGATACTGAGTCAGATCGGAAATCCACCTTTTCTCTGTAAGACAAATGAAGCAGCAGAGTCTGTCTTGGTTTCTGTGTGCGCTTAATGAGCGCAGGGCGCGTGCTTCAGGGTAAGGCAAGGGTGGCCTGCCCTGGGATGAAAAGCTTGGATCTGAGCTGTGAGACATTGTCTGGGATTGTGCACAAAAGAGAATTGAATTGTAGATCAGCTGGGAAGCGAGTGAGACGGCCCCAGTGCCCTTGGCCGCCAGGGCTGGAAGCCTGTGGGAGCGCATAGCTGGCATTTTTTTTTAAGCATGAGATTAGGAAGTCTTTTGCTTCCTCTGTGAAGAGGCTTGGATCCAATGGGCTTGAGGTAGGATGGGAGGTTTTGTTTGGCTTTGTTTTGGTAGAAAATAAACCAGATTTGGCTTGGGTGTTATGAGACCCAGGGCAGACGAGCCCTCTGCCTAGTGCTTGGTAAGAGGCAGGTTTGAAAGCGTGTGGTCACATTTTGGCAACAGCGAGTATGTGGAGAGGCTGTGACTGCAGTTTCAGAAGAGGGGGTTCCTACTGGACTCTCCAGATGACTGTCTGTATTTGAGACGCCTCAAAGCACCGTTTCACAGTAAGTTCTGAGGTTTGCTCCTGGCTGGTGCCATATGGGAAATCACTTAGGGCAGTGGTTCTCAACCTGTGGGTCACGACCCCCCTGGCGTTGCATATCAGCTATTTATTTGCATCGTGATTCCTGACAGTAGCAAAATTACATTTATGAAGTAGCAATGAAAATAATTTCATGGCTGGGGTCACCACAGCATGAGGAACTGTATGAAAGGGTCGCAGCATTAGGAAGGTTGAGAACCACTCACTGGCTTAGGGGCTCGCTCGAATCACCTCCAGATGGCAGCACCCCGAAAAGCCTTCACTGGGGCACTGGCTGGTGCTGAGAGGAAGCTGAGAGGAAGGCCTGCCCTGGGCATCTCGTGGAGCTTCAGGCAGGCTCTCTCTGACATGGAATACTCATCTCTCATCCTCTAGCTCATGTCCCATAGGATGTCCGGACAGGGCCGGCGAGATGGCTGTGTGAGTTAGGAGTGCTTGCAGCCAGGCCTGACGACCTGAGTTCGATCCCTGGACCCCACATGGTGGAAGGAGAGAACCCACTCCCACAGGTTGTCTTTTGACTTCCACATGTACACCATGTGCTCATAGGTGCATGCATGTGTGCACACATACACACGCACAAATAAATGCTAAAAAAATTTAAATTTAAAAATTTTCCTTTGACTTACACTTGCATGCTGTGCTCTTTTATTATTATAGTCTGTTGTTTACTGTGTGTGTGTGTGTGTGCGCGCGCGCGCGTGCGCACGTGCGTGGAATTGTGCGTACACACGCATGCTATGAGGCAGACGTCGGGGTGAGAAGACAGTCTGAACATATCCTTTCCTTCCATCATGTGGATTTGGGGGAGTATCAGATCCTTATCTGCTGAGCCATTTGGCCAGCCCTAGAGAGAAATGTTTTGTAGATTTCTATTTTTATTCTATGTGTTTGGGCGTTTTGCCTTCATAAGTGTCTACGTATCATGATCGTGTGTCTGCAGTGCCCATGGAGGTCAGAACAGAGTGTGGAGGCCTTCGCAAGAGCAGCAACCACTGAGCCATCGACTCTCCAGCGCCCCCTAGGGAGACTTTCTGAAAACATTTCTTTTTCTTTTCTTTCTTTTCTTTTCTTTTCTTTTCTTTCTTTCTTTCTTTTTTTTTTTTTTTTTTTCTTTTTTTTTTTTTTGGTTTTTTGAGACAGGGTTTCCCTGTGTAGCTTTGCGCCTTTCCTGGAACTCACTTGGTAGCCCAGGCTGGCCTCGAACTCACAAAGATCCTCCTGGCTCTGCCTCCCGAGTGCTGGGATTAAAGGCGTGCACCACCAACGCCCAGCTTTTTTTTTTTAAGATTTATTTATTTATTTATTATGTATACAGGAGAGGGTGCCAGATCTCATTACAGTTGGTTGTGAGCCACCATGTGGGTGCTGGGAATTGAACTCAGGACCTCTGGAAGAGCAGTCGGTGCTCTTAACCTCTGAGCCATCTCTCCAGCCTTTTCTTTTCTTTTTTTGTTTTGTTTTGTTTTTTTGAGACAGGGTTTCTCTGTGTAGCTGAGGTACCTGTCCTGGATCTCACCCTGTAGACCAGGCTGCCCTCGAAATTACAGAGATCCGCCTGCCTCTGCCTCCCAAGTGCTGGGATTAAAAGGTGTGCGCCGCCGCCGCCACCACCGCCCGGCATGAAAACATTTCTTGTTAGTGTACTTTGCTCTTACAGAATAGTGGGCTCGGTCGTGACATTTTCGTAACATGTACGTAACGTGCTTTGATCCGAGAACGCCACTTTACACAGACATGCAGCATGAACCGGAAGAAGTGTGTTTAGAGCCATTTCAGGATCTGTCAGAAATTCCATCAGAATCCCAAGCCACGATCCATTTATTTATTTATTTATTTATTTATTTATTTATTTATTTATTTATTTATTTATTTATTTATTTATTTATTTATTTATTTGGTTTTCCAAGACAGGACTTCTCTGTGGAACAGCCCTGGCTGTCCTGGAACTCAACTGTAGACCAGGCTGGCCTTGAACTCAGAGATCTGCCTGCCTCTGCCTCCCAAGTGCTGGGATTAAAGACTTGAGCCACCACTGCTTGGCCCAAACCACATTCTACCAATAGTTTGGTTTTTCTTTTTCTTTTTCTTTCTTTTTTTTTTTCATGAAACTCAAGCAAGCCATTCAAAAAGCAATTTTTAAAATCAAATATTCCAAACAATCCAGAAATATACTGCTGATGTTTCTGTCTTGACGTCTTTGCTTTCTATAGTTAAACTCTTGTGTGAGAGCAGACAGCCACACACGTACAGTGAAAATACCGTTCTTCCTAACACAGCAGTCTCGGGTCTACGCTGAAGGGCTTCAGGCCGCACAGGTTGATGGGTTTTGAGACAGGGCTCCTGGTGCCATGCCTGGGCTGTGTGTTCAGAGCCAAGGCTGCAGTGATGTCCCAAAAGGGACCCTTTTCACAGGGTGACGAGTGGCCCACCCCGTCCCAGGCTTTTGGTAAGTCTTCTGTCTCTCTGTTCTCAGCACTCCAGCTAACCCGCCCAAGACTGTCCTCAGAGACCTGGGAAGAGAGCACTCGCCCAGTCCCACCTGCTTTCCATCAACTGTTCCGTCATCCTGCAAGGACAGCAAATGCTGCCCCTTGGGAAAAATGAGAGTGAACACCAGTGAAGAGCTGGCAGACGTGACTCAAATTCTCCCAAGGCAAGTGGACAGGGATGTGGCCTTGGGCTGCAGTCCATGGTGGGTTTTACAGAGCTCCTGTGACCCACCTCAGGCAGCTTCCTGGGGATCTGTAGGATGCCTTAAAGAGACCCAATGTGGGGATCTGAAGATAGTCTTAAGCATTTACATACATTTCATTGACTGGGCTTGGAGAGGGACACTCTCCCAGGGCTACACAGTAATTTGAAAGGCACCTAAACTCACTGCAGTTAAGTGTCCGAAGTGATGAGGCTAATGTCATTTTGTTTTTCTTTTGTTTTTTTGAGACAAGGTTTCTCTGTGTAATCCTGGCTGTCCTGGAACTTACTTTGTAGACCAGGCTCACCTCGAACTCAGAGACCCACCCGCCTCTGGCATTAAAGATGTGCACCACCACTGCCTGGCTATTAACACTTTTTATATGATCACAACTGGCCAAGACGGAACACCCCCCCCATACCCATTTTATCTTCTCAATTTTTGTGTGTGTGCATGCATGTGGGGTGTGTGTGTGTGTGTGTGTGTGTGTGTGTGTGTGTGTGTGTGTGCCTAAAGACAAACTCAAGTGTTATTTCTCAGGAGCCATTCTTCACCTGTGCTTTGAGACAGTCTCTCTTTGGAATCTGGAGTCACCAATTAGGCTAAGCTGGCTGACCAGCGAACCCCACGGATCGGCATGTTTCGGCCTCCCCAGCGTTGGCATTACAGGTGTGTGCCACCATGCCTGGCTATTTCCCCATGACTTCTGGGGATCAAACTGACGTCATCTGTTTGCGAGCTAAGCACTTTACCATCTCCCTAGCTGCTCTTCAGGCTGTCTTTAGGTTAGGCTCTCACTGTGTAGCCTAGACTGGATTCAAACCCACCATCCTCCTGCCTCAGCTTCCCAAATGCTGGATTGTTGGTGTGCACCACCCACCATGCCTGGCTGTCCTTCCTCATCAGCTCGGTGTCTTGGTTCCTTCTCCTGTTGCTGTCATAGAATACACTGACCAAGGCACCTTCAAAAGCAAAGAGTTGATTGTGGCTCACAGTGGAGGAAACTGTCCGTCATGGTGGAGGCGGGAGGGCATCACAGCAGCAGGAGCTTGAAGCAGCTGGTCACATCCCATCTACAATCAGGAAGCAGAACGCAATAAATACATGCTGCCACCCGCTTGCTCTCTCCAGTTTGTGCAGTGCAGAATCCACACCAGGTCAGATGAATCTTCCCCCATCAATCAACCTATGACGGGCTGTTCCGCCACATGCATGCCCAGAAGCCTATCTCTTAGGTGCTTCTGGATCCTCCCAAGTTGACAACATTCGCTGTCTGAATTGACACAGTGCTGTTGAGGGACAGAGTGACTAAGAATGTGGCAGTGTGGGTGCCCAAGTTGGGTTGGCACAGACCTATAATCCCAGATGCTCACAAAGCTGAGGCAGGAGGATTAAGGAGTTTCAAGGGCTATGTTGGGATACAGAACAAGTTCAAGGCCAATTTAGGGAGACCCTGTCTCAAAAATTTACAAGGAAGGTAAAATCAGCTTGGGGATTGTGGTAGTTTGAACGTAATTGGTCCCCGTAATCTCATAGGGAGTGGCACTATTGTGAGGTGTGGCTGTGTTGGAGTGGGCGTGGCCTTGTTGGAGGAAGTGTGTCACTGTGGGGGCGGGCTTTGAGGTTTCCCATACTCGGGTTACCGCCCATTATCACAGTCGACTTCCTGTTGTCTGCAAGATGGCAGACTCTCAGCTACTTCTCCAGCACCGTTTCAGGCCGCATGCCATGATGATAACAGACTGAACCTCTGAAACTGTAAAGGGGCCACCCCAATGAAATGTTTTCTTTTATTTTTTTTTTATTTTTTTTTTTTTTGGTTTTTCAAGACAGGGTTTCTCTGTGTAGCTTTGCGCCTTTCCTGGAGCTCACTTGGTAGCCCAGGCTGGCCTCGAACTCACAGCGATCCACCTGGCTCTGCCTCCTGAGTGCTGGGATTAAAGGCGTGCGCCACCAACGCCCGGCAAAATGTTTTCTTTTATAAGAGTTGCCATGGTCATGCTGTCTCTTCACGGTAATGAAAACCCTAGCAAGACAGGGATATAACTCAGTCGTGGGTAACTTTTATAGCTGGGGTTGGGGTGAGGTAGGGGGATTAGAAGGTCAGCGAGCATCGTGGAGCATGGGAAGCCGAAGCCAGGTCACCAGCCCAGTGTCAAACCTCAGCTTTGCTACTTGACATCTATCTGAGCTCGGGAAGGTCGCCAACCTTCCGAGGCTCAGGGTCTTTGTAAAAGGGGGAGTCAGCACAAGGATTGTTGGGAACGAGAGCGTCCACTCTCTCTACCTGATACAAACTGTCACCTGCTGTTTGTAAGGACTCCACTGAATGATTTGGTAAGAGCAGGCTGAACCAACACAGAGCCAGAGCTGGTAAGGAACGAGGAGCCCAGTCACCAGCAAACCATGAATGAACTGTGAGGTTCAGTGTTACTGGCACGCTGAGAAACGAGGAGCCCCAAATTCAGGCAAATGGCCCAAGAAATGAAGCCTCTCATCTGACACTCACAACGGTGCCTGGGCCAGAATTTTTGGGAAGACAAACGCTTGACTTACACAGATGTTTTGGGTTCTGTCAGAGGAAAGGAAGGAGGCAGAGAAGACAGTTCTAGACACCCTCGCCGTCCCAGAGAGTCGGCCCCTGGACTCGCAGGGCATTTGGAGTGATGGAGAATGTCCACTCTCAGCAGGAAGTGCCCGCACAGAAGGAACTGCACACAGCCCATGCTGCCAGCGAGATGGGCCACAGATAACACTCCTCAGTTCTGCCTGACCTCTGGACCAAGCAATGTCCTGACAGAGACCTGCCATGGCCAAGCCTCCAACAGATGCCCAGAGCTCCCTCCCCCTCCCCCGCTCATCTCCTGGGCAACAGTTGGTGGTTAGCAGAGGAAGAAAGAGGACCATAATGTAATCATCTAGATTCTCCATCATCTGCACTAACGGGATGGGGAGCACTCCTTCTCTGTAAGATGTTTCGAGATCCAGGACAGGCTGAGGAAGCTGCCCCTCTGTCAGAAAGGCAGGCAGGTGTGTGTGTGTGTGTGTGTGTGTGTGTGTGTGTGTGTGTGTGTGTGTTGGTGGGGGGGTATCTGTGGACTTTGTAAGCCTGTCTGGTAGAGCTAGCAGGACATTTTTCTCATAATGGCAAAGCTAAATCATACATGATCCCAGATGTAGTGGCTCATTGCCTGTAATGCCCGCCCTTTGGAGGCTGAGGCAGGAGGATGGTCATGAGTTTGACACTATTATGGTTTACATAGTCAGTTCCAGGCCAGTCTGGACTACAGAGTGAAACCCTCAAAAGCAAAAGCAAATCAATAAACAACAAAAACTCATAAATGATGCCAATGTGGTGGTGCCATAAGCTCGGCCCCAGGGAGTCTAAGGCGCAGGAGTTGCCATGAGAACCAGCACGGGCTGTTGCATTATGTCTTGGGCTCAGGCTCTGCTCTAGGCTGACTCAGCTACTGGGTCTTTTGCTGGTGGAGCCACAGCAGTGCCTCTATGCAGGAAATGAAGTGAGAACAGGACAAAAGCCTTCACTGAGCGCCCGTCTATAAAATACACTCGTACTCTTGGCCCCTAGCCCATGCATTATAATTATCTTCATGTTATATGCAGTGAAGTGCACAGGAGGCAAGATTAGTGTTGTCAGGGGCTGGGAATATACTGCCGACGGCTGTGAGTTTCTTCAGGGGTAGTGGGTGTTTCCTTTTGTGTGTGTTTATGTGTGCAAGTGTGGTGTATGTGTAGTGTATATACATGTTGGGTGTGGGGTACAGGTACATGTGCGTGAGCAATGGCTAGAAGAGGAGGCTCACTCACTCCCTTGAGATGGCATCTCTCACTGAGCCTGGAGCAAGGCTGGGCCAACAAGGGCCCGCCATCTGCCTGATCTCTTACAGAGTGGGGGCTTCGGGTGTATGGCCACATCTGGCCTTTTTAATGTGGATGCCGGGATCTTATCGTGTGTCCTTCTGCTTACAGTCAATTGTTCTTATGCACTGAGCCATCTCCCCAACTCCATAACGGGCATTTTCTAGAATCAGATAGTGGTGACACCTCTACCCTGTAAACACGCTGAAAATAACCAAAAATCTTTAAATCTCCAAGAGATGAGCTGTTGGTTTAGGAGCTGCATTTCAAGTTTTAAAATGTGTATACATTTAACATTGATAATTAAATAAATTAGTATTATATGGAGCAGCCCCCAAAAGTTACACAGTGAGATTTATCTATTCATTCGGCAGTGTTGGGGGTCAAACCTAGAGCCTTTGGTGCCCGTTAAGGCAAGTTCTGCCAGGGAGCTACCCTCTGAGCCTTGTAGGGTAAAATGTAAAAACTCGTAACGTAACGTAGGCTGGAGAGATGGGTCAGCTGTAAAAAGCTGCTCTTTCAGAGGACCCAGGATCGATCCTCAGCACCCACATGGTGGATCATAACTGTCTGAACTCCAGTTCCAGGGAACCCAACATCCTCTTCCAGCCTCCTTTGGCACGTCTTACATGTGGTGCGCAGATATACATGCAGCCAAAAACATCCATACACATCAAAACAGAACACAAAGGAGCAGTGTGGAAGTGAAGACAGAGCCAGCCAGGACAGACGGACACGGTGGGTGCTGTGTCTCATATCCAGTCTTTATGTTTCCACCACACCCGAAAGAAAGACCGACGGCAGATGCCGAGGGGGTAGGTCAAGAATCGCTACCGAAACACTGTATGGTTGTCTGCTGAGCCAGCTCCCCCAAAGCCAGAGCCAAGCCTGAAACACCCCTGCAAAGAAAGGAGAAGGTACCCAGAGGGAAAAGGGGGTACAGGCAAGACAGGATAGCCTTACAGACAGAGAAGATGCCAAAGCAGGCCAGGCACAGAAGGATGAAGGTGCCAGAAAACCGTGTGGTGTGTGTGTGTGTGTGTGTGTGTCTGTCTGTCTGTCTCTGTGTTAACATTCATATTTGTGACTATACATCTTGAAATACTATCTTATCAAGTTTTACAAAAATGTAGAATTATAGAGGGATTTTTCTTCGGGCCGCCTGTTCACAAAAAAACAAAAACAAAAACAAAAAAACCAACTACACAGAGACATAATTATTAATTAAGCTTGGCCTATAGCTGAGGCTTGTCCCAGTAGCTCTTATAACTTAAATTAACCCATTTCTTTTCTTTTCTTTTTTTTTTTTTTTGTTGTTTTTTTTTTTTGTTTTTTTGAGACAGGGTTTCTCTGTGTAGTTTTGGTACCTGTCTGTCATGGATCTTGCTCTGTAGTCCAGGCTGGCCTCAAACTCACAGAGATTCACCTAGCTCTGTCTCCTGAGTGCTGGGATTAAAGGCGTGCACCACCGCCACCCGGCAAATTAACCCATTTCTATTCAAGCATGTGACTCTGGCTTTTACCTCTCCTCCTGCATGTCTTGCTCCCTCCGCTTATGACTGGTGACTCTGCCTTTCTTCTTCCCAGAGCTCTCTCTGTCTGGAAGTCCCACCTGGTCCTGCAGCCGCTCAGACCCACACACAAAGGCTTATATTATTTACAAAATGTATGACCTAATGGCTCAGGCCTCTTGCTAGCTCTTACAACTTAACTCAGCCCATTTCTACTCATCTAGGCATTGCCACGTGGCTTCGTGGCTTACCGGTACTTTCACATCTTGCTTCCCCTGGTGGCGGCTCACAATGCCTGCCCCACTCTCCTTTCCTCTTCTCTCTCCGAAGCTTGAAGGTACCTCCTAACCTTATTCTGACTCACCATTGGCCAAACAGCTTTATTTATCAACCAATCAGGGCAACACATATTCACAGCTTACAGAAAGACATCCCACAGCACCCACCTAGTTATTGGCCATTTAGCTTTTTACTAAACCAATCACAGTGACACATCTTCACACAGTGCAAAAGAATATTCCACAACACAGAATTTTATTTAAATATATATATATATATATATTTTATATATATATATATATATATATATATATATTTTATATATATATATATATATATATATATATATATATATACATACAAGTAAAAGCTCATCTATAAGAGTTCCTGCTGGGCAGTGGTGGCAGCTGGTTGGTGGTGGCGCACACCTTTAATCCCAGCACTTGGGAGGCAGAGCCAGGAGGATCGCTGTGAGTTCCAGGCCAGCCTGGACTACCAAGTGAGTTCCAGAAAAGGCGCAAAGCTACACAGAGAAACCCTGTCTTGAAAAACCAAAAAAATGCTGTGCAGTAGTGGTGCACACCTTTAATCCCACCACTCTGGAGGCAGAGTCAGGAGGATTTGTGAGTTCGAGACCAGCCTGGTCTACAGAGTGAGTTCCAGGAAAGGCACAAAGCTATGCAGAGAAACCCTGTCTTGAAAAAAACCAAAAAAAAAAAAAAAAAAAAAAACCCAAAAAAGAAAGAAGCCAGGTGGTGGTGGCGCACGCCTTTAATCCCAGCACTTGGGAGGCAGAGCCAGGCAGATCTCTGTGAGTTCGAGGCCAGCCTGGGCTAACAAGTGAGTTCCAGAAAAGGTGCAAAGCTACACAGAAACACTGTCTCGGAAAAAAAAAAAAAAAAAAAAAAAAAAAAAAAAAAAAAAAAAGGAAAGAAAGAAAGAAAAACCATTAAAAAAAAAAAGAGTTCCTTTCACCCCCATAGAGTGTTGACTGGAGGAGCCACTGTCCTGCAGCTTACATGTCTAGGCCTCTGCTCAAGCCTTTCACGGCCCTTCCAGGCAATTCACAATAACAGAGAGCATGCGCTGGGTATGTACCAGGCACCAGTACCCTGCTTATGAACAAACCTTCGGATCTGGTGTGTGTCCATGGTGATGCCTATCTCACAGTTGAGGGAACCGCAGCTCCTGCAGCTTCCCAGGCTGGGTGGTGGTGGCGCACGCTTTTAATCCCAGCACTCAGAAGGCAGAGGCGGGCAGATCTCCATGAGTTTTAGGATAGCCTGGTCTACATAGTTCCAGGACAGTTAGGGCTACATAATTGAGACTGTCTGAAGACAAAGTCTTCCCAGGTCAAAGCTGGTAAAAGGCTAAGCAGGGCCTCAAGCTACATATCCTGGCCTCACATCTGAGTTTCATTCCAAAGTTGTATCCAACATGAAACTATGTGAGGGGTACAGCCTTCTCACCCCTCCCCCATCAAACTGGGGTATCAGTACACAAGGAATCCAGTTACTGCTATTCCCCAGCACCCTAAAGAATACAAATACCAAATTCCATTTCCTTTCTTACGGAAACCTTTGTGTAGCGGAATTAAGTATAACTATCAAATCAAAACTGGATGCTGTAGCTGAGCGGCAGTGGCGCACGCCTTTAATCCCAGCACTTGAGAGGCAGAGCCAAGCGGATCTCTGTGAGTTCGAGGCCAGCCTGGTCTACAGCCTGAGATCCAGGACAGGCACCAAAACTACACAGAGAAACCCTGTCTTGAAAAACAAAACAAACAAACAAAATTGGATGCTGTAAACAAATAACGAGCATGAAAGTGTACCAGTTTTGTTTCTGCTTTGTGCCAAGCTCCAGCAGAACTCTCCACTGCCAGCCTTGGTGACTCAGCCAGCTGCCTGGCACTGTACCCATATTTGAAAGCCTGGGCTCTTGGCTTCCCCAGTTGGAGCAGGAAGGGCCTCCAGTGGAGGGGCGCCGCTCTTGCAGGAGCTGCAGTATGCCAATTGTTAGGCAAAGCACGGAACAGTCGGGAGCTGTTCAGGCTGCTAGAGACTGGACAAAGGGGCCATCGATCTTGACTAATTGGAGAGGACTCACCCCTCGGCTTTACTGATGTTGAACTGACAAACCATACAATTAGGGTGTCGTTTGTATACACACACATACACATAGTGAAATTATTACCCCCGTCAAGCTAACTAGCAGCCATTATCTTAGTTATTCCCTTTTTTGGCCCAGTAAGTACTTGATCTGCCGTCTTAGCAAGTGTGGATACTCAGTATGTTTAACCATCACCAAGCTGTGCGTCAGGCCCTCAGCACTTCTTGATCTCAGATAATGGGAAAGTTTAGACCCTTTGTGGCACATGAGACTCTCTCTCAAAAAAAGAACAAAAGGATAAAATTATTTTCACCAGAAAGTATTCCATGGGGGGGAAGGTAGACTTAAAAAGAATATTTTAAGTCGAGCGGTGGTGGCGCACGCCTTTAATCCCAGCACTTGGGAGACAGAGCCAGGCGGATCCCTGATCTCTGTGAGTTCAAGGCCAGCCTGGGCTACAGAGTGAGATCCAGGACAGACACCAAAGCTACATAGAGAAACCCTGTCTCGGAACATCCAAAAAAAAAAAAAAAAAAAAAAAAAAAAAAAAAAAAAAAAAAAAAAAAAGAAAGAAAGAAAGAAAGAAAGAAAGAAAAAAAGCATATTTTAGGGCCAGTAAGATAACTTAGCAGGCAATGACACTTGCTGCCAAGCCTAACAAACTGAGTTCAGTCCCCTAGAACCCACGTGATGGAAGCAGAGTCTCCACTCCTGCAGGTTGTCCCCTGGCTCTCATGCTCACAGTGGTACACATGAGCATGTGCACACAAACACAGTCAACGGAAAACAAAAGGATATTGTAGCATGGCTCTCTTTGGGTGTTGCTCATAAGTAGTTACCTGGAGAGAAATACAAAGAAGGATACATACTAAAGTAATCGATGTTATTTCTGCAGGAGAGTGATTTCAGTTTCAAAACCACTTACTTCTAGTCTCAGACTTCTTTTTATTTATTTATTTATCTATCTATCCATCCATCCATCCATCCATCCATCCATCTATCTATCTATCTATTTATTTTTTGATACAGGGTTTCTCTGTGTAGCTTTGGAGCCTGTCCTGGAATTCGCTCTGTAGACCAGGCTGACTTCGAACTCACAGAAATCCACCTGCCTCTGCCTCCTGAGTGCTGGGATTAAAGGCGTGCGCCACCACTGCCCAGCCTAGTCTCAGACTTGTAACTGAGCACTGTGCATTGCCTTTTGAGTTAGAAAAATAGGTTTTATTCTGAAATTCTCCATACCACATTTTAAGTTAGACACATGAGGCCCAAGGGAATCTGGGATGAAGGTCCTGCTTCTGAAGTGGTGGCCTTTTGAAGACGCCTCAGTTGGGCCCCAGCTCTGCTGATCACGTCCCTGAAGCTCGGCTGGGCTTCCACCCCCAGCTGGCAGTCCAGGAAGTACTTCCAGAGTAATACTCTACAGGAAACCTTATGTCGCTTTATCTGGGTTCATGGATCCTTCTAGAAATGGGCCTGTACGCTATCCTGGGTCAGTCCTCTTTATCAGGGTGTTTAGTCTTCTAGATCCTGGGTCAGTCCTCTGTATCAGGGTATTTAGTCTTCTAGATCCTGGGTCAGTCCTCTGTATCAGGGTATTTAGTCTTCTAGATCCTGGGTCAGTCCTCTGTATCAGGGTATTTAGCTCCTCAACTGCGGATGCTAGAAGGACATTGCAGAGGCTCTGACTGGCCTCTTCTGAACTTAACCTTTCTTTAGGATCAGGAGACCCAATTTCTGAGACCAGAAGACTCCCGGAAAAACAGTACAGCCAGCGTCTCTCCACCATGGGACAGAGCTGCCAGCGAGGACAGGTAAACCTTACCACCCCGAGGATCTCACAAATCCCAGGCTGGCCTCAACTTCCATGTCATCAGGAATGACCTTGAATTCCTGACGCTCCTCTGTCCACCTCCCAAGTGCTGGGAGGACAGGCATCTTCTACCAGATCCAGTTCACGTGGTGCTGGGAACTGAGCCCAGGGCCTCTTCCATGACAGGCGAGCACTCTCTCCACTGAGTCATATCCCCAGGTTTCCCTGGCCTCTCACAGGGTCCTGTGTACCATGTCTTACTCAGCCCACTCTCTTGGAGCGTTGCCTTGGGGTCCAGCTCAGGCTTAGGACACAGCAAGAACAGGGCAAGCAGGAGCCCTCCATCTGGCCCCTGGCTTTTAGCACAGGTTAATTTCTCAGCCAGACCTGTGGTTTCTCTCCAGGGGGAGTCTTGCTAGTCATGGCTAGTCGCTTCTTGGAAAGTTTTACTACAAAGTCATGAGCGTGGGCTACAAGCAGGCATCTGGCATCACTCTCTAGGGGAAGCAAGCCTCTTGGACTGAATTTCCCCATGCCTTTCCAAACCAGAAGCCCTTTCTGACATTGTAGAACGTCTCCCTGGACATTGAAACATCCCTCCAAAAATGTGGCCAGCACAGATTATATTCCCAAGAGCAACTGGCTCACCTGAAACCCATCTTGCTGCACCGGGGCCCCTGAAGTGAGGACCACAGTTGTTCCCTTTCAGGGACAGGGGAACTTGGGTGCCTCGTGGGTGTGAGCCCGAGGACAGATGCCAGGCTGGTACGTGCTGTATGCTCCGTAGGCCAGGGCTCCCTCAGCTATGGGAGTAATGGGCTGGTCAGTCCTCGGGGACAAATTTATCTTCACTAGTCTTTTTTTTTTTTTTTTTTTTTTTTTTTTGGTTTTTCGAGACAGGGTTTCTCTGTGTAGCTTTGTGCCTTTCCTGGAACTCACTCTGTAGCCCAGGCTGGCCTCGAACTCACAGAGATCCGCCTGGCTCTGCCTCCCGAGTGCTGGGATTAAAGGCGTGCGCCACCACCGCCCGGCTATCTTCACTAGTCTTAAGAATTGAGGAGAATGAGTTCAGGGTGCTGATCCGAACTGGAGGTTTAGGCATTGAAAGGGCCTGCAAAGTCCCCTCGGTCTGGGGGAGGGGGAGGGGTGTAAATGCCGTCCTTTGTCCCCTCTGAGAGGGCCTTGGCACAGTCCGGCCCAGATGTGTCTTCCTTCCCTCAGAGGCTTCCAGAACATCGACTTGGTATCTTCTTCCCTCCCTGCATTTATTCTGTCTTGGAGACTGTTCTCACTGTCACAGCCTAGGCTGGCCTTGAACACTCAAACTTCTGTCTGATCCTCCTGGAATCACCAGGCCAAGTTTATCGGGTGCTGGGGATCGAACCCAGAGCTTCATGAATGCTAAGCACACACCCTGTCAACTGAGCCGCACCGCAGCTCCTGAGCAGAGGCTCTCCACGTCGTTTTTAGTTGTCAAGCCTAAAACACCTGTGCGTGCAGGCTGCGGTGGAACATGATGGTCACCAACAACATCAACCTGAAGAGCCCCTGGGACCCCCTGACCTCTGAAGCGCCCCCTCCCCCACACTCCCCGTTTTTCTCCTTTATTCCTCAGCCAGGGTGGAAAATAGCGTCTCCTGCTCCGGGGAAAGGAGGAACGTTTCCAAACCACGAGGTTTATTTGGGGTGTCGCTGCCGCCTCCCTCTGCCCCCTTCCTGTGTCCTGTCTGGCTTTGCCAGCCCCAGGCAGAATGCCACCGAGAGTTTATAAAGCCGTCCAGGCCAGCCTCCTCGGCGAGGTGGCACAAAGCAGCTAGTGTCACAGGCACCATGTGGCAGTCAGGAGGCTTGGACGCTCGTCTGGAATGCAGTGTTAGTCCACGGGTCTAGCCTTGGTCTGTGTGGTACTAGGGAAGCCCAGAGAGAGACACATGGGCTTTGGGGGGGTCTCAGATTCAAGGTCGAATGCTGGGCATTACAAGTCGGTACATTTTCAAAAATTATTATGGTCCAGTCTTAATAATCATAATAATAATCTTCTTCCTGGGGGCCCAGAAGAGAAACTACAAACGGCTCAAATTATTTGGGGAAAAGAATCTAAGCACACCAAATTCTTTTGTCCATCTACTTTATTCCTCTGGGGTAAAATCCTGTCTGCACAGCTTCAGTTCTGTTCTCCTGCCTAGCTCCTTCCCAGCCTGATTTCTCTCTACTTTTATCCGCTGTCCCTCTAAGTTCTATCTTAATTCTCTCATCTTAGTTCTGACCCATCTTGGTCTTTCTCATCTCGTTCTTCCCTATCTGGCTCTTCCTCATCTTCCATCTCATTCTTCTAGTTCTCCATCTAGTTCTCCAGTCAAAATCCTCAAAGTCTCTGATATATATCATCTCCATGCAATAGCAGTGCTCTAGCTAGAGCAAGGTCACCAGGCTTAACTTCTTACAGGGTCATAAAGGCAGACAAGACTTTTCCTCAGGCACTGACCGTCAGGCTTTCTTTTACAACCCAAAAGGGGAATGGTAAGGGAGGAGGTCAACTAAAATCACTTAATATATCAGAAAAAGAGAATTTATGTGCTCAAACTGCATTCCTAGTGGCGGTTAGGTAAATGTTAGGGGTGTATAATGTTAGTATAAACACCAGTAAGGCTGTATAAGAAAGGAGGGTCTGAGCTTAATTTTGGACGCTTGATGGGTATTTCAGATAAAATGCACTGTTAGGAGTTCTTGGAAGCATGCATAGCGTACAAGGAAATCATTGCAGGAATCGGCTAACACATACACAAAAGCTAAAATATCACCAAGACTTCTTAAACCATGGCTTGACCTCAGAAGAGTCCTTGACTTTTCCAAGTAGTAGCTTTTGTGATAGCAGCTGGATTCCAAGACATTTCCCTGTGGCTTGCCGCGGTAAATCCCTCAAGCAGCCCAAGGGGAGCCTGGGTCTTGACCGCCCCGAGCCTGTCGGTTGATGAGCTACGCTGAGGCTGCTCCCACGGCACAAGCAACCCAAACGGGCCTCTGCATTTGTGGTTCCTCTATCTGTTGACTCATCCAACAGTGGGCTGAAATAGTCAGGGGGAAAAAATTACATCTGTCCTGGACAGACAGACTTCTTCTCTTGCTGTCCCCCAATGACACGTTACAGCAGCTACCGGCACTACGACATGTCTCCTAAGCCACCGGAGTGACTGGAAGTCCGGGGGAGGGGCTGGGGACCCGGCTCAGTAGGCAAAATGCCTGCTGTGCGTGCAAGCCTGAGGCCCCAAGTTCTGGTCCCCAACGCCCACATAAAAGCAGGGTACGGCAGGGTGCATCTGAACCGCCAGTGCTGGGGGGAGGGTGGGGCAGGGGCAGGGAGAGAGATGGATCCCACAGGCTCAACAGCCTGACAGCCTAATTGCAGTCATCAGCGCCAGGTTCCGGGAGAGACCCTGACTTGAAAACTGGGGTGGGTGGCTGAAGGTGCTTGGCTGTGCAAACCTAGGAATGGGTTCGGTTTCCAGGACCCAGGTAACGGTGGAAGTGGGGGACTGACTCCATGGTTGATCCTCTGATAGCCTCATGAGTGCTGTGGCCACCCCCCTCAGTAACCGAAGCAAATGAAGTAAAGAGTGATTGAGGAGGACACCCATGCCGACCTCTGGCCTCCATATATGTATTCGTGGATGCGCACGCACACATGTACACACACACCACCGCACAGGCACGTGGAAATTCTATGGGAGGATGGGCACAGGCGACTGCAGACACTCTATCATTTTGCAAAGGGGGCTTGAATGCCTATGGACCTTGGTCTCTGGGGTGGTGCCAACCCCTCCACACAGACATGGCAGGGGAAAACTACATGCCCTGTGCTGGCCTCCTTACATGTTTCAAAAGGCCTACTGTAGTAGTAATACTCCCATTTCACGGATGGGGGAACTGAGGCTTAAAGAAGTTGAGTTTACTTGGCCCAAGCTCGAATAGCTGGCCAGTTGCAGATCCAGGTGGTCCACCGGGGTCTCTGTCACCCATCCCTCATCCACATCAAATCCAAGGCTGGAGGTGCAGCTTGTTGCTTCCTCCTGTCTTCCCAATGCCACACACACTGTGGGGGGCTCTCCTAAGCCTAGCCGCACTGTCCTCTGGATAGTAAGTCTCCACTTGTGACCCAAGGAAGGACCCGAACCATTAGCCCATCAGTAGCTTTCTCCATGACTTGTCCAGACAATATGTTTCTCTGTTGTCTTCATTCTCATGTGGCCCCTTCAGCATCTGTAAAGCTTCCTTAGAGCCCCTTCAATGTGACCTTTGCTTTGATGGGGTGTCAATGTAAGACCAGCCTAGACAGCCGGGGCCTTGGGTGTGTGCAGAGCTTGTGTGGGTGGTTCTGTTGGCTCTGGCCTTTGGTCTGTGGTGTGGCTCCCCCTACCTCTTGTTAAGACTATGGTGTCTGTGGGGTTTCTTTAATCTGGAGCCTGCTACAGAGCATACATTTATCGAGCACTTCCTGTGTGCTCAGCAAGAGATGCTGGAAAGATAGATGGTCCCTGCTCTCCAGGGGTGGTAGATACACGGGTCACCCCCTGATCTCTACAGAGCTGGCTGTGTGCCTTTGGGGTACTACCCAACTTCCCAGGAACTTCAGTGTCCTTCCTGAGAAAGGGAGGCATCACTTCTCATCTATGTTGACTTGGGAGGGAGCCAGCAAGATGACTCAGCCGGTAAAGGCGCCCACTGCCAAGCCCGAGGATCTGAGTCTGATGCCCAGGACCATGTGGCAGAAGGAAGTTCACTGATGCCTGCACCTTGTTCTCTGGCCCTCGTCAGCCCTGCTGTGGCATATGTACTTCCCTCTCCCCTCATAATAGCAATGGTCTAAGTAGATGTCATTTTTTTTAAGGGTTGGAAGAGAGAATAGGAACTATAACTAGTGATTTTTCTATTGCTGTGACCAAATATCTAACAGGGAGCGACTTGAGGGAAGAAAGGTTAATCTGCCTCACCGTTGAGGGGAGCAGCGCCATGGGGCAGGAGCATGCAGGCAGCCAAGACCTCTTGCTTCCTCGGGAAGCAGAGAGTGGACCAGGAAGTGGGGTCAGTCAGGCTAGGACTCCTCAAAATCTGGCCCTAGTGATCACTTCCTCCAGTGAGGCGCCACCTCCTCAAGGTTCCAACACATTCCAAAACATGGCCACCAGCTGGGCATCAAGCCTCTGGGGACAGTTCACATTCGAAACGCAGCAGGACCTAATAAATGGAGGCACTTTTCCCGAGCCAGGCACAAGGACAGGAGGCCCTCTCATGGGCTGCTCTGAGAGACCAATGGCCGAGGAGGGAACTTCATTTTTTTCTTTGTATTCCCTCTGACTTTCCCTTCTCTGCTTTGGCGGAGTTAGGAGCAGGGTTCATAGGAGCAGAGACCAGTCAAAATCCCTTGCCTGGCATGCTGGCCTACATCTTTAATCCCAGCACGCTGGAGGCAGAGGTGGAGGCGAGAGGATCTCTGTGAGTTCCAGGACAGCCAGGGCTAGCACAGTGAGACCCTGCCTCAAAAAACAAAACAAAACAAAAACAAAAACCCTCCAAAAAACAAAAACAAACAAACAAACAAAGAAACAAACAAAAAACAATAACAACAACACACACACACACAAAGCCCTTAAGTGCCACCAAAGCGGGCACAATGATCACATTCATGGTGGGAGGTGGACCCGGCTCCACCACTGACCTTCAGTCATCTCTCCAACCTCTCTCTACCTTGTGGCCTGTGCATGTGGGGACAATGATCATCGCTGTTCTCAGGTCATCACCAGGACAGCTCTGTCTCAGCCCCAGGGGAAAGGCTGGCACTTGCCCATCCCTGAGGCTCCAGCCTCAGTTTACCTCCTAGAGACCCTAGGCTTCCTTTGCCACAACATAATCCAGCGGTGGGGGGTGGGGGTGGGGCGCTCATCCATGTGGGAGTGATTGCTAGGACCCCAAAGCAACGAGAAGTGAATATGGAAGTCCGTGCCTTGGGCAAGAGCCTTTGCCTGCATGAGGTACGGTTGACATGGTTTTCATGATGCCTAGTTGGCCAAGATTTTCTCCCATTCTGTAGGCTGTCTCTTTACTCAGCCATGTCCTTGGCTGTGCAGAGGTTTTGAGACGTCATGCAGTCCCATGGGTCAGCTTCTGGCCTTATTCTGTGAGCCACTCGAGTCGTCCTCAGAGAATCCTTGCCTATGCCCATGCCTTGCTGCGTTTTCCTCTAGCAGTTTCAAAGTCATGGGTCTCGCATTAAGATATCTGTTCCTGTTTGAATTGATCTGTGTGCAAGATGAGCAGCATGGGTCTAGTTCTGTCCTTGTACGTGTGGAAACCCATTCTCCCCAGCTGCTCTTCCACAGTTTACCTTACCTACCCTATGCCTTCGGGGACCACCATGAAGAAAATCCTATCAGGCCTTTTCCGGTTGGGACCGGAAGTGTCTATACCTTGTGGGGTAAGGGGAGTTAGGGAAGGGCAAGATACTGAAGTCACCTATCCCATTCTTAACACAAGCTGTTCCAGGGGATTTGAAAGCTACTTTCTTCCCATGCTCATCTGGGAGGCACCTTACCCTGTAGTTGGGGACACAGTGGAGCCAGTGGTCAGGCCGAGACCAGACCCCCTGTGTTCCCATCTCTAAGCCCCATTCCCCTTTTGGGATAGAGTCGTATGTAGCTCAGGCTGGCCTGAAACTCACTCTGTAGCAGAGGATGACACTGAGCTCCAGATCCTCCTGCCTCGTCCCTCAAATGCTAGGGCTACAGACATGTGCCATCACACCTAGTTTAGGTGATGCCGGGAATTGAACCAAGGACTTTGTGCACACCATGCAAGCACTCTCCGCCCTGAGCTCCACCTCCAACCTCTTGGAGCTGTGTTTTCCCTGCCAATCACACCCCTGTCTCAGTGGCCGGTTCCTATCAGCCTCTGTTGTTCTCAACCTCTTGTTTTGGGTAGAAAAAAAAAAAAGATTTAGCCGGGCGGTGGTGGCGCACGCCTTTAATCCCAGCACTCGGGAGGCAGAGGCAGGCGGATCTCTGTGAGTTCGAGGCCAGCCTGGGCTACCAAGTGAGTTCCAGGAAAGGCGCAAAGCTACACAGAGAAACCCTGTCTCGAAAAACAAAAAAAACCAAAAAAACAAACAAAAAAGATTTACGTACAATGTTTTGCCTGCATTTAAGTGTAAGCACCGTGCTCATGCCCAGTGCTCTAAGAGCTCAGAAGAGGGTGTCGGATCCCCTGGAACTCAAACTAGGGGTGGCGGTGAGCCCTCACCTGGGTGCGGAGGACTGAACCCGTGTCCTCTGCTAGGACAAATGCTCTCAACTGCCGAGCCATCCCTCCAGCCCCTGTCCGCCATCTTTGAATTGCTGGCACCTTTGCGAGGACCTGAGAGGTGCTCGTGGGAATAAATTCTTGAGTGGGAAGTGTCGGAGGCCATTCCCTCCCACCCTCAGAGTCATTGGTCCCCTTTGCGCCGGCTCCGGGTAATTGCTTTTGTTCTCTGACTAGATCGATCGGAGGCACGCATCAATAAGTGTGAGCGCCTTTGTAACACCGTCTTGTCTTGTCTTTAAGGCCATAGATGTCGAACCACGAATACGACCCCCCCTCACAGAAAGTAAGGTAAGAGGAGGCCTAAATGTGTTTTGTTGTTTCCTTCTGAAACTTTTGTTGTGTGTGTGTGTGTGTGTGTGTGTGTGTGTGTGTGTGTGTGTGTGTAAGAGATCTTGTGTGGCTGTTCTGTCCCCATGACAGAGTCTGATGATGGTTTTAAACAACTGGGAAGCCCTGTAGTAGAGTCCCCTGGGTGGGGAGCCATGTTTACTTCCAGGCTCTTCCCTCCCTGGGCCTGGATTTCCACGTGGCTGGGTGCAGTGAGGGAGCCCCAATGACAAGGGCCCCTTCCCACCCCTTTCTGGGAAGCAAAGTGTTCAGCGCCTGAGATAAACACAGGGCCCCTCCTGCACTGGCATGGTATAACGACCGTGGGGAGACCTTAGGAGAGAGGACGGGGGTCTCTCCCCTCCATGTTCCCCGTTATGCGAACCAGGACCTTGGGGACCATCCCCTCTGTATTTCACCATGGACGCGTGCCAGGCCTCTCTTACCCACATAGGCTGGTATGAGTCATATGATCCCAAATCTAGAGGTTTCTGTGCCTCCCCGCTACTCCCGGGAGCAGGCCCACAAACCGTGATTTAAGGCTGAACATGGGGAGGCCGGTCAGTGATCTTAGTACTTGGGAAGCAGAAGCGGGGGTGGGAGGGGTGGGGGGTGGGGGGTGGGGGGTGTGTGGGGGGGTAGAGGGGTGGAGGGGAGGGGAGGGGTGGCCGCAAATGTGAAGACAGCCCAGGCTGCAAAGGAAGACTTTGGCCCCCCAAACAAAACAAGAGCAAAATGGACAGATGGACTCCAACATGGGTGGCCCTGTGAGAAGGTGGTAGAGAAAGGACTTTAGTTACCGAATGGCTGTCGGTGTGGTGGTGGGAGCCTGCCAGCATGGCCCTCAGCTGCGGCAAGAGGAGAAGCACAAGTTCAGGACCACACTGGGCTACTAGTGAGGGTCAGGCCTGCCTGGGGTAGAGCAAGACCTTGTATCAATAATGATGATAATAATAATAATAATAATAATAATAATAATAATAATCCAAAGTACCAGCTTACTAAGTCTGTTTTTTAAATTATTTTTCTTGAGACCACATCTCACTGTGTAACTTAGTGTGACCTGGCGTTCAGGACCCTCCTTGGCCTCCTGTGTTCTGGGGTTACAGACTGGTGCTGACATGCCTGTATAATAAGTTCTTGTTGTTATGGGATTTTTCTTTTTCTTTCTTTTTTTTTTTGGTGAGGGGGACAGGGTCTCACTGTTTAGTCCTGGCTGGCCAGCCTGAAACTATGTAGACCAGGTTGGTCACAAAAACACAAGAGCTGATGCCCCTATTCCCCCAAGTGAGAAAGGGGAAGGAGAAGAAATGGTCTGGGTTTTTGAAGTCTCAAAGCCCTCCCCTAGTGACACATTGCCTCTAACAAGGCCACACCTCCTAATCCTTCCCAAACAGTTCCACCAACTGGGGACCAAACATCCAAACATAGGAGCCTATGGGGGCGTTCTCATCTAAACCACCAAACCTGCCTGCCTTTGATCTTGGATTTCTAATCTCCCCAACCAGAAGACAATACATTTATTTTGTTAAGCCACCCAATCTGTGGCATTTCATTATGGCAGTCCTACCAAAAATTGATTTAACTCTCCAAGGTGGGAAAAAGCCAAATATTTGTCTGTCAGTAAAAGGAGATATAAATTGTGGTACGTCCATACAATGGGATATTACTTGGCAACAAAACAATAAAGTTCAGATACACATGGCATGGACAAACTTTAACATTATGCTAAGTAAGAGAAGCTAGTCATGAAAGGCCACATACTGTGTTGTTCCATTTATGTAAAATATTCAGAAAAGGCGAAGATATGGGCACAATCACATGTTTGCCAATGACCCGCACATATAGACAGCTACCAGAAAGAGGGAGAGGAAATAGTCTAAAGCTGACTGTGGTGAGGATCTCCTCGCTCGGAGATTGTATCAAAAATGAAGAAACTCTACCCAGGGAGCAAGTGAATTAGCTGGATCATGCCTATAGTCCTGCCTATAGTCCCAGCTCTTTGGAGGCTAAGGAATGGAGACCCCCTGAGCCCAGGAGTTTGAGGCTAGCCTGGTCAACCCAGTGAGTCCCTGAAAAACACAAAAATAAATAAATCTTAAAAAACGACAACTAAATAAGGGGCTAGAGAGACGGCTCATCATCGGTTAAGAGTACTTGTTCTTCTTACAGAGCGAATAATGGTGGCTCAAAAAAGTCTGTCACTCCAGGCCTAGGGGATCTGAAGCCCTTGTCTGGCCTCTCCGAGCTCTGTATACATATGGTGCACATACATACATGCAAGCCAAAACACACATAAAACAAAATAAATCCTCAAACAATGACAAAATCAGATGGTTGAACTATATGTGAGTTTACATCTCAACAAAACATATTTTCCAAACCCCGTTCATTCCTTTGTGTGGTAGAGATATGCTCATCGTGTGACCCACAGCCTGCACGCTCTCTCTCATTCCTCAGCTTTCGAGCTTTTGACTGTTCCTTAGTAGAGTTGCATGCTGCAAAATGAACATGAGCACACATCTTTGCATGAGCAAAGAAGCAGTACCAGGGATGGAGAGATGGCTCAGCAGTTAGGAGCGCTGGCTGCTCTTTCAGAGGACCAGGGTTCAATTCCCAGCACCCACATGGCAGCTAACAATTGTCAGTAACTCCAGTTCCAGGGGATCCAACACCCCCACACAGATGTATGTGTAGGCATAACACCAATGTGTATAAAATTAAAAATAAATTATATATATATACATATATATATACACACACATATATATATGCAGTACTGTATCCAGTCGGTGTAATTGTATCTGACAAAAGAAAGAGACATTCAGATGAATACTTCCAAAATGAGTGAGCCTTAAAAACATATAATTTCCGCCCAGCAGAGGATCTGCAGGGAGATATTTAGCTTGATGAGAAGCAGCCAGTCTCAAGGCCATTTCATGTTTGTGATTTATACATATGAACGCAGTAGTATGCACTGGCAGTTAGAAGATAAACATGTAATTATTGGGTTACCTGATTAAAATATTTGATACATGACCAAAAACATTTCCCGACAGGGCATCCTGAATAATCAAGTTCTGTAGTTGGGGTAGAAAGAGTCGATGTCTAGATGGGCTTTGTAGTGACTTCCTAGGGCTGGGCATGGGAGTGCATGTTGGTAGCCCTAGCCCTTGGGAGGTCAAGGCAGGAGGATTGTGAGTTCAAGCCCAGCTTGGGCTACACAGTGAGATCATCGTCCCAAAGGGAACTCTCTCCCTTAAGGATTCCCTTACAAATTACCACAAGGCTACAGGACTAAAAAGGGTCCAGAAGATCATTTTTCCAATAAGGCACAGTTGCAGGTTCTGGGAGTTAGTTCACACATGCTTGACTGAGGATGTAGTTTAACCCATTGTGGGCCCGTCTGCAGAAGGCATCCGAAGAGGTGGGATTCAGGAGACTGTGTGGTCTGATTTCTTTGAGTTCCTTTGCTCTGGATAGATTTGGTGTTTCGGGGTGTACCATGTAGCATGGGTCTGTTGAAGAAAGAAGGCACTCCATGAGGAAATTATAAGACCTATGGGGCAGCAGGAAGGTCCAACTTCTTCTGATGGACTGAACCCCGAACAGCAGTACAAAGGCATTTTTATTGAAAGTTACACAAAATATTTCCTCATACCAAGGTCCCTAATCTTAATTTACATGTCTTCCTGAAGGACAGCATCACATGCCCTCATGACTCTAGTCCTTTATTAGGTATCCTTTGTGGTACACAATGATACTAGAGCCTCAGGTGTGCCTGAGGTGTCTTGTGACCAAAATCATGGGATGGCTACAATGCCCCTTCATTCAGGAAAACAATCACCACTTTCCACAAGGATTCTTCAGGGTCAAAGTACTTCTAAAAACCCACCATTCATTCTACCATCTACCCCACACAGTGATTCTGCTAAATTCCTGTAACATCGGTGACAGATGAGACGTGGCCCGTGGAACAGAAGGTGCCCAGGGACAATGCTTGGGTTTCCAGCTTGGGTGACAGGGCGTCAGTTCTGCCCAGGACACCCTTTCCCAGACTCTGCCATGGCTTCTCCCTCCTTTTGTTCTGCTCAAATGTCACATCCTCAGGGAGGCCTTCCTGTCCGCCCTGCTTACGACAATGCCCTGACCCCTTAGGTATTGAGTCTCTGTGTCGGTTATAAACAGATTTGGTTGATTTTAACAGAAAACCCCTAAATAGCCACAAACACGATGTAACTTCATTTTTCTTTTTGTTTTGGAGACCCGGAGGTAGGAGGTATGTGGGGCTGGTGAGGAGGACACCTTGCTGACTGGGACCCAGGCACCTACTTAAATTTGGTGCTTTATCTTGTATGGTACGGCTGCCTTTCCCAGGGTGATTTATAATCCAAGGAGCTGGCAGGAGGGAGGCAGGAAGAATGCCCTAGGGAAGGTGGCATAATAGCTGTATGCTTGGGCAGGCTTCCAAAAGTTACCAGAAGACTCTCCCACTTCCATCTCTTTCTCTCTTTAGCTGAGGTTGGTCACATGACCACACGTAGCTGCAAAGGAGGCTGGAAATGTGATCCTTGAGGGGGGAAGGCAAGGAGACACTGAATTCAGCTAAAAACAGAAACATTGATTAGTTAGGCCAGAGGAGAGGTGGTTATGATGGGATGTGGCTGTGCTAGCTAGACCATGCTGGCCTAATACATATTTAAGTAGGATATGCTCACTGTCTCCCAAAATGTGGGCAGACACTCTGTCTTGTCCTTTGCCACACATTTGGAGTGACCAGGGGAATACAGAGTAGAGAATGTCTCAAATATTTATTGAGGGGGAAAAACTGACAGGGTGGGAACTTGAGAATAAGAGGTGTTGCGTGTTGGGTGTGGATGTTTGCTCAGGTTTGTGGAATCAAGAGGCAGAGGCACCTGAAGGATGATTCTAGCCTTTCCCAGCTGCAGAGGGGATCCATCTCTACCAACTGCTCCACTGTAGACTAGCAAAGGGCTCTTTTTTTTTAAAAAAAAAAAAATTTATTTATTTTATTTTACAATACCATTCAGTTCTACATATCAGCCACGGGTTCCCCTATTCTCCCCCCTCCTACCCCCTCCCCTTACCCTCAGCCCACCCCCCATTCCCACCTCCTCCAGGGCAAATCCTCCCCCGAGGACTGTGATCAACCTGGTAGACTCAGTCTAGGCAGGTCCAGTCCCTTCCTCCCAGACTGAGCCAAGCGTCCCTGCATAAGCTCCAGGTTTCAAACAGCCAACTCATGCCATGAGCACAGGACTTGGTCCCACTGCCTAGTTGCCTCCCAAACAAATCAAGCCAATTAACTGTCTCACCTATTCAGAGGGCCTGATTCAGCTGGGGGCCCCTCAGCGCAAAGGGCTCTTTTATTGTTCTCCAATTTACACCTTTTAGCAAGTAAATTTTTGTACCCCAAAAACCTCTTATCTAGTCTTCCCCAAGGGACAATGCCAAATGCAAATTCTCACTCAAGAAATACCTGTGGTGTTCCAGTTCTTTCTCAATCACATTTGCATAGGCTTTGCACCTTCAGAAGACTCTCAGACAAGAGTCACATCAGGGGTGCCTCGAAACAAAAGGTAGCTTTCCCAGAAGGCAGAATAAGGCCAGGTGCTAACACTCAAACCAGGTGCAGCTCTGTGGGAATTCTCCCAACAAAGTGGGGTTTCTTCCTGTTTTACATTTTGTTTCCTGAGACAGAGTCTAAATAGGTAGCCCAGGCTGGCCTTGACGCTCCTGACTCTGCCACCTGAGTGCTGGAGTGAGCCACGGGAGCTGATACAGTATATTACAGAAGAATCTGACTGCAGAGGGAGGCACTCATTCTCAGTGTCTGTGGGGAGAGTGTTTGGTCCTCAGCTCTCTTCAAGGTATTTACATTGAGACATAGAGGGGCTGGCAAGATGGCTCTGTATACAAGTGGTTGCTAGGATACCCCCTCCCCCATATCAGAAGGAGATAACGGACTCCGGTAAGTGGTCCGTAAACCCCACATGTGTACCACAATGTGTCCATGAAAACACACACACACACACACACACACACACACACACACACACACACACACACATAAATGAATGAAATAAAAAGTTTAAAAGGACAATCCTAGTTGGGCAGTGGTGGTGCACACCTTTAATCCCAGCACTCAGGAGGCAGAGGCAGGTGAATCTCTGAGTTGAGGCCAGCCTGGTCTACAGATCAAGTTCCAGGACAGGCTCCAAAGCTACATAGTGAAACCCAGATCCGCCTGGCTTTGCCTTCCGAGTGCTGGGATTAAAGGCGTGCGCCACTGCCGTCTGGCCTTATTTTATTTTATTTTTTTATTTTTGAGATAGGGTCTCACTATGTAGACCTGGCTGGCATTGAACTTGCTAGGTGCTACAGGCTAGCCTCAAATTTGGGGCAATTCTCCTGCCTCTGCCTCGTAAATTTTGGATAGAGCAGGGCTTCTTAAACTTTTCCATTTGTCACCCATTTTGCCTGAAAAATTTTTACATGACTCTGAGTACATAGATATATAAGGAAGTATACAAATCAAATATTTACTGATGATAAATCATAAATTTACGTTAAACATACTTAACATATGATTTATATTCATATATATGTATAATTTTTTAATGTAGGTTTTCACTGTGTAGCCATGGTTGTCCTAGAACTTGCTTTGTAGACCAGGCTGGTCTCAAACTCATAGAAATCCTGCCTCTGCCTCTGGAGTGCTGGGATTAAAGGCATGTAATTTAAATTAAATTAAATTAATGATTATTGTGTGGGGAGGGGGTCATCGGCGCGCATGCGTGAATGTGTGGCGGTCGGAAGGCACCTTTGGCAGCCGGTTCCCGAACCTCCTTCCATGATCGGTTTCAAGGATGGAACTCAGGGTGTCAGGGTTGCTCGGCAATGAAGCCATCTTGCCAGCTCTAATACGCATTCGCTCTTGCCTACTAAAGACGACAGTAATTTGGCTGCTAGTAAGATGGGCATGTTTGGCCAGGTGGTGGCACACGCATCCCAGCACTCCAGGAATGGGGAAGAGCAGGTTGAGGCAATTGGATTTCCGAGTTGGAGGCCAGTCTGGTTACAGAGTGAGTTCCAGGACAGCCAGGGCTACACAGAGAAACCCTGTCTCGGAGTTAAAAAAAAAAAAAAAAAAAAGAAAAAGAAAGAAAGAAAAAGAAAGGGAGAGAGAGAAAGAAAGAGAAAGAGAAAGAAAAAAAAAACCCAAAGAATCGATGAGTATGTTTGTTTTTACTTGAGGAATTAAATCTGGGCTGAATATTTCATCCTGAAGGATATACCAAATCTTTGTGGCTTTTTTTATTTTATTTTATTTTTTTATTTTCAGAGTCAACTCCCTTTAGTCTCATCAATGCTGAGAAAACCTCTTCCCATAAATACACAGTACAAGATTGCAGAAGCATGTTTAGGGTCGTTTCAGAAATCGTTAGAAATATTAATCCCAGGCTAAGATCCACTGAACGATTTTTAAACACTTGTTAACAACTCAGACAGCAACTTACAGGAGCTGGAGAGATGGCTCAGCAGTTAAGACAACTGACTGCTCTTCCGGAGGACCTGGGTTCAATTCCCAGCAGCCAATGGCAGTTCACAACTGTCTGTAACTCCAGTTCCAGGGGACCAGACACCCACGACAAAACACCGATGCACATAAAATAAAAATAAATAAATTAAAAAAATTCTTTTTTTTTTTTAAAGAAAGAAAAAGGCGGGGTTGGGGATTTAGCTCAGTGGCAGATTGCTTGCATAGCAAACCCAAGGCCCTGGGTTCGATCCTCAGCTCCAAAAACAAAAAAGAAAGAAAGAAAGAAAGAAAAGAAAGAAAGAGAAAGAAAAAGGAAAGAGAAAGAAAGAAAAAGGCAACTTACTACATAGTCCTGGAAGTCACTACAAAGACCAGGCTGGCCTTGAAGTCACAGAGATCCACCTGCCTCTGCCTCCTGTGTGCTGGGGATTAAAGGCGTGCACCACCAACTCCCATTGATAAAAGTAGCTTTTAAAAGGTCTTTTCTTAGCAAAAACACCAAGTCAGCCCTTAATTTTTGTTTGCTTGTTTGAATGTTCGATTTGCTCTGAACACTTCTGCCCTGAGAGCCCTCTCTAGGCGTGGACGTGGCCTGTGTGTGTGTAAGCACTTCCTAGTATATTTTGGCACGAAACCAAAGGCAGGCAGGTGGGTAGAGGCTGGACCTTTGCCGGCTCTGTGAAGGTGAAGGTGGTCGGTCATTTGTGTGGGGACTGGGCAGCCCTGATCAGGAAACTCAGGGTGGTCCACATGGTCACTTGTAATTGCTCTGGGCCAACAAAATAAGGGCTTCCTGTGGGGAAGGCCTGGCTTGAGATAAAGAACAGGTGTCTAAGCGCCTCGGGCCTTCAGAACGGCCCTCCTCCAGGCCTTCCTCAGCCTCCTCGGGCTAGAAGCTGAGTGAGGATGTGGGGGTGGAGCCCTCTCTGAGTAGTGGTGAAGCCGCCAGGGTAGAGCCAAGCAAGCAGGTAGGAGTCATTAGGATACCCCCAGGGGCAGGTGTTCCCAAGGCACAACATTCTCCAAATGTTTAAGTGCAAAACTTAAATCTGGCACCCCGCTCCTGCCTCGCTTCATCCCAACTCTGGCCCTAATGCCTGAGGCTCCTTGCTTATAAAGTACCCCCCATTAGGACAGAGGCAGTCCTTTCCAGAGTCCTCAATCCGTGGAGTGGTGGGTTGTGTGGGCTGGGGCTGGCTCCAGGCGCCTGCCTGGGCTGAAGAGAGGGTAGTGGCTGCTTTCATGCCTAGCCCACCTCTTGCTACATAATTATCACCATGGGGCTAGATCCTGGACGCTAGAAATGTGGGTTTTACAGTGAAGTCGAATGAGGAGGCTAAGTGTTGGCCAGTGTTTATAAAACACTACCTGGGCCAAACAAGACATTATAGTTTTAGCTTAGCAGTTGACAGCTAATTGATCTTGAATTTAACAGAAAGAACTTTGGGCCAGTCAGAGGGAAAGCAGCTGAGAATGTGATTTTTTTTTTTTACCAGCCCAGGCACTATGGGTGGTATCTGGAGGTGCTGGTAGCTTTTTGGGCAAAGCTGAGTAGAGGTCCCAGCGAACTTTCACCCTTGGGTACTCTTCATTAGAAAGTCCCTACAGGCTGTAGGTGATAGGCTATCTGGGGTTTCGTTATAGAAGACATTATATCACCATCCCCAGGGTCTGAATCAGCAGCTCTCACTGGGCAAATTCTCAGCCAGGTTGTAACCCAGTGATGTGACTCACAGAAACACTGTTTGGTGGGTTGTTTGTTTGTTTGTTTGTTTATTTGTTTATTTATTTATTTATTTATTTATTTATCTTTCGAGACAGGATTTCATTGTGTCACTTTGGAGCCTGTCCTGGAACTTGCTCTGTAGCCCAGGCTGGCCTGGAATTTAGAGTGGCTCCCAAGTGCTGGGATTAAAGGCGTGCGCCACCACCGCCCGGCTGTCTCTTCTTATTATCTACAGGCCTCTCTCACACCTCACTGAATGATTAAGTGGGGATAATGATATTTGTCCTGGTAACCTCTCCAGGCTGTTATCAGGATAAATGAGGCAATATGTGAGAAACCGCTCTGTAAACTGGTGACATTATGTAAACACGATTATTGGTAGGAGTGCGCTCCCAGGTGCCAGAGGTTCAGCCAGTCTGTCCGAGAGCACCGTGGAGTAACACCCAGTACTGTGGGTCGGATGGAGATTAATAGATGGCCCAAGCATTCAACCTGTCTTCTGGGCAGGTGTGTTTGAGGGGGTGGGTAGCAGCCTGGCAACATTTGGTCCTTCCCACGACCAGGGGAGCTCCGGTGAACGAACTGGGAGCTCAGTGGACTGGAGGGGAAGGAGAAGCTTCCAGAAAGGGGATGGAGGGCTGAGACTCTCTGGATTAAGTTCTTCGGGTGGGTCTAGGGCAAGAGTTCTCAACCTGTGGGTCATGACCCTTTTGATGGGGGTTAGAAAGAGCAATGGCTGCTTTTAGGGGGGCCAGGGTTCAATTCCCAGCACCTACATGGCAACTTACAAACACCCTTGGGCACCAGGCACATGCATGGTATCCATGCATACACACATACATTCATAATGCATGTATGCAAAACATTCACATACAAAAAAAATAAACCTAAAAAAAGTAAAAATACAGCTGGGCATGGTGGTGCACATCTTTAATCCCAGCACTTGGGAGGCAGAGGTAGGCAGATCTCCAGGCCAGCCTGGTCTACAGAGAGAGTTCCAGGGCAGCTGGAACTACATAGTGAGACCCTGTCTCAAAAAAAAAAAAACCAACAAGAAACATGCATGAGGTGATCTGCGGCTCAATTGACGGACACAACACTGCCCTAGGGCAAGCTTCAGGGAGCTGCCTGATGGGGGCAGATAAAACCAGTCTCCCAGGACACAGTCACCCATATCAGTGAGGCAGTCCTGACTCAGTGTTGCTTATCTGGGGCCCAGGCTGCCTGAGGTGGTGAGGTGGGATGGACAGAGTGCTGGCTGAGTATCAGAACTGGGTTTGAGTCCTGGCTCCAAATTCCACTGCAACCTGCCACTGGGCAAGATGGCCCACCAGTTGTGCGTCCGGCTCCTTGTCTGTACAGAAGAGCCCTGGCGTCCATTTGCATGGACTCTGAGAACTGTCCGAGTGTGCCCTGTGGAGGTGCTGGGGCCTGGGAGGCCAGGGTGAGTAGCTGAGGTCAGGGGAGGCTGACTAGGGAAGGGAAGCCAGATGCGTCTGCCTTTGGTGAAGCTGGAACTTGAGCAGGTCAGGTGAGCAGAGAAGACCGGGTGAGCAAGGTAATAACGAATTGGGGCACAATGGAGCGGACTTGTGGGTGAAGACAGTGGGAACAGCCCTGCTGTGGCCAGGGACAAGGGAAGAGAGAAATAGAGTAGGGTCAGGTCCCCGGCCAACACATTTCAATTGGCTCCATCAGGATGCAGGGCCCAGAAGGGGCTTGTGAGCTGGGACATGATGGCGATTAGCTTGATCTTCAGTGCAATTAATGTGGCCTGCAGCTCCGAGTGGTTTGGATGGCGGCGGCGGCGGGTAGCCAGCAGCCAGAAAGACAGCTCAAATGTTCTAGTCATACTTCTGGCTAGAAAGGAGGAAGACACAAGGCGGGCACGGGGTAGGGGGTGGGGGGTAGAGGTGGCGGTGGGGATGTTGGGAGTAGCAACGGATCTGACCTAGAGATGTATCAGGAAATAATGCTAACCCTTGGTGCCCGGCTTTGCATCTGCGCATGTGTCCTGAGTCACCCTGGTACAGGGGCTAGGAGAGGGGACAGCAGAGGTCCCTACCTGCCTACAAGCACGGCTAAGCTTCTCCCCGACTCCGGCTTGATGGGTGACAGTGCTGAAGGCTGGGTGAGGGCCAGGACCCTGACACTGGGCTCAGAAAGGTGGCCCATTTAACCTACAGAGCTAAGAAGAACAAAAATAACCCTCCATCCTCAAAGAGTCCCCAGCCTCCTGAGCCTGCCGAAATGTACCTGTAAATCCAAATACAGTTCAGAAGAACCATTTTGTTCTGGTGGCCACATGGGTAGTATTTGTGTCGGCAGGAAAAATCTGCTGTTCTTGATTTAGAGTTATCCAGGGGTAGATTGAGATTTACGTGGGACTCAAAGGCTAGATAATCTGTGTGTGTGTGTGTGGGGGGGGGGCTTCTATTAGAAAAAATAATTCAAATGTAACTGTTAGGCTCTCCCTGGGCCTTGGAAATGGTGATGTACAGGTAACAGGCCCCCAAACTTTAACCTGTAGGCTCCCAAGTCCACTCTATGATAGCAGCCCGGTGTATTTTATTAGATGAAGATATTTATGCTGTTGTTTCACAAAAAAAGCGAACAACAACAAAAACAAAACACCACAGGTTATAGCCTCAGAAGTTACCTAGCTACTGTTCTATCTTATGGGTAAAGAGAGAGACACTCGCCGGGCGGTGGTGGCGCACGCCTTTAATCCCAGCACTCGGGAGGCAGAGGCAGGCGGATTTCTGTGAGCTCGAGGCCAAGCCTGGTCTACAAAGCGAGTACCAGGAAAAGGCGCAAAGCTACACAGAGAAACCCTGACTCGAGAAAAAAAAAAAAAAAAAAAAAGAGAGAGAGACACTCAGAGAGGTGATTCAGGACACATCTGCACCTGTCCCAAGGCAGGGTAGAGATGTGTCCTGGATGGAGGCCTCTGGTCTAAGGTCCCCTTTCTCCAGTGGGTGGTGGCGGCTGTGAGGGTCCTGGGGTACTTGAAGGATGTCCTGGGGCTTAGATATCTCCGCCTTGATGGATGCCAGGCCAGGGGCTCCCAGCACCCGGGTTGCGGTAGAAGCCAGACTCTGGTCATCTCAGGGCCCCATATGCGGCAGTCTTGGCCTCAGGAACCGTGGCCTGCAAGAGAAGCTGCCAACTGCGAGGTCACCAGTGTGGACGATAAGCAAACCCAGCCTCTTACTCCTGAACACAGCTGTAAAGTGGGCTCAGGTTCCTTACCTGTGGACTCAGGGCGGCAGTGACTTCTGTTTGTCTGAGTTCTTACGTGTAGTAACAGGATTTCCCCCCAGTCCCCAAACTGAACAGTACTCCCAACCTCTAGGATGCCAAAGAGCCAGAGAGGACTGGGAGGATGGGGACAGCCTGTGGCCTGAGGCCCAAATTCCTTGCGGGAACCCGTGAACTCTTACTTGGAGCCACTGGGGCGGGCGGTTCGGGCTTAGTCATGTGAACTCTGACAATTTGGAATGTAGGCTTTGGGGGGACCAAGGTACGGTTCCGTGCATCATCCTTAGATCCTGGCTACTCTAGGGCGGGCAGGCGCAGGGACCCAGTGCAAGATCCGCGAAGCCGCCTAGCTCTAGCTTCCGCTCGCTTTCCACGCCCACTTGTGTGCTTCCCCAACAGTGGGGAGGTGAGGGCGGGGGGGGGGGGCGAGCCCTAATCTCAGAAGAAGGGGTGTGGCCCCGCTCGCGTTCTCCAGTCTGCGGGTGTCCGGGGGCAACACTCCAGGATCAGTCCTCTCATCCTCTCCAGATCGTGTCGCACACCTCCTGCCCCGGGTCCCACCCACCCGCTCAGGCGTGGCACAGTGCCACCACGCGTGACCGTGCGCTCCTTACGTGGGGGACGTGCTGGGTGCTGCCTCCTTTCCGGCGCGGGAGGGAGCAGCCGTCACTCTCCCGCTCCGGCTGGGAAGCCCCAGCTTGGTGCAGCAGAGGCGCAGTGCAGCCAATGGGGACTGAGGAGGTGGGCCGGCTGGCGGCTGTCACCCTCCCAGGGACGGGAGCTCGGAGGTCCGGAGCGCGCAGGCTGACGCCCCGCCCGGGGACTGAGGGGGAGGAGCCAAAGCAGGAGGAGGAGTCGCAGATCCGCCACCGGAGGACCACTGCTCACCAGGGCTACCGAGGAGCCGCTGGCCCCACGCCTGCTTCCCCGCATCCCCGACCGCCAGCATGATCGCTGCGCAGCTCCTGGCCTATTACTTCACCGAGCTAAAGGATGACCAAGTCAAAAAGGTGAGCCCCGCCGGCGCCGCCCTGGCCACAGCCTTGCATTCTTGCATCCGCTCGCCACCGCCTGCATCCTCCCCCAGTCTCTCCCGGAGGCATTCGGTTGGACTACAGGGTGCAGGCGACAGGCCTCGCTCTGGGGTTCACCAGGGCATTGTCGGCGTGTGAGCGTGTGTGTGTGTGTGTGTGTGTGTGTGTGTGTGTGTGTGTATGTGTGCTTTGAGGAGCTGGGCGGCTGGCCGAAGACCCCCACTCCCTAAGGCTGGATTGTATGCTGCAGTGTCCTTGAAAAGGACCATGGATGTCAGTTGGGTACCGCGAAGTGCCGGGCTGGGACCTGGCTGGGTGGGGACCAGCGGGCCTGTCTGTAGGGCCTGTTTGGGAAGGTCCATGCGCCGTGGGCGGGGAAGGTGTGAGCACTGAGATATGCTGGGGAGGTTAGTGAGCAGCCGGTGGGGGTGCTGGCTGAAAGCCAGGCATCCCCTATTTGGGGTTCCCATTTGGAGAACGTGATGCCCTCCTGAGACCGTCACTGGGCTCCCCCAGCTGTTGCAGCTGCTCCTTAATCTGAGGACGGGGTGACCCGCCTGGCTTTCCGGTGTGGGGAGAGGAGCAGAGGCCACCGGAAACTTTGCTCATAGGCCTTCAGTCTGGAACCGCACGTCTGAATGGAATGTTTTATTCCTCTAAAGCTGTAATTTCCAGGCGGTCTCAGCCCAGGAGCTCAAATAAGACGCTTTCGTCACTTGGAGAGCGTGGAGGGCTTGGCATGTGTTGCTTGTGACATGTGTATTCTTGCACACGGACACCTGGTCCTAGGGGTGATGTTTGTCTGGTGTAAAGTGCGGTATGCTGGTGGGTCTTAAAGATTTATCTCGCTTTTCTGCCACCTTATCCAGGATGTTTTTTCCAGAAATAGCCTGAGATTGTGGGGGAAACACACATTTTTATTAGTACTATAGGTGTGTTTTACCCACCCTAGGGTAGTTGATATCATCAAGGTTAGGTAGTAGTTTCAGTCAGCCTGACTTTGACATTCAAAGAGAACTATCTACAGGTGAGAGGCAGAGGTGACCAGGGGCTGACCCTTTCCCACCCGAGATTTCCTCATCTGGCACCTTAGGAAATTGTCTTACCCAGGATTATGACCTCCTGAAGGACACAGCTAGTTAGGGGTGGAGCCAGGGCGGGGCTCCGGCCTCCTTCCACCTAAGACTGGACCAGAACTCCTCTTGGATATCAGCTGAAAGGGAGGTGCTGCGGGACCAGGCTGCTGGAGATGTTGCTCCCACCTTGGATCTCAGGCTGGGTGTGGACCCAGAGGAGGGTGGTTAGGAGAGGATGGGCTTGAGCACATGCCACAAGCTAGGGTTCCCATACCTCAGGACACACGTTCACTCCCCTGCAGAGACCTGCCCTCAGGGAGCTATGCATCAGCACTTGTAATTCCTAAGTGTCTTCCTTGGTGGTGTACATTGCTGATGCTTATCTCATGGAAAGGGGAGAGAGAAGTTCCAGCATGCAGAGTGTGCTTAGAATAGGCCTCCGGAACCAAGAGTTCACAGCCCTCCTACTCGTGATACCCTCGGGTGACTCCGGACGGCAGATCCCAGGGTGGAGGCCCAATGACCTTGTGAGCTAAGCCTCTAGCGTCACACCCACAGCCACCTGTGGGCCTGCCAGCTGCCTGGCTGCTCCACTACTTGGTGCTGGGTGGCCTCCAGTGGCTGGGTTGGGCTAAGGTTTGGACCACAGCTCTCCACTCCAACAAGTGGCCAGATTCGCTTCTGCCACATTCTATCTTCCAGGCTCCTGTAGATACAGGAGCGTGTGACTTCTGATTCAAAGGATGCTTCACTAAAGCCCTCCTCACTCTGAGATTGTGATGTCCTCCCTCCCTCCCCCATCCCTGAGCCTTGCTGGAGGAAAGTCCTGAGGCTGGAACTTTTACCTTGTTTGTGTAGGTAGGAGATCTTAAAAAAACAAAAACAAAAACAAAAACAAGAGCTCCCAGCAGGGCGGTGGTGGTTCACACCTTTAATCCCAGCACTTGGGACCCAGAGGCAGGCGGATCTTTGAGTTTGAGGCTAGTATGGTTTGTAGAGGGAGTTCCAGGACAGCCAGGGCTATACAGAGAAACCTGTCTCGCAAGAAAAAACAAAAACAAAAACAACAACAAAATCCCTTCCGCATCTCGCCCAGAACTTCCGTATACTTCTTAGGCCCCTTCTAGGACATCACCTCTGCCTGTATGGTGGGCTGCCATATGTGGGTGTGGTCCAGGAGAGGATCCCTAGGCACATGGTGGTCACTTGCTCCAATGAGTCAGTGTCCTCTGCTGCTGAGTACCTCTAGGGCTCACTATTTTGTTGGAGACCTGTCCTTCCCACCCCACTGCCTCTGATGAGAAAGGCTGCCTGGGAGTGCAGGTCTCCAAATCCGGTTCTTTTTGTGGGGCCGGGCCCTGGGAGCTACCCAGAAGGGAACCCAGTCGAGACTTTCCCAGCGTGGGTAGCCATGATGATTCAGCCCTCCAGCCTCAGGCGGCCGGTGGGGCTCTGGAGACAGACTTGGCGTCCTCTGGCAATTCATAGGACCTTGCTGTCTGCTAGAAGGAAGGCAATCGGATCTTGTTGGGGAAGGTTTTCAGGGTGGCCCAGAATACAAAAGCACCCAAGAGAGGGTTTTATTTCCTCCCACTGCCGGGGAGGCAGCTGTAATCCAGCCTTTCGGGCCACATTCTGGGGCGGAAATGGGTGAAGCGTCTGACTTAGCTCCGAGCTAAGGCTCTGAGGCGGCTCCAGGCTGCTTTTGCATAGTATTGGGGAAAGGTTCTGTGAAAAAGGGGACCTGGCTGATGGAAGCGTAAAGCGCACACATTTTTCTTCACGTGTCTCACGTTTCCAAGGGGAAGAACAGGCGCATGGGTGCTTGTGACGGATTCCATTCATCAGAATGCCGGATGGACGTCCTCTAGTCCGGGAAGCTGGAGGCGGGGCCCTCTAACCTCCAAGTGGCTTTGAACACGCCTTGTATTGCCCTGCCTGCTCTCCATTGTGTGTCGCCAGGAGGGACCTGGCGGCTGCTCGCATAGTATGCTGTTTGTTTAGACAGGAAAATGAGAGATGGCTCAGTAGTTCAGAGTGCCTGCCTGCTGTTCCTGTAGAGGTCCTGAGTTCAGTCCCCACACCCACGTCAGGTGGCTCATAACCACCTGTCACTCCAGCTCCAGAGGGAGTCTGCCTCTGGGCTCCTCGGGTAGGGTCACACAGACACGTAATCCAGAAAAGACCAGAGGTGGGGTGCTTTTAGACCTCAGCACTTGGGAGGCAGTGGTAGGTAGAAAAAAAAAAAAAAAAAAAAAAAAAAAAAACAAGAAAGATGGAGCCAGGATGATTAGAGAAGGACTTGATGTCTTTCTCCTAGGCTTCCCCGAGCAACCAACAGCAATCATTAGAGGACTTTCTCTGGCTGGATCCCCATCGCCCTACCTAATCTGCATAGGGAACCAACAGGCGGCCCAACCCAGGAGTCCTTGGCCCAGGAAAGCCAGGTAGAAGAATGTGCTTATCAATGAAAAGACCACCAAAGGCCATTTCCTCAGAGGTTGGCTGTTATAGCTATAAAGGCAGTTGGGAGGAAAAAAAAAATGGAGCCAGCTGTGGTGGCTCCTGCCTGTAGCCCCAAGGCTCGGCAGGCCTGAGACTAGAAGACTTGAGAGTTCTAGGCTAGCTTGGGGGTACACTGAGAGACCCCGTCTCAAAGCCATTCTGTTCCTTATTGCTTAGGGAGGCCGGGTGAGATGACTCAGTGGCTAAAGGGCTTTTTTCACGAACCCGAGGACCCGAGTTCGATCCCTGGACCCCACAGTTGGAGAGAGCCAACTCTTACAAGTTGTCCTCCACAAAAGCATGTCTACACTCACATCGTCATCAACAAGAACAATAGTAATACGTTGAATTTTAAAAAGAAAACTGTGAAAATTGCCTTGTACGTTTTCAACCTGGTATTGCACCCTCAGCTAGGGAAGGCCTCCTTGGTGAGGGTTCTGTCATATTCCCTGGTTCCCTCCACCACAGGTGTCCTAGCCTCCACCGATACAGCGGTGGCCCATCATTTACAGGTAGGATCCTGAGAGAATGTCGTGAGGAATAAACCAGGCAAGTGGCTGGCTCTGAGGTTCCTCCTCATGTGGCCAGACCATGTGGTGCTGCCTCCCACGCTCCTGCTGTTCTCCGGGGAGATCGTGGACAGCCTTCTCCTCGAAAGACTGGGTATGGCTGGATGGTCTGCCTGCGTGTGTGCCCGTGTGTCTGTACCCAGGGTTTCCTGGCCAATGGAGCTAGTTTCTGGAGCCAGCTCTGCATATGCCTGAGGTATGTTGGCTACACAGAGGCAGCCATCCCCCTGCTTCCATGTGCAGGACTTACTGGTGGCCAAACCACCTTCTGCTTGTTCCTTGACTCTAGGTCCAGGGCTGTATAAACCAAGCTCTGTGTGTTAACCTGAGGAAGGATGGACATTAGTCTGGTTGGGGAACGGAGGACAGGTGCCCACCATCTGCCAGCCTACTGAACCACACCAGTGGGATGTGAGGAAACTACTTAGTGTGTTGTTGTGTTCAATGTATCTGATCTGAAACAAAAGCAGTTTTTAACAGTAGGTAGATTTTTATTTCTAGAAATAACATTGGTTATTTCTAGAAATAACATTGATGAACTGAACAAACAAGCTTGTTAGAAGCTTTGAAAGGTAGAGTCCAGTGGACAGCACCCATCATGTAGTAACTTGTTTTAATGGTTTCTTAGCTCTGAGCATCTTGAGATTGAGATGTCACCTAAATATGATTGCGACTACGTCATGAATATGTCAAACGTAAATATGCGATGTGAATATGCATTCATTTGTACTTCCAGAAACCTCAGAGAGGCCACGGCTGTGGGCTCAGCAGTAAAGCCCTTTTCTGGCATGTGTTAGATCCTCAGTTCAATTCCCCATCACTGCCAAGCTACAAACAGATCCGTAAGCCAGGTTGTCGGGGGCAGGAGGCATCACACCCGTGCTTCTAGCCACCCCTCCCTCGGGCAGTCCTGTGCGCTCAGAAATTGGGCCTGTTCCCCACACACAGGCGAGAGGCTGTTCCCCACCTCCCCACCCCCGGCTGCAATAAAATTATGAATGGAATCCAGACTGCTTTTGCCCTTTCTCCCTCTTTTAGGAGAAAAACTCACTGTTGTCTATTTTGATGATTTACCTCAGTATTTTAATCCCCTGCCCTCTCATATAAAAATATGAATTATTTTTATTAGGAAAAAATTGAGGCACACAAAAATATTGGGGATCATGTGACTAATATACATGTACTTATCCCTCAACTTGACAAGTCAGACACAGCTGACATTACAGCTACCTTGGATCCCATTCTTTTTTTTTTCCTCTCTAGACGCTGTCTCCTATTGGAACACTTTATTTATTCATTCATTCATTTATGGTTTTTTGAGATGGGGTTTCTCTGTTTAGCTTTGCGCCTTTCCTGGAACTTGCTTTGTAGACCAGGCTGGCCTCGAACTCACAGAGATTTGCCTGCCTCTGCCTCCCAAGTGCTGGGATTAAAGGCGTGCACCACCACCGCCCTGCTATTTATTTATTTATTTACTTATTTATTTATTATGTATACAATGTTCTGCCTGCACACATCCCTGCAGGCCAGAAGAGGGCACCAGATCTCATTCTAGATGGTTGTGAGCCACCATGTGGTTGCTGGGAATTGAACTCAGGACCTCTGGAAGAACAGCCAGTGCTCTTAACCTCTGAGCCATCTCTCCATCCCCTATTTATTATTTTTTTTTAAAATATGATTTTATGTGTGTGAGTGTTTTGCCTGTGTGCATGGATGTATATTGTAAGTGTACTTGGTGCCCGAGGAGGCTAGGGTGTTGGAACCCCAGGAACTGGAGTTACAGGCAGTTGTGAGCCACCACGCAGATGCCAAGAACTGAGCCTGGGGCCTCTGCAAGGACAACAGGTGCTTATAATCACCCGGACCATCCCTCCAGTCCCTCTGAACCTTTTAGTTTTAAGGGTTTGTATGTGTATGTGTGTGTTTGGGTGCCCAAGGAGGCCAGAAGAGGGCATCAGATCTCCCGGAAGCTGGAGTTACAGGTGGTTGTGAACTGTCCAATGTGGGTGCGGGGAATGTGCTTTCTAGAAGAGCAGCGAGTTCTCTTAATGGCCGAGTCCTCTCCAGCCTCGTTGTCCTGGACCTGATGCTGGTCATTTCTGTACGTGCTTTTGCACTCACACTGTACGTGCCTATAATTAGCTTCTAGCACCGTAACTGCAGTTGTGGTTCCTGAATTCAAGCAGGACTTGTGGCATTGCTTTGTGTGGTTTTAAATGTTCAGAATTGGTGCTCTGCTGTATGTACTCCGCCAAATTCTTTCCTTCAGCTCCGTGTTCTATTTAGGAGGACTTTTTTCTTTTTCTTTTTTTTTTGGGGGGGGGACTTTTTTCATGTTGCCCCATGGACTTATTTCAGCTGCTCTATGCTGTGACAGCGTGCACTTCCCCACAGTTAATCTCGCCACTCTTTGGACAGGTGTTTGAGTCTCTAGGTTTTCAGATAATACTGTGTACATGAGCTACGTTTGACTCCTTTTAGCCCCTGAGCAGGCTTCTGTAGGCTCTAAGCTGCCCTGTTATGAAGTGTTTATCTCCGGCTCCTGCAGCTGTAAAGCCAGGGGCCAGCAGCTACCCTGTGATTTTGGGCCTCACGTTGGGCACCAGAAGAAGCGTTCATCTAATTGTTCTTTATCAGTGAAAACTCGGGGGAAGAACCTGAATGATTGGAGAAGCATCAGTGAAGTGGCCCAGTGACCTCCTATCTCTCTTATTCCTCCATCCAGAAAGACCGAGACCCTCCTAAGCCCCGCCCTACTTGTCTATCTGTCCTCAGTCCTCCAAAATTTTGGTCAGCTAGAGGCTAGCTCCACCCTCTGATTCGAAGCAAACTTTATTGACAGTCTTGAGAGCATCAAAATGCGATCCGAATATCACACAACACCTTTACCTCACCAGGAATGATGAGGTGGAGGGTGTATTCCCACTTTGCCACTTACCAGATTTGCCCAATTGTTGGCCCTGGTGGTCTTGCCCAATCACACTCTCCCACCAGAGAGTGTGGGCCATTCGCCGATCTCGCCAACCATGACCCTTGGTATAGTCAAACTTTTACATCTATTTTCAATTTTTATCATGTTACGTTTAATTTCTTTATTTACGTGTGTTACGTGCCGCGATGTGTGGAGGTCGCTTCTCTCTGTCCACCGTGTGTGTGTGTGTGTGTGTGTGTGTGTGTGTGTGTGTGTGTGTGTGTCGGGGATCGAACTCAGGTTGTCAGGTTTGGCTGGCACTTTACCTTCTGAGCCATCTGGAGGTCCTTAACCCTTTCCATGTTTGTAACAGAACACTTCAAGTCCATTCACATCTCAGCACGGGAGCCCATAGTAGAGACTAGCCTGTCTCCTGACTGGCCTTATCAAATGGCTTGGGTTGTTCACAGTTTCAGCAAGTGAACCTGACCGCCTACGTGTGAGTGGTTCCCCACCCTCCCCACACACCCCCAAAGCTGAGAGGCTTTTGTATGGGTCCAGGTGGCTGCTGAGCAACCCCCCCCCCTCCGTGGATCAGCCTGTGGCAGAGCAGTCTTATCTGTCTCCGAAACGTGCCCAGCACTCCCTGTTCAGACAAAACCAAGCAACAGCCTCCTGTCTTGGGCTGTCTTCCATAAAAGGAGAGGGTGGATGCGCACTGTGCTTCAGGGAAAACTGAACGGAAGGTGAGGCTTGCAGCCCAGCCCTTTGCACACAGTAACTGAGCCTGCCCAGTGCGAGCAGAAAACGTCAGCGCAGGCTCAGTTCAGTCCATGCTGACTCTCGGCTCCGGACTCCAACACCTGCAGGGAACCTCCCTGTGGGATGGAGGTGGCAGGGGTGGAGTAGGGGGTGGGGGAGAAGTCACCCTGTGCCTGCAACACGCTGTCTTCTTCTTTGATTTTTTTTTTTTTAATTTTAGTATGTGTGTTTGCACATTTGCATGCAGGTGTATGTGTGCACACGTGTGTGTGTGGAGGCCAGAAGTTGTATCACCCTCAGCTTCTTTTATTTTTTGAGACAGGGTCTCTCACTGAACCCGGAGCTCACCAGTTTGGCTGGACTGGCTGGATCCACCCTATCTCTGCCCTTCCCCTGCTCCCTCAGCGTTGGAGTTACAGAGACGATGCTGTGCCCAACTTTATTTTGTGGGAGCTAGGGAATCCAGACTCGGGTCCTCACACTTGTACACCATGTACTTTACAGATGGAGCCATCTCCCAGCCTTGATTGTTCTCTAAAGATATGATTTCTCTATGTAGTTCTAGCTAGCCTGGGACTCATGTAGTTCAGCCTGGCTTCGAACTCATAATCCTCCTGGCTCAACCTCCCAAATGCTGGGATTTATAGGTTTACACCACTTCCACCTTCTTGGCTTCAGAGAAGGCTGACCCTGTAGCAGCCACTGGGATTTTGATAACCCATTGCCTCTGCCTTGCTTGTCGGTTGATGGACACTTGAGATAGTTCTCCTCTTGGCTGTCACGTAATTGTACTGCAGTGGACATGTGAGCACACGTTTGTGGGTGGACGTTCGCTTCTGTGCGTCTCCTCTCTGAATGTGCGGGAATAGAACTTTTTGTGATACACTAAGACCCCCCCTTCCCCAAGTGGTTAAGTGGAGGGGGGCGCAGGTGTTCCCCTGACTCAGAAACCCACCCTGGACTCTCTTGCTGCAGTTTAGGGAAAACAGATCCAAAGAAAGAAAGGATGGGTGGGGAGAGGCAGAACTGGACCATCCAGGTCCCATCCTCCCCAGCACCAGCTCCACTCTGCGCCATTTGGAAAGGGAACCGATCCAGTAAGTTCATGTACAGTGAAATGTTAAGGATTCGCAGATGACCCCTGTTGACCTTTGCCCTGATAATGCGGTAAGCTGCCATTGATGCCATCAGTTGGCGGACACATGCAGATTGTCTTCCGTGGCATCACTTGCTCCGGACCTCATTTCTCTCAGGGACCCTGGGGCTTTCCACGGCCCTGTCCAGATGGGTGGGGTGAGTGGAATGGAAGACCCGGGCTACCATTATAATAAAGACGTAGCACCCCTGGGTGAGGTTTTATTCCATTTCCAAAATACTTGATTCAAAAAAAATGTTTTGTTGAGTTCTTCCAGTGAGCTTGAAAGCAAAGAACATGTTTGTTCCCGCATTTTCCATCGGGTGGCAGATGAGGTCCTAGAAGTAGAGTTGTGTCATCCTTGACACTGTGGGGTGCTCTCTTGCTGTGGCTACAGAACTAGGACTGTGGTCCTGGACTTCAGACTCCCAGAGCCACTGATGGGGCTCAGGGCAAGCTGCCCTTAAAATATGGTCCCAAAGCCAGAAGGATTTTTCTGGTATTCTCATGCTCACCATACCCAGAGCAATGGAAGATTCTGAGCAAGCAGACCCCTAGTAGTTCCCCCAAATTCGTTTATATTGAGTCTTGCTGTGTAGCCTGGGTTGTGGACTGGGATTTCAGGCCCGCGCCAAGGCACCCAGCTCAAAAATTCTCATGTGATGAGGATGCTGCGTCTCTCTAGAGATAAGAATATGGACACATCAACCTACCCTGACCTGCAGGGCTTATAATGTGGCCATTAATGACCTTATTGTGCTTGGAAAAACTGCAGGCCTCACAGACACGGAAATTGTCTCGGCTCCCAGGGCAACACAGGCCAACAGCAACAAACTCAGACAGCTTCCCTTGTTCCTCACACCCCTTGCCAGGAGGACCAGGATAATACCCTGAGGTCAGGGCCAAGGTCCCACCTGCCTGTGACCTTGGCACCTATTAACAAGTGCAAGTTGGGGAGAGAGGTCAATACCATGCCGGGGAAGAGAACAAAGCTGTCACATTGAACCAGCTAAAAATTCAGGAGGCTGTGTGCCCTTTGGGGAAAGACAGCGTCCCTGGAATGCAGCCGGACGGGAACAGCCAGACTCCATCCTGGGCTTCCTGTGGCTAGCCGCGGAGGGAGGGAGCCTCCAGCCTCCCAGTTCCCAGTGTCCTAGGCTCTCAAGCAAAGGTGACTTCTGAGGTGCAGACAGTTTTCTCTCTCGGGATACGGCAGTGGAGGGAGGTGACTAGGCCAGAAATGGAAAGCCCTGACTCAACCCTTGGGGGAGCCATGATAAGCCACTCCCATCGGCATTGTTAAAATAGCAGGCGTGACATATGGCAGACCCGGGGACGCCTCAGAGTGTAGGCATTCCAGATACGCATCGTGGCTTTTATCTGAACATTTTGTCTAGAGAACAGGGACACTCGCTAGGGCCGTGAGCTCTCTCACTGGATTAGATACCAAGGCAGGTGGCGCCCAGGATCCTTGCCTGCCTAGGGCACCGAGCCCTGATTACCCAGGAAGCCACAGCCCCTCACCTGGCTGCTTAAGGTGCCCATGGGTGTGTTCTGGGTGACCCACAATCACCCCACCAGGGATTGGTTGCTGTCTCTAAGCTTTCTAAGCCACTTCACATTTGTTCTCAAATTTGTTAAGTGGAGAGGTGTACTGGGTGGTTTTGTGTGTGAACTTGACACAAGCTAGAGTCATCAGAGGAAGGAGCTTCAGCTGAGGAAATGCCTCCTTGGGATCCGGCTGTAAGGCATTTTCTCAATTAGTGATCAATGGGAGGGCCCAGCCCATGGTGGGTGGTGCCATGCCCGGGCTGCTGGTCCTGGATTTTTTTTTTTTTTTTTTTTTTGGTTTTTTGAGACAGAGTTTTTGCCTGTCCTGGATCTAACTCTGTAGACCAGGCTGGCCTTGAACTCACAGAGATCCGCCTGGCTCTGCCTCCCGAGTGCTGGCATTAAAGGCATGCGCCACCACCGCCCGGTGGTCCTGGATTCTATAAAAAAGAAGGCTGATCAAGCCAGGGGAAGCAAGCCAGTAAGCAGCCCCCTCCATGGCCTCTGCATCAGCTCCTGCCTCCAGGATCCTGCCTTGTTTGAGTTCCTGTGCTGACTTCCTTCAGTGATGAACAGCAATGCTGAAGTGTGAACCAAATCAACCCTTTCCTCCCCAACTTGCTCTTTGGTCATGGTGTTTCATCACAGCAACAGAAACCCTGAGACAGCAGCTAACAAGGCAGGAGTCCTTCACTTCTGGAGACAGAGAAGGAAACTGAGGCGCAGAGAGCTTGAGGGTCACCTACCAGCACTGTCAGCCCGGGCTTTCATATCCAGCTCCAGGCTCTCCTGAGCAGCTGCATGGCAAGACCTGGTCTTATAAAACAAACCCCCAAACAAGCAACAGTGAGGTTGGAAGGATGGCCCAGCACCTAAGAGCGACGGTTATTTTCCAGAGGACCCTTGTTTAGTTCCCAACACCTATATCAGGGTGCTCACAACCACCTGTCACTCCAGCTCCAGGGCATCTGATGCCCTCTTCTGGACACGTACACACTAATAATAAAAAGAAATTTAAAAAACACTGGTGCTGGGGAGATGGCTCAGGAAGTAAACTAGATGCTGTGTTTGGATTCCCAGAACCCACAGAGAAGCCAGGTACAGGGAGGGGCTAGAGAGATGGCTCCGTGGTCAAGAGCACCTGTTAACTCTTGCGGAGGACATGAGTTCGGTTCCCAGCACCCACATGGTGGTCCCCAACCACCTGCAACTCTAGTTCCAGATCTTCTATACTCTGTGAGCGTGAGACATGTACGTGGTACATATAACATTGCAGGCAAAATAATCATACACCTAAATTAAAAAAATAATCTAGGTACAGTGTGAAGAGGCTGTAGTCCCAACACTGGGGAGGCTGAGTTAGGAGGACCCCAGGACTTGGTAGCCAACCAGTCTAGTTAAACTAGTGAGCTCCAGGTTCAGTGTGGGACTTTGCCTTTAAAAAAAAAAAAAGCCAGATGGGGTGGCACACACCTTTCATATGGGAGGCAGAGGCAGGAGGATCTCTGTGAGTTTGATGCCAGCCTCGTCTACATAGTCCCAGGATAGCCAGGACGGCACAGAGAAACCCTGTCTCAAAAAACAAACAACCGGGCGGTGGTGGCGCACGCCTTTAATCCCAGCACTCGGGAGGCAGAGGCAGGCGGATCTCCGTGAGTTCAAGGCCAGCCTGGACTACCAAGTGAGTTCCAGGAAAGGCGCAAAGCTACACAGAGAAACCCTGTCTCGAAAAACCAAAAAAAAAAAAAAAAAAAACAAACAACAAAAAATACAAATAAAAGGTAGAAAGGCTGAGGAACCTGACACCTACCTCTGGACTCCACAGGTATGTGCAGATAGGTGAATGTGAACAGGTACATACACAGTCAAACAAAAAGAATCGGGGGATGGGGGGGGCTCCTTTTCCTCTTGAGTTGTGGATAGAGTTGTAGGAGTCCTTGGGGTTCAATCCATGTTCACTGAGGCAGAAGGAAGGGTTATGCTGAAGGACTGTGTGTCAGCCCGGAGGAGGAAGAGCAGTGGTCTTGTTTGTGTTTTTGCTCTGGAGACATTTGAGCCAGGCCTTTGGAGAACCTCCTCAGGGAATTCAATTTCCCGACTCATGCCCTCCTGTTCTGGTTCCTTAGTGACTTGCAGATTGCTCGGTACCCTCTTACGGGAACATGAGAATCTGATTAGCTTTAGGGCCCTGGTGTTCTGCTGGGCCCTCAGCCAGTTAAGGGCGATATATGAAGGGACAGAGGGGGTTAGGGTGATGGGACAGACGTGCTGGGCCGTTTGGGGGAAAAGGAGGCAGGAGGCCTTATCTAAGCTAGCAAACCCTCTGAGGCCTCCCGCCCGCCCGCCCAGCCGAGGAGCCACCCAGCCTCCCAGAAGAGCCACATCGTGGCACCAGCCTGAGGGCTTGGGGGCCACACTCGGGGCAGAAGACAAGGCACCTGCCCCTCAGGCACCAGCAGCAGTCCAGCCAGAGGTGTGTGTGGGCCATGCGCGTGTGCCTGTGGCAGCAGGAAAGACACACACCATGACATGTGTCCTGGGGCCAGCTGACTTCTCTAGAGAGGATACCTAAAGCTGGGGGGATGCTGAGGAGAGGGACGGACGGCGGCGCGGGGCCGGGTGGATCATGGCAAGTCCTGTGCAGAAGGTGAGTTGGAAGGTGGCTTGGAGGGAGGACCAAGAGGCCGGGAGGGGTCCATCGGCACGGTGTCGCAGGCCTCAGAAGACAGAGGCAGGCAGGTCTCTGTGAGTTCGAGGCCAGCCTGATCTTATGTATGCAGCACGTTCTGGGCCCCGCCAGTCTCAAAAGACCAAAAGCAGGACTCACAGAAGCCACTGGGTGGTGACTCTGCAAGGGAGGAATTGGGGTGAAATACTGCCCGAGCATGAGCGCGCTGGTAGTCATGACTGCTCCGGGGGAACCCCCAAAGGATCGTAGATGCCCCCCCCCCGCTCCCCACAGCTGACCCCATCCCTCACTCAGAACCCGGCTGCCAACAGTGGAAACGATACCAGTTTCCTCCATGGCCGCCGTCCGTCCGCAGCAGTGAGGTGGGGCCGCCTGCGGGAAGCCACGTGTGGTATAGGAAGTAGACTGGGAGGTACTGGGCTGGTCCTGAGACGGCACCAGCCACAAGGCACGGTCTGGTTGGTGGGCCCGCGCCTTCCGGCTTCGCTATGATGGCTGAACGTTCCCCCCATGACGACTGGGGAATGGGTGGGTACACGCGCAACCAGCCCCCGAGGGGAAGTGGACTGGGCCTCCTGGAATCGTTCATAGCTGTGGCACGCTCTCTGCCCGGCTCAGCGGGCACACTGCTCGGGGGCTGGCTGGAGTTGCCACAGCAGCGCCACCTGCATTCCTTGGTCACATGCCCCCCGGGGAAGCCCCTGCCCTGGCTCTTGAGGATACCCGTGAATGCAGTCCACCATAAAATTGTAAACTCCCTTAGGACAGTATGAGATTTCTTTTTACTTTGTTTTGTTTTGTTTTCGAGTCAAGGTTTCTCTGTGTAGTCTTGGATGCCCTGGAACTCACTCGGTAGACCAGGCTGGCCTTGAACTCACAGAGATTCTCCTGCCTCTGCCTTCCCAGTGCTGGGATTAAAGGCGTGCGCTGCCACCGCCACCTGGCTTCTTTTTACTTTATTTATTTATTTGTTTGTTTATTTTTTCCCCGAGACAGGGTTTTTCTGTGTAGCTTTGGTACCTGTCCTGGATCTCGCTCGGTAGACCAGGCTGGCCTCGAACTCACAGAGATCGGCCTGGCTCTGCCTCCCGAGTGCTGGAATTAAGAGCGTGTGCCACCGCCCCGAGGCTTCTTTTTGCTTTTTTAAAGGAAAACTGGATTTGGGTTCATGAGCATGAAATTTCCGTTTCGGTTTTGTTTTTGAGACAGGCTCTCGCCTGATCTCGGGCTGTCCTGGAACCCACTATGTAGACCAGGCTGAACTCAGAGATCCACCAGCCTCTGCCTCCCACGTGAATGCTGGGATTAAAGGCGTGGGCCATGTAGAGTGCACTGTGCGGCAATGTCAGAAGTTTGGACCCGTCTGGTTTAGAGGAAAGAACATAGGACCACTTTAGTTCCCTCACTGGCCAGGTGAGGACCCTCTCTGACCTGTAGCTTTTCCTTGGGGCAGTGGAATGAACGTGTTCTGTGTTCTTCAGACAGTGTGGTGTGGACCAGCTTCTGAAAGGGCTCGCACAGTGGAGGCCTTTGTAGATGAAGGTCACTGAATATACCCCTAGGATGGATGGCGGGAAGGGCAGGGTAGGAAGGCTGAGGGGCTGCCAGGAACACAAAGCCAGGAGTCAGATTTGAGCTGGCACCGTCCCATCCTTTGTCTTGTGTTCAGTCAACCTGGGTCCCTAGCGGAGCTCCTGTGCGGCTCAGGCAGGTCTTCAGAGGAGGCAGTTCTCGGAGGGGAGAGGAAGGTGGAGTTAGGGAGCCAGGGTTAACAATGGATTTCCAGTTTCACAAAGCAAAATTCCCAAGCCGGTGTCTCACGCGTGTTTGTGAGGGCGGGAAAGCACGCTGAGGAGCCAGAGTCCTCTCAGCAGGGGTGTCTTGGGGTGGGAGAGAACTTACACTTTTTGTTTTGGGGCACAGGAGTGTCTTTGACCAGTCTAAAAAATAAGTACATATTATTGTTGTTTTTTTCTTTCTGTCTGTCCATCCATCCATTCATCCACCCACCCACCCATCCATCTACTGACCTATCTTGAGATAGAGTCTCGTGTAGCCCGGGATGGTCTTGAACTCTGTGTGGCCAAGGATGACCTTGTACTTCTGACCCTCATACCTCAGCCTCCTGAGGGCTGGCATGACATGGGGCGCTCAGCTTATTGCCGCTTAAAAGCGGCCAAACTGAAAGTGCCCTGGGGGGTCGGGGCGCAACCTCTCACTTGCCCCATTTTTTTTTTTTTTTTTTTTTTTTTTTGCATATTGTCACCTTTGCCATTTTCTACAAAGCGCATCCATGTTGGAGCTCTAAAGCTCACTCCTAGAGCTAGAACCCTTTGCTGCCCTTTGCTTTTGCAGAGAACCCAAGTGGCTCCAAGGTTTCCAGTGAGGCCTTCTGGCCTCCGTGAGCACCAGGCAGGTATGCAGTGCACATACAGACATACGGGCAGCCATGCATGCAAAATAAAAAGGAATGTCATCCCCCCCCCCCCCCACAGGGTTTCTCTGTGTAGCTTTACGCCTTTCCTGGAACTCACTTTGTAGCCCAGGCTGGCCTCAAACTCACAGAGATCCGCCTGGCTCTGCCTCCCGAGTGCTGGGATTAAAGGCGTGTGCCGCCGCCGCTGCCGCCACCTGGCTGTTTTGGGTTTTTTTTAATGAAGTGGGTTAATATAATTTGTAGTAATGTCATTCTTAAGGTATTTCTTAAGAACGAAGGGAGTCGAGAGCACATGATTATGTCACCCAGGGTTGGGGAAAGAATGCTTGTCGTTCATTCTTTGGAATGATTAAAGTCTTGATCAGCATCTGGAAGATGAAAGTGTTGTCCCCATCTCAAAAGTGAGACAAGCAGGGTTGAGGAAGATTAAGCAACTCACGGAAACCACATAGCTAAGACGTGCCGCCGGGTCCTTAATCTGAACCCAGCTGTTGGCCCAGAGCCCCTGTGTTCTTTCTAACACACGAGACAAAAAAGGGGGTGGGGAGCCCCAGGTGAGGGGTTACACTATCTAGAATCCAGACATCGCTTCCACTTAGAAGCCCTGTGACTGTGGATCCATGGCTCTCAATGTCCTCTAACATGGAGTCGATGGCCTTTCCTGGTGGCAGGGAGAAAAACAACCAATTACTGAAGCCCCTGCTTCATGGCTGGCACGTGGCCTGACAGAGCCCCCCGCCAGCGTTAGCGCCAGTGACCTCCGTCAGCGCCAAACACCCCCCCCCCCCCCCCCCCCCGTCTCCCCGTTTCCGTCCCCTGGAAAAGGGAACTGAGCCTGTGTTGAAATCTCTGCCGCACGTGTGCCAACTTCTTAACCCTTTGCTCCCAGCGGCCCAGTTTGCCTCTGTGAAATGCCTTGCTTAGAAAACTCAGTTTAGAGGCCTATGTTTCCGATTCCTGTGGCTTTGCCTCATTCTTACCTTTTTTTTTTTGTTTGTTTGTTTTAAATCTCTGAGTCAGGGTCTCATGTAGCTCAGGCTGGCCTTGAACTCCCTACGTAGATGAGAGTGACTTTGAAAAATTTTTTAGTGTGTGTTTGTGAATGATGTGTGCTGTACGCATACATTTGTGTGGGGGTTGTGTGAGCACATGTATACATATGTGGAGGCTGGAGGAGGACATTGGGTAGCTCCCCCCTTTTTAAAATTTTTTCAAGCCAGGGTTTCCTTGTGTAACCCTGGCTGTCCTGGAACTCGCTCTGTAGACCAGGCTGGCCTCGAACTCACAGAGATCCACTTGCCTCTGCCTTTTGAGTGCTCCCAGGCATGTGCTACCTTTATCAACCTCTACTGTGTGTTGTGTGTGTTGTGTGTGTTGTGTGTGTGTGTGTGTGTGTGTGTGTGTGTGTGTGTGTGTAGTGGTCATTTCTCAGTGACCTCAAAGGTCCCTGTTGGGCTGGTTAGTTAGTGGGTTTATAGGACCCACCTGCCTCAGCCTCCTAACACTGAGGATTACAGGGATGTATAGAGTATGTGTGAATCTTACTGGAGTGCTGGGGATTTGAACTCAGGTCCTCTTACTTTCACAGCAAGTGCTCTTACCCACTGAGCCATTTTCCCAGTCCTGACCTCGAACTTGGGTTCCTCCTGTCCCTCGCTCCCACATGCTAAAAATCATAAGCTTGGGCCACCACACGTGGTTCACGTGGTGGCGCTATGGGTGGAGCCCAGGGCTTCCTGCATGCTAGGCAACCACTCTAGCGATTTGAGTTACGGTCCCAGCCCAGGTTTCCTTAATTTTAAACAACGTCTTAACCGTGTAGACACGGCTGGGCCTCATGCTTGCCATCCTCCTGCCTCGGCTTCCTGAGTGCCAGCATGACAGGTGTGTATCACCCCTCCCAGCTGTCTCATTCTCAATCCCCATGGAGAGTGAGTGAACGGGAGAGGGAGTGAAATTTTCCATGACCAAGCCCCTCCTCCGCAAGTGAAAATGCCCACGTTGCCAGTGGTTACTGGCAATCCTGTCACGGCCGGCCCGCTCACTTGGGCATGTCTAGTCTTGAATTGTTTTCTGTGCTTGTTCTTTTGGGATCAGGAGGTGGGACTGGAGTCAGGCACAGCCATGTGGGTGAATAGATTCCTGTGCCAGGCCACCAGTTCTTTCACTGGACAGAGGGCTTTTGGCCAGGGGACTTGGCAAGGTGGCGGTCTTTCTGCTGATGGCGTCTGCTGCCTCAGCGTAGGTCCGTATGGGAGGTGCTGAGCTTCAAGGCCCTCTTGGTCCACACTGAAGAATAGTGAGGTTCCGACCCTCATGGTTAGGACTGGTACCACCTGGGATGATGGCATAGGCCCTGGAGTCTGATGTGGCTCAGGTAAGAGCTCCAGGTCTGGCTTGGCATGGGGGTACCAATCTCCCTGTCGGCCTGTGATCCCTGTAGACCCATGTGATGTACCATGTACCAGAGTGAGCACATGACAGCCGAGGGCTTCCATCATAGCTCTTGGGGGTCCCAGTCATGTGGCACGATGTTCCAAAGCCTGAGGCTTGTGAGAGAAGCCACCCGAAGATGTGCTGTACTGAGCCCTCCCCATGATCAATTATAAAACAGAGGAACAGGAGGGAGTCTGGGGTCACCAGCGCCCAGCCAGGGCACCCAGGCAGCAGTAGATGAGACTGTGGACTGTGTGTGTGTGTGTGTGTGTGTGTGTGTGAGTGTGAGTGGTTTGTGGGTGGGAGGACTTGGGGGAGAGGTAAATATCTAGTTCTCTGCTGACTCATGTGACTCTCTGCCTCCCGAGCCGGGATGGACTGTATCCCTGGAACTGTGAGCCAGAATAAATCCCTCTTTCCATTAAAGCAAGCACGGCCTCTGGAGAAGGGCGGATACATGCAAGCTTGGGGCTGTAGCCATCTTGGCAGGAGTGAAGATGTGCTAAAGGGAGGCGTCGCCCTCCCTGGCCCATTAGGCCTTTGAGACAATGGACCCCACGGAATTGAAATTCCCCCAGGAGGCTCACACTGGGAAAGGAAAAGGCTGGAGTTCTGGTACCAGGCAGAGGAGGAGCTTGTCTTCAGATTTCCCCCGGTGCTGACAACTTGAGGGACCCTCCAAGATCCAGGAACTGAAACAGGGATGGCGTATGGTGGGAAGACCACACTTGACAGGGACTGCTTAGCTATGCATACCTTTTATCCTGTTTCCATCTGCACCTCATGTCAGGACCCCAAAGACAGACCTGGAGGTGCCTTCAAATTCCTGTTTGTTCCCCTTCAGTGTGGCCATATTGACTAAATCTCCTTTCTCGGCTTTTCATTAGTTCTTGTCTGTTTTATTGGCCTGTTGAGGACAGGTGGCCAAGCCAAGGCAACCAGAACGTGACCCTAACAACTCCCGGGATGCCAGTTTCTAGTTCCCATGTCTTTTCTGAGATAAGTTCTGTCCCATGGTGACTCATACACTTGAGCGAGGGAGAAGGGCCCCCCAACCTGCTTTTTCGTTTGAACTTCTTGGCCTCTCTATAGGCCAGGATCAACTTGAAACGTTGGCGTCCGTGATTAGTATCTGTACTGAGATAATCCTCCAGTTAGGATCGAGGATACCTGGGGAGTTTCGAGAGCCCTGCCTCTTCTAGAATCTTCTACCTATCCACCTGGAAGACCTCCACAGCTCCCCTCTTAGGTCGGCCCTCAAGGGTCAAGGATGGTTGCAGGGGGAGCCCAGGCTTGCTGGTGTGAGAGAGCGTACACCCAAGGTTGTGCTCTTTGGATGGATCACGGGGCTGCTTGTGGCCCCGCTCCTGCCGCTGTAAAGCAGGGATTAAGAAGCCTTCCCGACAAGGTCCTTCTGAAGGGCAGATGACACACACTGGATGTGAAAGCCCTTGGTTCATGGGAACCACACTATGATTACAGCAGGACTGACTCCAGTGGCCAGCAGCATCCAAGCTGCCTCCGTGCCAGGTGACTTGCAAAGCTCCATTCAACACACTTCCTTTCCCTGGGGCACCCACACTGTCAGAGGGATGGGCACGGGCATCACCAGACAGTCAGGACCTTGTATGAGGAGGTGGCAGGTGAGGCATGTCCAGAAAGCTGGGAGGGCCCTGTGACTATTTCTGGAGGGTCAGGCCCCTGCTGCCTGCAGACACCTTCTTGCTCCTTCGGAAGCTCCATCATCTCAGTTGGGTCCTCTTGGATGCTGGCTCAGGCTTGCCATGCGTTGGGATCAGGTCTGTATTTGTTGGCATGGCTCTAGGGACCCTGTGTGATGTCACTGGCTCTAGATAGGCTTCTTGAACTGTCTGCTCCATCCACATTGAGCTGATTTCCACCCACCTGTGGCTACACATGCACCTGCTTTTGCCTGGACCCACTTCCTGTCGCCCCCCTAGGGACTTCTCTAGCATGCTTGTATTGTGACCTTTGTTGATGCCCCCCAACTGAGGGCTCCATGCCTAGGCTGGTGCTACCAGCCTTGGGGTAGAACGCTGTGTGTCTCCGCCCAGGGCCATGTTTCTGGCAATTCCTATTCTGCTCTTTGTGGTTTCTGATTGTCCTTTATGTGGCTTTGTCATGACGGAGGAAGGAAAGAGTAGCTGGATGACGCGGGGGACTGGAGACAGTGATCCCTTCAGGCCACGGAGGATCAGTAGACGCCTAGCGCCATGGTTATCTATGAAACAGGAGACAGCAGGGCCTGGAGGGAGCCTGAGGCCTGGAGACCAGAGCAAACACAGAAGTGATTACAGTTCTGGCCTAGGGACTCTGTCCTTAAGTCAGGACATTTCTAGCCGTTCTGAACAGGGAGTACAAGATGCCATGCTCAGCAGCCAATCAACATCAAGGTCTTGTCAGTGTTACTGGGTTATAAATCTGGCCGCAAGGATCCAAAGTGGGGCGCTGGGGAGGTTGAGGCAAACTCCTCAGCACAGATACTGCGGAGGGAACACATGCAGGACACATGCATGATGCGTGCTGAGGACCACGGGAAAGGGTATCGCCAGCCTTGGGAGACTTGCGGTGAGCAAGTGACACCTGACCTGGATCTTCTCGAGGGGCTGGTAAGGGTTGGGTACCTGGGAAGAGAAGGCATCTCAGGTGGAGGTGACCACCGGCCCAGAGGAGCCTGAGGCCGCAGCAGCAAGAGCTAGGGGAGTGTGGTTGGGTGAGGGCAGAGAGCAGAAAGGGAGGGAACTGACCAGATCTGCCCCGGGGGGGAGGCTCCTGTGGTGATAGGTAGAGTGTGGAAAGGCAGACTGAGGGCAGCGGAGGCATCTCCAGATTTACTAACTCATGCTCAGCCGGGTTTCGTAAGTGGTGGAGAAGTCAAGAAAACGGTGATGAACCAAGACAAAAAAAAAAAAAAAAAAAAAAAAAAAATGCCAGTGGACACAAGACAGCGCCATGGACAAGGTGTCCAGTTCCTGTGAGCATAGAAGGTGCCAGGAACCATTCCCCCCACTGTGGTGCTTGGCCTTGTTGGGGCTAAGAAGGAACTTCCTTCTCCTGCCTCAACCTTCCTAATGCCAGATCCCCTGGAACTGGAGTTATAGATGGTTGTAAGCCACCATGTGAGTGCTGGGACTCAAACATAAGTCCTCCTCACGAATATTAGGTGCTCCTCACTGCTGAATCAAGAGGCAGGAAGCAGGAGACAGGAGCATGAAGATGGCTACATGGTTATATAGAGAGAGACCTTGTCCCAAACAAAACCAACTGTCTACGAGGGAGCTGGTGGTGTACGTAGCTCTGTGGTACACTGGGATTAGAGGGGTGTGCTGCCAGACCTGGGTTTGACCCAACCGAGTAACACCCCCAGCTCCCAGGAAACACTTTCTGAGAGACCAAGCAGAAAGGACAATCAGTGACCAACCCAGGGCTTTGAGATTAGGAGCCTGTGTCCTGGAAGAGAATCAGGGACCAGAAAGAAGTTCTAAGGTCAGAGAGATCTGTTTGGAGCTGTGAGCATGTTAAGCAGGCACAGAGTCCCCACCTGTGGGCATGGGGCCCCGGCACTGTCTCCAAACATTCTGAGGGTGGGGTTAATGCCCCTTCCTGGGACTAGCCACCCGCGTTCTCTGACAGTTCTGGCTCTTTGACTGACCACATCTGCCTTCTTAGAAATTATATTTGGGAGCGGAGAGATGGCTCAGCAGTAAGGGGCGCCTGATGTTCTTGCAGAGGACCTAGGTTTGATTCCTCACATGGTGGCTTACAACCATCTATAACTCCAGTCCCAGGGGATCCAGCACCTTCTTCTGGCCTCCGAGGGTACCAGGCACACACACAGCACACTCACATACACTCGGACAAAACAATCATACACATAAAATAAAAATAAATGAAACTTTGAATGAAGTCATTGCTCAAAGAAGCCCATTGGCACCTTCATCCATTTGTTCATTTAATTCATCTATTTTTATGAGAGTCTTACTATATAGTCCAGGCTGGCCTTGAACTTGTGATCTTTCTGCCTCAGCTTCCTGAATTCTGGCATTATAGGACACAAACACACACACACACACACACACACACACACACACACACACACACACACACACGGTTAAGTCCTAATTATTTCAGCTAAAGAAACAGAAATTCACACAACTCTAAGACAACAGAGCTAGGCCTTGAAGCCGTGTGGCTGGCCCTAGATCCCTTAGCCGGTTCTTAGCCGGTATGGTCTTGCCAACCTTGAAGAAGGAACCAGCCCCTTCTCACAGAGGGAAGGATGCCTAAGGTGCCACTGTTAGAGGAGGAAACCTGCCTGTATCATATCCTTGGGGACCAAACAGCATCTGCCATGTAGTATCCAGGCCTGGAAGGGGCCTTGGGGTTGTCTTGTTTGTAGGTGAGGAAGAGGGACAGAGGCACTTGAGGTCCTGCTGTGGGTGGCACAGTTGAGGGACTTGGGCAGCCTCCTCTGGTGTGACGTTCCCTCGAGGTTGCTCCAGTGTGTCTGGAGTTCCGAGTGTCCAGGCCACCCGCCACTTTCTCGCCCTGTGCCCCGCCAGGCTGGAGCTGAACGGAACCTACCTTGAACTCAGCCTCCTCCTTTCTTATCTCTCCCCCAGATTGATAAGTATCTGTATGCCATGCGGCTCTCTGATGAAATTCTGATAGATATCCTGACACGCTTCAAGAAAGAAATGAAGAATGGCCTTTCCCGGGATTATAATCCAACAGCCTCGGTCAAGATGTTGCCGACCTTTGTAAGGTCCATCCCTGATGGTTCAGGTGAGTCTCCGAGAGATCGGGCTCTTGGGTGTTCTGTGGGACCATCCTTCCAAACACTTGATCGCGTGTTCATTTTCAATCATTCACCATTTCTTCCACCTGTTCGTCCTTTGATCTATCTACTATCCTGCCACCCATCCACCCACCTACCCACCCATCTATTCTCCCATTGATCCGGTATCTTTCTTATCTATACATCAGCCCATCTGTCATACGTCTGCCAGGCACTGATGACACCACTTTGGACAATGCTGACCTGCCCTCACGGCAGGGCTATGTGACACTTGGAAAGTATAGCATTTAGGGGTTTGTAGGTACTGTGTGGGATTATCTTACGTCTCTAGCACAAACTAAAGCTTCGTTGAGAGAATCCCAAGCACCTGGATGTCTTGCCCTTGATAAGTAGCATGCCTAGTGGCCAGGTAGGGCTTGGACTGTGGGAGCCCACAGAGGTTTCCTAGTGAGATCTCAGCTTGCTTTACCCAGCAGGGCTGCATGAGGAGATGGCTGGACCACGGGCGTGGTTACCAGGTGTTTGGAAGGGTCTGCACTTGGCTGAGCTAGTGGGGAGGTCTCTTGCTCCATCTCTTGGCATTCCTTTAAAAAGCCCTTTAGAAGAGACAGAAGGGGCCGATGGATAAGGATCCAGGCCCTCGTGAGGCTATTCTGTGTTTCTCTCTCTGCCCTCTATCCTTCTATGGAAATCTCTTATCCCTCTCTCCTCAAGAGTACCCTGGGGAAAAAAGTGGGAGGGGGTCCCCCACATTGGACTCAGAGGCAGGGCATTCGAGTCCCCGTTTGGACAAATTCCCTACCCAGTATCAAGGTAGCCCCAGGAACTCTCTTCTCAGTGCATTCTTGTGGCTCCTGCCTGCGGCAGGGAATTGAAGCGCTTTCCCTGAGGCCTGAGGGCACTCCTCTCCAGGGCATTGGCATCCACTCTTCACTGGCCAAGTGGAAGCTGGGAGCCCAGGGCCTCATTTGCTCAGTCAGTGGCAGCCATTTTGCCCAGCCAATTCCCAGCGACTACTCCTAGTTTGCAAAGGTGCGTGCTGAAGCCACTCCAGTACCACGATGGGGTTCACTTCCAGCCTGCCGTGAGGGGAGCTGGGTTCCAGGGAGTCCGAGTTCATTCCTGTGAGTCTGGCCTCTGCCCTTCTGCAATTTCTGTCCTGCTCTGGAGGCCTGGATCTTCAATCACGTCTGAAGCAGCTCCTGGGTCCATGCCAGCAAAGCTGCAGCTTTTTACAGTCCCTTTTCCCAGGAAAGGGCTATGGCTGGGCCTTGCCGTGCCATCTGGCTGGAGCCGGAATAGTCCCGGCTATCGCTGGCCCTGGGAAAGTCCTCACTGAGTCTTGGGCCGGGTTACCCCGTGCGTGCGCTGTTCATGCTGTTCTAGAGATGGGATTCACCGTACACACATCGCTGTCTCCAGATCTGATGTTTCTTTGTTCAATCCCTGAGCTGGCTCCGACCCAGGACCTTGTGTTTCTTCAAGGGTTGGTTACCAGCCGTTCAGCTTTTGAAGCGGCAGCCGGCCGAACGACCCCAGCTGCTCTATCCCCAGCATGTTCTGGTGCCTGTGGTCGGGGAAGGGAGGCCCTTGGTGTGAAGTCTCACTTTTTCTTAGCCCCGGATGAGCCCATAAGCAGGCAAAGAATCTCTCCCGTGTCTTAGCTGAGTTCAGCCAGGCCTTTTAGCCGAGAGTGGGGAGGGCGGGGAGGGCATGGCAAGTGAGCTGGGCTTGGGGAGGCTTGGGAAGGTTACCTGATCCCCTGTGATCAGGGAGGAGGAGGAGGCAGGAGAGAGGAGGAGGAGGAGACGGCTTCTTCCTTTCCGAACTTGCATTTCAAACTGGCTCCTTCCAAGTACCCTTAGCTCAAGCAGTGCCCCTCCCCCACTTCCCCCACCATCCATTTCCAAGGTTGAGGGTCTCAAAGTGTGACACTAGTAACCTCGCCATCCCCGCCCCCACCATGCTTCCAGACAAGGCCCACTCATTTGGGAAATACCCCATTCTCTAGTTCCCTACGGGGATCTGAGGAAGATATGGAAGGCCCTGAGCAGTCCTGCATGAGAAGGACCCGTTTGCTTTAGCACAGCTGCCGTCCCCAGAGTCTGCTTCCATGTCTCCTCCATCTGGGATCACTCATTTAAAAAAAAAAAAAAAAAACAACTCTGAAATCTGCACTGCTTTGTGCCGTCTTCCATCTTTTTTTTCCCCTTTTCTTTCTGTTATTCCCACCTTGTTATTAGCCCAGTGGCATTTTTTTTCTTTGTTAATATTTCATCCAATCATGGTGTGTCTCTCCCAACCAGTGGTGACTTAAATGTGGTGACTCACATAGCTGTATACCCAGGTCCGGGACACGGTGACGGGGTTTGGGGAGCCGGAGCCTGCGGCTTGGGCCCTGGGCCTCCTATGGCCCCTGCCTGTTTCCTCCGAGGAGCCCAGATCAGTATTGACAACATAATGAGAGGGGAGGGGAGGGGAGGGGAGGGGAGGGGAGGGGAGGGGAGGGGATGAAGCCAAAAAGACTTGAACAACGACGACTATGGGATCCTCTGGGTCCTTGTCGTTTGTCCTGAGGGATGCCAGCCGTATCGGGTTAGGGCCCACACTGGTGACCTTTTCTTTACTTCAGTGGTTCTCAACTTTCCTAATGACCCCCTCCCCTCGACCCCTTTATATAGTTCCTCATGTTGTGGTGACGACGACCCCCCCCCCACACCCCCGCAACCATAAAATTACTTCTGTTGCTACTTCATAACTGTGATTTTGCAACTGCTATGAATCGTAATGTAAAGATCTGGTATGCAGACGGTCTTAGGGGACCCCTGTGGAAGGGCCCTTCGACCCTCAAGGGGGCCGCTGCCCATACCTTGAGAAATGTGACTTTACTTGCTCACCAAGAGCTCGTTCCCAAATAAGACCCCACCGACAGGTACCAGGGGTTAGGACTTCAACCCGTGGTTTTAGGGGAGACAGTACAGCTCACAGCCTATGCTATAGCTTTCCTTCCTACTCCTAATATTTATGAGGGGGCTCAGCTCACGTGCCCCGGACACGAGCATGCCACAGACATTGGTATTTATGCCCCAGCCACATTGTCCTCCGCCCCCCCCCCCACCAGCTCAGTCCATGCCCCTCTGGGGAGTAGGTTGCTACCTCCGTCATCTCGCCTGCCTCTGGGCTTTACTGATGGATCAGAAGCAGGTCTTGAGTGCAGGAAGTCTGAGTCTGAGGCGCTGTTCCCCTGTAGGAATGAGAATCATCACTCTTCACCTGTGGTAATGAGCCGAGCCACAGAATGAGGGCAGGAAAATGGGAATGAGTGCCCTGGACATGGCGCTTCCGGGGTGGGAGATGTGGTTTTTCAAGGGAGGAGAGGAGCCAGTCTCCACGTTCCCACTGTCCTTGACCCCAGTGGACTGGGTTGAGCTTGGAAACCGGCCATTTTTCAGGAAGGTTTTTTTTTTTTTTTGGAAATATATCTGACACATTCTAATATATACAGCTCATTTTTTTTTTATGAGCAAGTCTTCCTCTGGACATTATTGTATGTTAATTATATATGATGACAGTTTCATGGTGAAATGTTCTGCATGTTTATAGTGGATCTTGACCATATCCACCTATCATTACCCTCCCGTGCCCTCTGAGTCCCTTTCTTTCTTCATTTTTTTTAAATTACTTTTCTATTTTTATTGTTTGTTTGCTTAGGGATCACTCTGTTTTCTTAAGGGTTCTTATGGGATGCTGGATGAAGGATTTATTTTGAAGAGAATGAGCTCCCTACCAGCAGTTATACTACTGAGGGAGATGCCTCTGCCTTCCAAAGCAACCGCTGACCACCTACAGATAGTCCGAGAGGGGTGGGCGCTCGTGAGCTGAGCCCCTCTCCTAGTTACCACTATCTGCCTGTAAGTCCTCAGGGAGGGGGAGGCTTCATGCCTCCCCCTACTCATGGCAGGATTTGGGTCTAGTCTTCCACAGATCTTCTGCTGATAAACACAGCGGCCGTGAGAGCAAGAACGCAGTTGTCTTGTCTGTCATGTTCTGCAGGCAGCCCCTTCCAGCTCACTGTCTCACGGTACCCCCGTCTCCAGCTCTCATGTCCTTCCCATCCCCTCATCCACCATTTTCCCTGAGTCCTGGAGGGGTGACACTGATGTCCCATTTCTGGCTGAGCATCCAACAAACAGGTCCTTGTTCTCATCACTTTGACCAGTTGTGAGTCTCTGTATTTCCTGTTGTCCACTGTGACCAGGAGCTTCAAAGACAAGGTTGTCGGCAGCAGCATTGGCTCCTGAAACAAACATTCATAAGGCCACGTACCTTTTGATTTTTCCCAAAGATCTATCGATTGGTCTATCTATCCTATCTACCTATCTACCTACTTATCTATCTATCTATCTATCTATCTATCTATCTATCTATCTATCTTGAGGCAGGGTCTCACTGTGTAGCTCCTAGCTGACCTGGAACTCACTATATAGACCAGGTTGGCCTGCAACTCATAGAGATCCCCCTGCCTCTGCCTCCCAAGTGCTGAGATTAAAGGTGTGAGTTTTTTAATTTTTTTTAAATAATGTGTGTGAATGTTTTGTTGCAAAAATGTATGTGCACCATGACCTCTGAAGTCAGAAGAGGGCATCAAATGCCCTGGAATTGGAGTTAGGGATGGTGATGAGCCACCAGATGGGAACAGAACCCGGGTCCTCTGCAAAGTCCAACACTCTGTATTTTCCAGCTCCCTTGGACATGTTTATTGGACAGTACTTGCCACGAAGTTGCTCTGAGTTGATTGTGCCTCATTCCTGAGTCACAGGTTTCCCCCTGCCCCATTTAGTGCCAAGGATATTGTAGGTCTCGGTTAGCCTGGGAGCTGTGGGAAGCTGTAGATTCTTGGATGTTTGTTTCTCTCTCGTGGCTCATGGAAATGTTCTTTACAAAGGAGAAGCCATAAAACATTTCCTGGGAACGTACAGATGTACTATTACCTTCTTCCATGCAAAGCAGAATGATTTATAGCATATTTGGTCATATTTTTCCTTTCTTTCTTCCTTCCTTCCTTCCTTCCTTCCTTCCTTCCTTCCTTCCTTCCTTCCTTCCTTCCTTCTTTCTTTCTTTCTTTCTTTCTTTCTTTTTTTTTAATGAGATAAAGCCTTATGTAGACCAGGTTGGCCTTGAACTCTCAGTCCTCCTGCCTCAGACTCTCCAGAGGTAGGATTACAAGTTTGTGCCACCACACTCACAATGGTAACAGATATAATTTTTATAACAATTTCTTTATATTTTATGTACATTGGTGTTTTGCCTGCATGTCTGTCTGTGTGAGGGTGTCAGATCTTGGAGTGACAGACAGTTGTGAGCTGCCATGTGGGTGCTGGGAATTGAACCCGGGTCCTCTGGAAGAGCAGCCAGTGCTCTTAACTGCTGAGCCCTCTCTCCAGCCTGGTGATAGATGTTTTTGTGCCCTACATTCTACCAAAGAAAGAACACCTTCTTTTTTTTTTTTTTTTAAGTATTTATTTATCTGTTGAGGCAGGGTCTTACTACGTAGTCCTAACTGGCCTGGAACTCGCTGTGTAGACCAGGCTGGCCTTGAATTCACAGAGATCTGCCAGCCTCTCCCTCCCCAATGCAGTGCTAGATTGAAAGCGAGCACCACCACATGCGATCATTTCCTTTCTTTTTTGAGTCGGAGTCTGATTAGCTCTGGCTGCCTGGTATCTGGCGATGGCTTGAAGTCCCAGGGGCTTGCGGGTCCCAGCTTTCGGAGCTGGTCCTGGTGGGGTTCCGGATGAAGATGGTCACTGGCGCTGGCTTGCTGTAGCTCACTGACAGAGCGGGGCCCGTCATGTCATGAAGGCGCTCTCTGTTTGCCTTGTATTCCAGCACAGGCCGGTGCTCAGAGACACCTGCCCTGTGTTTGCTTTCCATTATTCCCCGTCAATAATGACCTTCCTCAGAAGGGAAGAGATGCCAGGCCCTTCAGCGCGGCCCTTCAGAGCGGTGCCTAATGAGCCTTCTCCAGAAGAGCGGCTCCCTCCCCCGCAGTGCGGTGGGAAATGCTGGGAGGAGCTAGGGCAGGAGGCTTCCCCTGGAGCGGGAAGGCAGATCTGAGGCTAAAGCTGCAAAGAGGAAGTTGGAGGGAAGCCAGGAGCTGCTGGTGCAGGAAGCTGAACTGGAAGAAAGAGGAGGTAAAAAGAAAGAAAACCCGAAACTAAGGGAGAAGTCCCCAGCACTTTCACTGACTAGTTCCTCGGGAAGTTACTTCAGTCTCAGCCTCCGTTGTCTCTTCTGTGAAATGGGTGTGTGGGAGTTCAGTGCCTCACACCTATAATCCCAGCATGTGGGAAGGCTGAGGCAGGAGAATTGCCATGAGTTCCTCTCTTTAAAGAAACAATTAACTGGACTGAAAAAAAAAATTAAATAAACAGGCAATGGAGGGCAGGATTCTTCCTGCTCCGGCTGCCGTAAAAAGGCAGGACTAAGTGGCAGGGCTTCGGGACCTGTCAGGCACCGTCCGAAGCATAGTGAGGTCTCCCAGTCTTGCCCTTCACTCTGGAGTCGGAGGGGAGGAACTTTCTAAGCAGCATTTTCCTCTGGGGGAAGGAAAGGGGAAGTGGGTTTTAGAATTCCCTGGTATTGCCGATGTCGTGGAAGGAGACAGGGAGAAGGTGAAACAGCCAGCATTCTCTCGACTCCACCCCCTCCAAGCTGGCCTCATAAGACGGGTGAGCCCGAAATGGGCCTGTTGGGGCACTGTAATCTGAGCACTCAGGAAGTCGAGGCAGGGAGATCAGAAGTTCTGTTCAAGAGAGAGCTGTGCTGTGTGTGACCTTGTCAGAGAGGAAGGGGGTGGAGAGGAGAGAGATGGGTAGATGGATAGATAGGCAGATGGATAGGTTAGATAAATTTTAGGCAGGCAGGCTAGTGCCTGACTATAATCCCAGCTATTTAGGTGGTTTAGGCAGGAGGATCCCGAGTCTGAGCTAAGGAAATGCCAGGCATCCAGCAGAGCTTACCAAATGCCCTGTGGCACTTACCTGAAGCCGGTTCTCTTTGTCCCTGGCCTGGCAGAATAAAAGAGCAAACAGACCTTGCGACTGAGGTCGGTGGTTCCTGCAGAGCCAGCTCCTACCCTCAGATGGTCTGCTGTCCCCACAGCCCTGTCTCCAACCTGCTTATCATTTGCCCAGTTGAGGAAGGTAACACCTGTAGACATATTAAAGAAAGAAAGAAGGAAAGAGAAAGAGAGAAAAAGAGACAACGAGCAATGAGTATTTGCTAGTCTGAGAAGGGAGGGGCTCCTGGCCACTGGTAGGACCAGTTTGCTGGGAGCTTTCTTTTCCATAAATTGTGGCATGGAGTTAATATTTTCCCAGCGTTTCCTGGGCTGTAAAAGTGATTTTCAAGTAGGTGTGGCAACCTCCACACCCCCCCCCCTCCCCCCCGCAGCCACACCACACAGCACACTTCAGATGGAGCCAGGGACACCCCAGGTAGGGAGGACCCTGCTTCAAGAGGGACCCCTTGGCAGGATCTCAGCAGCCACCTGTCAGGAACCTCTCAGTTCCATCGTCTTGTTTACTGTCATCCAGACACTGTCGTTCAGATGATTGTGAACTCTGTCCTGGCATGTCACGGTCATCCTTTCCGCTCTCACCTGAACTTCCTGGAACCTCTGCTGGCTTGAGCCTGTTTCAAAGGCTGAGTGGAGATGGGGGTGAGCAGGACAGGGTGGGATGGGCCAGCCCAGGGTGCCCGACTTCTTTTCGGCCACCGTTACCTGGAGCTTCAGTGACAGGAAACCTGCTTTCTTTTACTTATCTGAACATGAGACCCAGCTGGCAACTGAAAATTTTCCCAATTATAAGTTTATAATGAATCAAATATAAGCACATGTCCACTGTATAAAAGAGAATATACTGTATTTTGGTGGGAAAGAAACACTATTTCAAAAATAAAAATAAAGCCGGGTACGGTGGTACACAGCCTTAATCCCGCACTCAGGAGGCAGAGATGGGTGGGTCTCTGAGTTTAAGGCCAGCTTGGTCTACATAGAGAGTTCCGGGCCAGCCAGGGTTACACAGTAAGACCTTGTTTCAAAACAAAACAAAGTAAAAACCAAAACAAATAAAACATACAGGGAGACAGAGACACACTTTCATGGTCAGTTGATTTTTGGCAGGGGAGCCAAGGCTATTCAGTGAGGGAAAAGAGTCTCCTCAGCCTGTGATGCCAGGACGCTGAAGGTCCACAAAGAACCAAGTTGTGTCCTTACTTCATACCCTATACAAAACATTAACTCCAAGTCGATCAAAGACGTAAGTGTAAGAGCTGGCACCATGAAACGCCTAAAGAAAAATAGATGTGAGCCTTTGTGACCTTGCTTTTGGCGGCTGGATTCTTACAACACAAAACTAAACATCAAAACCAGAAACAAACAGCACTTCACGAAAATGTAAAACTTTGGTTAATGCTGTTGCCCACCGTATGTTATGCCCAGGGCTCAATGCCCAGCCCCACAAAAGTAACAAGAAAATTTTAAGACGTTTGCACTTTCTTTATTGTTACTGTATTTCAAAACTTAATTTTATTTTATTTATTACTATTGTGGAACTCTATGATGCGCATATGGCGGTACGCACGTACTGTGGTAGTGTGTAGAGCTCAGAGGACAATTTTGTGGAGTTGGTTCTCCCCTCCCATCTTTATGGGGGGGGTACAGGAATTGAACTCAGCTCTTCAGGCTTGCGCAGAAAGTGCTTTACCCACCTCACCTGCCCTGTTGTTGTTGTTGTGAGTGTGTGTGTGTGAATACATGTGGGAGAATGTCCACACGTGTGTGGAAGCCCGAGGTCAGTTTCAATTTCAGGTGTTCGGGTGCTGTGGATCTTATTTTTTGGCATAGGGTCTTTTGTTGGTTTGGGGCGTAACAAGTGGGCCAGGCTGGTTACAGTGAGCACCCGGGATCCACTGTCTACCTCCCCAGTGCTGGATTACAGATGCTACTGCACCTGGCTTGTTTTTTTTTTTTTAAACCTGGGTTCTGGGGATTGAACTTGGGTCCTCATGCTTGAATGCAAACACTTTATTGAGTTATCTAGCCCTTCCTTCCTTCCTTCCTTCCTTCCTTCCTTCCTTCCTTCCTTCCTTCCTCCCTCCCTCCCTCCCTCCCTCCCTCCCTTCCTTCCTTCCTTCCTTCCTTATTTATATTTCCTTCCTCCCTTATTTCCTTCCTTCCTTATTTCCTTCCTTCCTTCCTCCCTCCCTTCCTTCCTCCCTCCCTCCCTCCCTCCCTCCCTTCCTTCCTTCCTTCCTTCCTTCCTTCCTTCCTTCCTTCCTTCCTTCCTTCCTTCTTTTCTTCCTTCCTGCAGTAGGAACTGAACTTATGCAGTGGTTGGAAAGAAAATGACCCCCATAGGTTCACATGTGTGAATACTTGAGCCCCAGTTAGTGGAACTGTTTGGGAAGGATTAGGAGGTGTGGCCTTGTTAGAGGAGGTGTGTCACAGGGAATGGGCTTTGGTGTTTCAAAAGCCCATGCCAGGCCCAGTCTTCTCTCTCTCTCTGCCTGCCTCGTATACTATCAGATGCAAAACTCTCACCTACTACTCCAGTGCCATGCCTGTCTGCTTCTTGCCGTGATGACTGGCCCTCTGAAAGTGTAAGCCAGCCCCCAATTAAATGCTTTCTTTGGTAAGAGCTGCCTTGGTCATGGTGTCTCTCTGCACAGCAACAGAACAGTGACTAAGACAACCTCGGGCAAGCTAAGCAAATGCTCCACAATTAAGCTACATCCCCGGCCCTACTTATTAATTGATTAATGCCGTAGCATGCTTGTGGAGGTCAGAGGACAACTTCTGTGAGTCTTCTCGTTCCTTCTGCCTTTCCTTTGCTGCCTTGTACGCTCCAGGCTTGCCCACAGGCCGCCCCCACCCTCACTCCCATCCATTCTCCAGTCTCTGCCTCCCAAGTGGCCATAGGGGTAGGGATTATAGATGTTTACAGATGTGCACCACCATATCTGGCATTTTACATCGGTTTGGTTGGGGATTGAACTCAGATTGTCAAGCTTGGGTGACCAGTCCTTTTACCCCCATAGATCTGATGTAGAGACCTCTCCATGGGTTGGGGATTTAGCTCAGTGGTAGAGCACTTGCCTACCAAGCGCAAGGCCCTGGGTTCGGTCCTCAGCTCAAAAAAGACCCCTCCAATTTTGTGGGCAGACCTAACTCCAAAGCAGATATAGATGGGCAGGAAGTAGGTGGACGGTGCTCTAGCGTCAGCACTCATCAGAGAGCCATGAGGGACCGCGGAAAGTGACGTCACACGTGTGCTCCTGAAGATACGGACAAACTAGAGAGTTCATCCACCACAAATAAGACCAGAAAGTGATGCAGCCACCTGGTCAGACAGTGGCACTGGGACAAGCTAACCGTGCTTTACCAGGCGGTCTGAGTCCTGCCTGCACCTGAGAGACACAAAGACGCGTGTCCACACACAAACCTGGGTGCCAGTGTGCCTAGCAGCATTGGTCCTACTAGCCCAAAGTGGGACCAGCCCACATCCATCAGTCAATGAAGTGAAACGTGGTACCTGCAGACAGTGGGATAGTATTAACCACAACAAGAATGAGATGCTGGGAAACTGTACAGTGTAGAAGCGCGCTAGAAACATTTTGCTAAGTGAAAAAAGCCAGTCACCAGGAACCATTTCTGTGAAATGCCCAGAACAGAGTTGTTTAATCCTATTTATTTATTTATTTATTCGCTCATTTATTTATTTATTTGCTCATTTATTTATTTATTCGCTCATTTATTTATTTATTTGCTCATTTATTTATTTATTCGCTCATTTATTTATTTATTCACTCATTCATTCATTTATTATTTATTTAGTGGTTGGTTGTGGTGCTATGAATCAACCCCAGGGCCTCTCATATGCTGGGCAAGCACTTTACCACTGAGCTATATCCCCAACCTTTGGATTTTAAAAATATAATTAAAGAATTATTTAGATACTATTATTACACACACACACACACACACACACACACACACACACACACACACCCCTGTGTAGCCCAGGTTAGCTTCAAACTCACAAACCTTCTTCTGTCTTAGCCTTAGTGCTGGGATCACAGGCATGGACCACCATACTTGGCTCGAACCATACATTTTGAATGAAGGAACTGCATGTGACTCAAATTACAAACTCTGTATGTGTGTGTGTGTGTGTGTGTGTGTGTGTGTGTGGTGTGGTGTGTGCGCATGCATGATATCCTCCTCAGGGTAAGTGAGGTGCCACCAGTCTGATATTGATAGCCATGGATATGAGGGCTACTGGGACTTCGGGAGACAAGGGTGGCTGTCACTCCTGCCCTAGTCATCCAGGCTGCAGCATGGATGATATTACACTGAGTGAAAGCCACCAGTTACAAAGAGACAGTTTATGCCTGATTCCACCTATATGAAATGTCTAGAACAGACCCCTTTCAGACCATGCAGTGGCGGTTTCTAGGGTTGGGTGGGGATGAGGAATTACCGCTTAATGATTTCCAAGTCATGCTGGGTGATGTAAAAGTTTCGACAGAAGTGATGGTGGTTACTTAACCTTGCAAATGCCCTTAGTGACACTGAGCTGTGTACTCCAAAAACGACCCTAGTGCTAAGTTTCATATTGTGTATATCTTACCACAACAATGGGAAAAAAAAAAACAAAAAAACCAACCCAAGGAGCTTTGGGCAAGCAGTGATTGACATCTGAGCCAACATGGAAGGAACCCAGGGCATAGGATGATGGATCTCAGCACAGGCTTTTCCTGTCCTAAAATACTGTTTAAGCTGGGTGTGGCGACACACACCTTTAATCCCTGCGGTTGGGAGGCTGAGGCGGCAGGGTTGGGAGACTGGGGTCATCTTCCGCTAAATAGCGATGTTGAGGCCAGCCTGGGCTACATGAGACCCCATCTCAACAAAGTAAGAAGCTAGTGTCGTGTGGGCGCAGTACTGCTGTTTAAATAGTCGAAGTAATCAGAGGAAGGTTGAATGGAGCTCTGTGCCTCATTCAACGCCTCTTCCTCGCCTCTTCCTCTGCCGCGTGAGACCAGAGTTGCTCCAGCAGGGCCAAGCCAAGTGAGCGTGCTCTCTGCTGAAGACGCTGTATGGGCGGGCGGGAGAGACAGGGCTAGGCCCAAAGGGTGGATACTGCCCACGGCCTCCTCACACTTCGAGTCTGACATGACCCCTCTTTTCTCCCTTGTCAGAGAAGGGGGATTTCATCGCCCTGGATCTTGGCGGGTCTTCCTTTCGAATCCTACGGGTACAGGTGAATCACGAGAGGAACCAGAATGTCTACATGGAGTCTGAGGCCTACGAAACCCCAGAGAACATCGTGCACGGCAGTGGAAGCCAGGTGGGTCCTTGTCCCCCTCATCGTGTCCCATCAAGCCGGCCTCCCTTGGAGCACTTGCAGGGGGCCAGACTTCTGAAAGCTGGTGTCCCTCCTGAGGCCTGGCAGGACTCACGGGAGGGCTGTCACGAGAGTGTCCATTGTAAAGGACCCCCGGGGGAGGGATGAGGCTGCTGTGCGGGGCTGGCACACACCATCTGGTGAACTGGTGGTGTGGGGGTGGGTGAAGGCTGTGGGGAGGGAGGCCCCGGGGCACTGTTGCAAGTGCTTTTATTCCCAGAGGATCCTGGGTCGGTTCCTTGGCACAGGTCTGGCCCACCCTTTGGGTAGACATGGCCCTCTCTCAGGCCACTGGCTTCTCCACCCACTCCCTGGAAGCCAGGCCCTTGCGGAGAGGCTCCCAGCTCGGGGCATCGGGAGCTCCGCACCCTGACTTCATGGTGCGTACACACCCTTGGCACAGGAAGCAGACCCTGCAGGCTTTTGCTTTGGAAATGGCCGTCCCTCCTCAACGCTCATACCCAAGGCTTCTCCTCCTTCCACGGGACCTTGAGCAGGGCCAGCCTTCCTGACCAAAGGACATGTGCACACCTGGAGAGGACCTGTTCTGTGATGTGTGGTGGGGGCCCTATCTCCCCAGGACCCTGAGACTAAGGTTCTGGCAATAGCCTCAGGTGTTTATTCATCTCTGGGTCCCCTGAGCCTTATGACATGGGGGTGCTCTCCATTACTCTGGTGGATGGACTCTTGTGGATGGGGGCTTGTGCCCCACCCACAGCCCACACCGGGGCTATGGTCTTGGTACCATTGGAAGCTTGCCAGATTTCGGCTGCGGAAGGTGTGTGTCCATAGCAAGGTTCCCCAAGTTCTCCACAGAAAGCTGTGGTTCTGGGGCGGGCTGCGAGGTGAGGCCCCACGCCTTCTGTGTAGGATACCACTTGGTGCCCAAGTTTCTGTGTGGGCGAGAGTTGGAGCAGCCCACCTCGATAAGAGCTGGTCCTGGCCCCGAGCTCTGCCTGCTGCTTGGATCCCGAGTATTTCAGAGCACGTCACAGTGAGCGTGGAAGGAAGCGCTCTCTCCGGTGTGGGCAAGCCACCTTCCAGCCAGCCACGGAGGCAGGTGAGCCACATTAGGTGGTCCTGCCTCCTCCATCACTGGGCTTCAGAGACTGGCCCCTTCAGCCCAAGTCCGCTGCTCGGGGGAAGGAGGTCTCCTACCCACGTGCCCATTGCCCGCTGCGTGGCTTCTTTTCTTTTCTTTTTTTTGGTTTTTCGACACAGGGTTTCCCTGTGTAGCTTTGTGCCTTTCCTGGAACTCACTCTGTAGACCAGGCTAGCCTCAAACTCACAGAGATTCGCCTGCCTCTGCCTCCCGAGTGCTGGGATTAAAGGTGTGCGCCACCACCACCCGGCTGCGTGGCTTCTTTTCTGCAGGTAGCCAGCAACCTGTTTGGCGGGCCGGAACAAGTACCGGCTTGTCAGTGTTGTTCGTGGTCCTTGGGTTCAGCCACTGCTGAGGCTGCCAGTGTGCAGTGTTCGGACATTCCCTGGGGGCCTTGGCCTGGCCTTTCAGGAGCAGGGCTTGTTCAGGGGGTGCCTCCATCCCAGGGTACACTTCCTCAGGAATTCCCTTTCAGCCTGTGTCCCCAGGTCCCCTTCTTGTTCCCGGGATCATTTTGCCTCCTGCTGTTTGTTTGTTTGTTTGTTTGTTTTGCTCCTTCTAAATCATCTAAAAAGATGACAGTGGTGACGCGGTGTCTTACTTTATAGCACACACTGGTGCCATGCTTGTTGTGTGCAAGTGGCCGACATAGAAACACTTTGTATTTAGTGACTCACGGCAACCCTGTGGGGTGGGCATTCATTATGTCCATCTTATACGTGGGAGAGACCTAGCTCAGCTGCTTTAGTAGCCGCACAAATTCTGAGATTTCTGAGGTGGTCTCACCCCAGAAGTTACAGTTTCAGCTACTGGGACTATTTTCTTTTTTTTCTTTCATTTATTTATTTATTTTGAAACAAGGTTTCACTATGTAGCTCTGGCTGTCTTGGAAACTCACTTTGTAGTCCTGGCCGACCTCAAACTCAAAAGAAATCCGCCTGCTTCAGCCTTCCAGTGCTGAGATTAAAGGCGTGCGTTACTACACCCAGCAAGAAATTGCGTTACTACACCCAGCAAGAAATTTAAATGCATATA